>NW_015626864.1:718757-761419 GCF_001515625.1 Sinocyclocheilus rhinocerous
ATAAAATCCACATCCTAAAAAAACATCTTGGTTGTTTCACAAGCAAATCTCCACTAGAGATAGATGTGGAGTTCAGGTGCATTTAATGAGCGAATGCCACAACAAAAAAAAAAGTACAAAAACGAATACAGTTGTTATTTCAAGACAATACTGTGTTTCAAACTCCAATACATCTATTCCAAAATTTTACAGAGTTCCAGGATTGGTAGCGATATATTTCAAATATATTTCATATCTCAAATGCGCAGTATGAATAAGGTTAGGCAGGAATTGTAAGTATTTTTAGGTGATGAAAGTGAAAATCTAGAAACATCAGCAACCTTGTTAAAAATAATTTAAGTTAAGTTTAAAAATAATGTTTGTTTTTTTTTAAATCATAGTGAATTCAGCTCTAAAGACCAAGGAAAAGGTGAAATGTGTAACTGCATGAACACTGGTGTGTGGATGTGTTTGTTTCTCACATTGTACTTCTGAAAAAAGGTGAGGTAGCGAATAACTCCAACCCAAACCAATAATGTTGAGGTGCCCAAGAGGATCCCACACTCATCGTAGGATGAGAGGTTCTGAGGGTTGAAACAAAGTATCATGAAGTATCAGTGCTGATTGTGGCGATCCAACGCAATGCATCCATATACATAAAGATTTCAAAATGTCAATTTTCTGAAGCTGACAGTCATCTATGCTGACTGACCTTTAGCTCAATGCCAATCTTGATGAAGGAGCCTGTGATAGTTAGCACATCGCTAATGATGAGCAGAATATACCATCCGTTAATAAACTCCATTCTGTCTCCCCAACAAACATCACGCTTCAGAGAGGTCTTAAAGTACTTCACAAACTCCTGAAGAGAAAATACAAGACAGAATGTTAGGACAGGATTCGCTATATAATGATTGTCACATTAATGTGGATTTGTTTGATACAATGGCTTACATTCTGAAGAATTATTCCTTTGATTATAGAGCGACCACAGAGGAGCAGAGAGAAAGCACACACCAATAAAACGGCCCCGTCAAACCACACACGAGCATAACTATCAGCTGGAGACAGAGAGACAGCATGAGTATAACATATATAGTGATTATCCACAATGTACAAAAATGATGATGTGAGGTAGTGTCTTACCGTGTCCAGACACACTTGGGTCTTTACACTCCTTAATGGAGGCCTGATTATCAAGACTGATCTTAACTTTACCACTGTGGGCCTTGTTATCCAGCAGAATCTGAACATAAAATAGGATCAATTACATAAAAATTATTACAGAAATATATAACATTGTTATGCTTAAAATAATAAATGACTTTTAAAAATACAGTATAAATTACAAATTGGAAATAGAAAATGTAGATATACTGGGTCAAAACTAAAATTACAGATAAAGAGTTTTCTTTTATAGGCATTTAAAATTACATATTCTTTAAATAATGCATTTTAATATTTTATAATTCTACGAATATAAATAAATAAATAAATGACATATATGAATTATTATTAGTTATACACTAACATACTTGGCAAATTGGAAACAAAATCTAGACATACTGCTCAAAACTAAAGGATATATATTTTATATTTTTCTATACAAGATCTATATATGCAAATATAAATACAAAGTTATA
Organism: Sinocyclocheilus rhinocerous; assembly: GCF_001515625.1. Classification (NCBI taxonomy): domain Eukaryota; kingdom Metazoa; phylum Chordata; class Actinopteri; order Cypriniformes; family Cyprinidae; genus Sinocyclocheilus; species Sinocyclocheilus rhinocerous. Next base: position 720,380 of record NW_015626864.1, read on the forward strand.
ATTTTATATACAAAAATCAAGAGAAATGTATAACACTACTAGCTATGCACCAAAATGAAATTTTCCCCAAATTGGAAACAGAAAATCTAGATACACTGGGCTGAAACCGATTTTTTTTTAATTAAAAAGCATAAAAAGTATAGACATTTTAAATGACATTTAAATAATTCATATATATATATATATTTTTTTTAAATTCTATTTTTATATTCCATTAACAGCTCTGTTAAAGGGCTTGTTTTCTTAAAATATTTACATTTATATTTTAGGTTTTTTTTTTTTCCTTGAGTGAAAGCAGCATTTTATGTGGAAACTCACCGTAATGAAGAAAGTGTAACAGTCAGGAATTTCATTGTGGATGATGGTCTGAAGATTTATAGCCTTCAACTGGAACTGTATGGTGACATTAATGAGCCTGAGAAAGAGTTTGTTAATATCAGAGTTTTATTATCAATGGAAATTTCTGAGAAGGAACAACTTGCTTAAAAAATCCAGTTGAACTTACTTGTGAAACTTGAGGGTGAAGTTCCTGTAATCAAGGCCCAGACCGGGTGTGGGAGCGGACAATGGGTTCACTCCGATACAGTCTACAGAGAGGAAGAGAGAAATTCATTACCAACTAAACCAGCCTCAGTGACTGACAAAGTCATCAGGAGACAAGTTTGGTCAACAGCAAGATTTCTTTTAGATTTACATTAGAAAGTGATTCCTGTGGTACACTCAGTAACAAGGAACTGCAAGTGCAAAACAATGTGCAAAAGAGGAAATAACAAGATCTTTTAGTTTCATCAAGTTCATCGACTAACAAACAAACCAAAAAATGAGTTCCCTTTCGAACGGTCTCTCCCATTGCGTTAATCACACTATGGGGAGACTCCTGTTAACTCCAATACTGAAGCCTGATTTGAACACGTTCGTGGAGCTGCACGAACCAATGACGCTTCAAACCACCAAAAGGGGTGGAGCTGACTGCTATATAAGTCAGCTCTGAGTGCCATTTCGTCACAATTTTCTCCTTCAGTGGCAAAGATCATCTCCTCGCTGACTCTGCAAGCAAAAAGCCGAAGAGAAGAGAAGAAAGAAGCTCAGCCTCCTGCTCACCGCCATGTGAATAAGCCACCGGCAGCGGAAGAAGCTCGACGCATTCCCCTGTGACCATCCGGCTTTTAAAAAGAGCATATTTTCTGAGCAAATTTCCACTGCAACGTTGTTGCAAATGTCGCGCCGCAAGTGTGGCTTAAAGGTAACCCCTGCACGATGCAGATGGGTACGGTGAATGCATTGCCTGTCTGGACAGCGCCCACGCAGAGGCTGCGCTCACCAAGGCAGAATGTTCTCACTGCGAGAGCTTGAGTCTCACTGAAGAAGTCTCACGCCCGCTCTCCATCCCTATGCTCAACAATGCTTGAAAAACTCAGACCACTTGCCATCCGGCTTCAGGCATGGAAAGCTATCCCGGATATGTCAAGTTGGGTTCTAAACATCATAGAACGAGGTTACTCGCTTCAAGTCAAGTCAAGTCAAGTCACCTTTATTTATATAGCGCTTTTAACAATACAGATTGTGTCAAAGCAACTGAACAGCATTAATTAGGAAAATAGTGTGTCAATAATGCAAAATGACAATAGTAAACACAAATTTTTCAGTTAAAGGCAGTTCATCATTGAATTCAGCGATGTCATCATCCAGCTCAGTTCAGTCTAAATAGTATCTTTGCAATCATTTGCAATCAAGTCAACGATATCGCTGGAAATGAAGTGTCCCCAACTAAGCAAGCCAGAGGCGACAGCGGCAAGGAACCAAAACTCCATCGGTGACATTCACTCAATTCGCTCGCAGGCCACCTTGCTTCAGAGGTATTATTCAAACTTCGGTACGGGACAGCGATGCTCATGTTCCAAAGTGCAAACGTTGCATGCAAAGGGAGCCGTAGAAACAGTTCCTCTAGCGAACAGCGAGTTGGGCTTTTACAGACGCTACTTCCTCGTTCCCAAAAAAGATGGCGGGCTCAGGCCCATTCTCGATCTCAGCCATCTGAATCGCTCACTCATGAGACGGCCGTTCAAGATGTTGACTTTGAAACAGATCCTCGCGCAAGTATGCACCGGGGACTGGTTTATATTGGTGGATCTGAAAGACACTTAGTTTCACACCCAGACAGCCCCCCAGCACAGAACGTTCTTGAGATTCGCATTCGAGGGAGTGGCCTATCAATATACAGTCCTGCCATTCAGATTGTCTCTGGCCCCACGCACTTTTACGAAGTGTGTAGGCTCTCTCCCATCCGAGACAGATGGGAATGCGCATCTTGAATTACCTCGACGATTGGCTGGTTTTAGCCAGATCAGAACGGGAACTCATCGCTCACAGGTTGCTGCTGCTCAGCCACCAGGAGCGGCTTGGGTTGAAAATCAATTTAGCCAAGAGTTAAAGCTTGTCTCCCAGTCAGCGAGTAGTCTTTCTGGGGACAGTTATCGATTCTGCCAAGGTGCGGGCATGGATTACCCGGAACGCTCCCTGATAGTTCAGCGGCTAGTGACATCATTCAAGCTGGGGACTTCACATTCCTTCAGGGCTTTCCAGAGGATGCTCGGCCTCATGTCGGCCGCTTCCTCTGTGATTTCTCTGGGCCTGCTACACTTGCAGCCCCTTCAGTATTGGCTCAAAGCTTGGCACCTGGGACGTTTTCATCTCTGGGTAACCCACCGTTGCATCAGAGCTGTGGCCCCTTGGAAAACTTCTTGCCTGACCTCCAGAAGGAAGGTGGTCATGACAGATGCCTCCAACTCGGGTTGGGGAGCTCTAAGACCGGCGTTAAGCTCCTGGTCAAACCTGGAGCAACGCTTACACATCAACTACCTTGAGATGATGGCGGTTTTTCTAGCCCTAAAAACCTTCCTGACCTGGGCTCACAGAGTGGTTTCGTTCTGAACTTGCTTATAACATGGCGCAAGTGGATGCGTTCCCCACAGCGTGATTAATGCAACGGGAGAGACCGTTCGAAAGGGATCGCTCCGGTTACTTACGTAACCTCAGTTCCCTGAGATAAGGGAACGGGCATTGCGTGAGCTGCTGTGCTATAAGGCTGCATGCGAGTTGACGACTGTCGCTTCAGTCGAAATATTCTGATGAAATGGCACTCAGAGCCGACTTATATAGCAGTCAGCTCCACCCCTTTTGGTGGGCTGAAGCACCATTAGTTCGTGCAGCTACAAGAGCGTGATCAAATCAGGCTTCAGTATCAGAGTAAACAGGAGTTTCCCCATAGTGTGATTAACGCAACGCTCTTTCCTCAGGGAACCGAGATTATGTAAGTAACCGGAGCATTTATAAGTGCTAGAAAATTAATATTTAAAGTTCATTAAATCTTTGCCTTGATCCTACTTGATCCTAACATCTGTTCTGGTTAAAACAATTACTAAAATAAGAACAGGAACAAACTGGGAGGAAAAAGAGGCTGGAAAACTCACCTGTGACCACATGCGGATCGATGTTGAAGGTGTCGTTAGCTGGGTCAATCCTGCCTTTTTTATAATACTGTTGACACAGAGAGAGCGCACTTCCATTCACACCGACATTATACACATACGCATAACGGCCCACTGTCTTCTCTGGCAAAGCCAGGTACTGAAAGACAAGTGAAAAGAATTGGTGTTATATAAGTCGATAAAAAATAAACATGACCATACATGACCAAACTCCAGCTGGGAAAGGCAGAATAGCTTCTATAGAAGATTAATATGGTTTTTCATAAACATATACATTTTAAAAAGAATTTAAAATAGACTTAAGTTTTACAGACAAAAAAATAAGATTCTTTTAAAAGACAGATTAAATGTAAGCCAACTTGTGCTATGACTACTCTGTGCTCACTACCCAAATATATCCATCAAAATATATGAATTAGCAAATTGATACATTACCTGTTCTATTGTGTAAAACATGTGGTCATAAACATCACCCTGTGTGTAAACAGCAAGTGCATCATTTGAATCATCATAGTCTTTGATAAAAAGGTGTTTAAACGAGGCTGTGTTTTCCTCCTTAAACGTCACCGCCATCTCATTGCTTAAGCCAAAAAGTACCAGCTAGAGATAATGAAACAGCAAAAAAGAGAGGATTTTTTAAAATAACAATTGATAAGCGCCAAATGAGACCAAAAACTGGTTGTATATATATATATATACTTTTTAAATATAAATATCCAATTACATAATATTACATACATATTATTATTATTATATAAATATGAATGTATTATTATAAGCAATAAATCAATATCTATTTTATGTATATAATACTTTTTCAGAGGAAACAAGTAAAAATGTCACATATGTATGCGTGTATATATATTTTTTTCTTGTTTCCTCCAAATAAGTTTTATGTATGCATACATAAAATAGATACTAATTTATTGCTTTCTAACTATTGCTTTACTGTATATATATATATATATATATACACACACACACACACACACACTCATAGTTTTGTTATTCTATTTATTTTATTTATTCTTGTGTATCAGTCAGCTGAATATTTTGTAAGGGCCACATTTTAAAAATGTCCTTTCAATGAGCACTGAACGATGGGATCTTGGTTTCAAAGTGTGGCTTAAAACTCTACAAGACTAATTAATGCTTACTAGCCAACCTATGAAACTCTGTGATACTTCAGAGTGCAGAACCAAAGGTTAATTTAGATGGGCCCACAGTAGGGCACATCATAGTGGTTAAAGAATAATTTGGGGGTAAAACTGAGACTTTGAGCTGCAATGCTTACTTTAGTGAGTATATAAGCTGTAGAAAGAAAATAACACTAGAAAGAAATTCTAAGAAAAGAGATTCATTTTAAATACCTGTATAGTTACTATAAGAATCTTCAGTATTTGCAAAACCAGTTTAAAAGGTTTTCGGCCTTTGGCTTGGTACTTTTCACAGGGACTCATGAAGAAATATTTTAACTTCCTGCGCAATGCTTCCTCTTCTTGGTCAGCACCTATCCAGCCACCTGCAACTGGGAACGACCTTGGGTTGCTATACTCATCCCTGCAGTCATTCAAACCATAGCCTGTCACCGGAAACAGTAGCCTATCCTCTTCTGAAAGAGAAAGAAAGACACAGATAGTACCAGTGGGATACAACACAATGTAAATTGTCTCTTTGTTTCAAAACTCATATTCTAATACCCTTTCAATTACATTCACATAAATGTTTACATTTTATTTATATTTATTTATTTATTTTGAGATAAATCAATACTTTCATTCACCAAGGATGCATTAAATTGATTAAAAGACAGTGAAGAAATTTACAATGATAAAAATGATTTCCATTTCAAATAAATGTTTTTTTTTGTTTTTTTTTAAAGAATCCTGAAAAGCATGCATCACAGTTTGTGCACAAAAACAAGCAGCAGCACAACTGTTTTCAACTGGGACAATAACAAAAAGTGATTCTTGAGCAGCAAATCAGCATATTGGAATGATTTCTGATGGATCATGTGACACTGAAGACTGGAGTAATGATGCAGAAAATTCAGCTTTGCATCACTAGGTTTAAATTACACTTATAAATTACGCTTACCCTACATACTTGTTAATTCAATTTGAATCAAAGTTCATACTTAGATCACCAGGACACAGTGGTGAACTTGTCTTTAAAGTGACAGACAGACTGAAAGAGAAGACGACCTCAACTAGAGCCTAATTAGGACATGAACTTCATTCTATGTCAGCCAGAGATCGCCTATACGTGCACAACCCGAAACTTGAGATCTGATGAGCGTTCTCTTCTTTAAAGTGATGCGAGATCACTTGAGAAATTCTAAAGGTTTTGAAACAGTGGCTGGGTAGATTGTCAAAGACCTCTCGAAAAGAATACAAAATTGCCAAGCCTTCATCGTTGACCTGCAATGCAGCAAATCTTAATGCTTCACTCCATAGCGAGTTTTGTGAAAGGGCCTTAAGGCTGGTTAGCTTGGTTAGTTTGTCAAGGACACATCTTTAAATTAGCATGACTGATTTGTGAATGAATGTTGGATTTCATTCCAGTCTCAAAGCTCTGTGAGTTTAACAAAACATTATCAGCTTGTCTTTATTTCTCACAATGAAAAAGTGTCAAAAACCACAATACTGCCTATGCACTTCCTGTACTGCTGTTCTGTAAAACACAGTCAAAAAATATGCTTTGCTTCTTTCTTTCTCTACAAATCACTGACTAAACACTTCCCAAAAGCATTTCTAAGTCTGAAACTACCAGAAATATGACTTTTGAAAATGGTGGCTAAAATATAAGCAGGTTTTTCTTGTGCAATTCTGTAAAGATTTTTGTTCAAACCAAAATGGTAAGTGATTCATTCAGTCCTGTGTTTTTTTATGCAGGAGCTCTACCACAATGACCATCTCAATTACATGACTATAAACAAAGAACTGCCAAGATTATGGCAGGTATTTCATTGAGTAAATTATAATCACACAAAGCTATATATTGTTCACTTTGGTGAAAAATCAAATTGCAATTTGTCTGATAAAAACTGTGTTTGTGATTTAAAATTCAATAAAAAGGTTTACTGTGTTTGTAGGCTGGACAAATTGTATAATGTAATACATTGCATTATATTATTACTAAATAAAAATATGACAAAATAAATATTAATTTTGCAATATTTCACTGTAAAATAAAAAAGCAAGGAAAAAAAACTCTTTTGTTGACAACATCCAATTTATAAGTGCTTCTCATTACAAGTTAAGGGAAGATGGTTGGTACATGTTTCTTTGCTTTGAAACGTGTTGTGTATATATTTATATAATTAAATAACAGACGATTTGATAATGGTATTAAGCCATATTAATTTCTGCTTTATTGAGATTATCACAGCTACACGCCTACATATGTAACGGAAATATGGTGGAACACCATTTTTCATGCCTCATAAATCACAATCCAGAGTGACAGCGTCTAATCTAGGCTGAACGGAAAGTGAAATACAAAAGACAATAGTAAGTGGGTCAGCCACTTAAATGAGATTAATGATCACAACGTGTGCGGGCTGACAAATGGGAAATTTCATGCTGTTACTGCACAGCAGAAAAGTACAGACTGGTGGACGAAATGCACTCATAGGCTTCCTTTAAGTTCCTGCACTGTTCACACTGAGTATCCAAGTTGCCGTGATTTCCCTGATTTCTTTACTTTCTTGAACATCTGACCTGCCGATGAAACTCATGAAACTCTACCTATTGGCTCTCATTGTTCTCACTAATCAAAACCATCATTGTTCATCTAGCAGCAAATCTGTGTGCCGGTCTGTCCGAGCCGAGCCACTGGAATCTTGCCTTAAAACACAATGCCTCAAATGCGCCACATTCTTGCTACTGTATAACAGGAACATTTCAATGTAATCTAGTGAAGTGATAGGAAAAGCAAAACTGCAGTGGATATGGGTGATTGAAGCCGCTCATGAGCCTTAGACTACAAGTGATAGAGTCAATCAAATGCCGAAAAATAAACTGAAAAATCTCATCCATCCAGTTTTACAGGTAGCCATGTTTTTGAGCACAGGCATACATTGGCTCCTCACACGCTCTTGCTTTCATAATAAGTCAAGGGTATGACTATCAGCATGTTATAATCACAGATGACATCAAGGTTTGTCATTCTGCCTGAGCCGCCCATGAACTACACTCACAACACAAGAAATGTAAAAATTTGGGGGTACATAAGGTCACACAATTATGAATTTAAATATTATGAAAATCTTGGGATGCACTGAAATGTCAGCAACCAAAAAAAATTCAGATGACAAAAAAAGAATTGATTTTGGCCAAAGTGGTTTTGAAGGGCTGCTATTACTGACCAAAACACTAATTTTTTTCGAGCACAAAATATGGATAATCTACAACAGCTGAACTTGTAAGCTTTGTGGACAGAACACACTTCACTGTGACCAAAAATAATGATAGAATAGCAGTATGTAAAATTTGTTTGGTTGAAATATTGAGACGTGTCTCATTGCCTACTATGACTGACTACTTTATTTTTGGTTTTGGTTTTTAGCTAAATGAAAAATGTAAGTTTGGTTTCAGTAAAAAAAAAAAAAAAAAAAATGGTGCAACACTAGAAAAAGTATTCTCAAGATATTTTTCTTGTATATAAAACTACTGGGAGACATTTATTTAGAAAATCACTAACACTTAAAAAAAGAAGTGTTGTTTAAAAGTTTAAATTCTATTAACTTGAGCACCACATTTATTTATTTTTTATGTGCTGCAACAGATGCAAGGGCAACAGCCAAACATGTTCATCTTGCGCATGCCTTTCAAAGAAAAACAATTGAAAAGCTGTAAATGTGAAAAGGCTTTCTGTGAGAACGTTCCCTATGCAACTGATTTATTGATTTGTAGACAACGTGTATGTAACGTGATGTATGTAATCGCAAACCATCTTACTTCCGTAATTTTCTGCAAACCTATTTTTGAGAGAAACTGCATAATTACTGAGAAAAAAAAAATGTAGGACTTGCTCAATTGTGAATTGATTGGATGTTGATAAGTGGGTATTACATTACATTAATTAAAATTTTCTTTAATAAATCCTAAATAGGTTTTTGACTATTGGTTACATGTAATCGCAAACCATCTTACTTCCGTAATTTTCTGTAAACATATTTTTGAGAGAAACTGCATAATTACTGAGAAAAAAAAAAATGTAGGACTTGCTCAATTGTGAATTGATTGGATGTTGATAAGTGGGTATTACATTACATTAATTAAAATTTTCTTTAATAAATCCTAAATAGGTTTTTGACTATTGGTTAACATTATCAAATAACCAGTATAAAGTATTTTCAGTTGCTAAAGATTACAAAGATGTTTTTTCTTTCTTTTTTAAATAACATTCGACATAGACCAAGAACTAAGACAAAAATATGAAAGCAAATACCAGATTTTTTTTTTTTACTTAATGTTTACTTAAAAACAGCCCAACAGTCACTTGGTCATTATAAACCAAGTGAAATGAAAATTAAAACAGGTGGCAAATGTAGTTATAATTCCCAGCATGTTTTATGACTCCATAAGCACATTATGGTGTTACAGTAGAAATAAGGTCAATGGGACACAAATGAGGAAGAAAATACGAAAACAAGCAAGTGGAAAATAAATCACATACACAATGCATGTACTAACACAGCAGTCTATCCAGCCTCGTGATGAAATACTGAATCATCCAAACCACAAAATCCTTAACAACAAACGTCAATAGGGCTATTGGCAAACAGGAAAGGCAAGGATGCCTGAGGAGAACAAAGGTAAGAGATGCAAGTCATTGCAAACTCCACACAAATGCCTACTCTGCATTTTAGGGGGGAGCAATCCTGATCAATGGTAGTTATGGCCCCGAGCATAAATGAAACTGTACATGGTGACCACACGAATCTGCATTACGAACGAAGGTTCACTAAGTTTGCACAATGCTCGAAACGGAATATTTATATGGGCTCTGTTGAGGGTGTAGGACAGGAAAGACTGTTACTGACAATTATTACATGAATCATCATAATGGCACTTGCAACACACATACCAAAGCAGCCATTTATTTACCTCTAGAACAATAAAATTTTGCGAGACTAAGACTAAAAAGTAGCCACTGCGCTCGTGACCACTAATGCTCAGTCTAGACTCCTGTGTCTTTGACATTTGATATTTTTGTGCACAATATATAATACACACATTCACAATACAGAAAATAAACGAACTATTCTGTACTCCATTCCATAAAAATACAGGACTATATTTCCACTCTTGCGGTCTAACACCCCATCGACACACCGAAACTCACCGGAGGAAACATGATTGACTTTATTCGCGTCCACCTCGGCCATGTCAGCGATTTAAAATCCCGCGTAGAGGCCGTCGGCATTAAAATCCCAGTTTAATTCACAGTACAACAGGACCCGAATCTGTTCAACAGGCTTGTTTTGCCCCTCAGTGGTTGATTGAAGGGTTCCTCTCCGGTTACCACATGTTTACAAGCGTCCACTCGCGAGCAGCACAGACAACTTCTGATGAGGTCATGTGGCCAGACAACATCATGTGACAAACTCTGACGCTGCGGACTGAGGTGTGCCATAAAACTTTCATGGTGTTGGCGTGTGTGTGGATACTGTAAACAGAGCTTGTTGTGTATTATTCACATTAAGTGATATGTGATAGTGGAAAAGGGAGTTCTTTGTGGATGTATTCTCAATTCTACTTTGAAATAAATCAGATGATCACTAGAATGCTAGAACACTAATGTACCATTTGATTTTCTCTATTTTAAAAAGGACATTGCATTATCCTTCATATATTAAAACATATTAAACTATATTACGTTTAATTTACAGCTGTATTATGTTTTATATGTTCTGTTTTTCTTATATTTAACGATCACAAATTATAAAAATAGTTTGAAAGGTTGTTCATATATACAGTTCATATATACAGCCACAAAAGTGAGTACACCCCTAAGTGAAAATGTCCAAATTGGGACACCACCATGCTTGACTGTAGGCAAGACACGCTTGACACCATCTGAACCAAATACGTTTATCTTGGTCTCATCAGACCACAGGACATGGTTCCAGTAATCCATGTCCTTAGTCTATTCATTGATTTGTTTATTAAAGTGGATGCTAGATTTTTCAATATATACAGAATAATATCTTATTTTTTATTGGGTTTGACCTATATTGAGTGAAAAAAAGAATACCTTTTGAGAAAATGGAAGCAGGAACCTGCACTCAAACTTACATCTCTGAACATGTTTAACATATTAATCTTTTATTTTTCAGTTTTGTAGCCTGTTTTGTCACAGTACTCAAGAATCAGTGTGAAACATATGACTTATAGGGAACAGTTTGTGCTGATTTTTTACAACATGACACCATTTACAGGAAATCAAGACACTACTAAACGCCATGATTACACTTAATTACACAAAACTGCTAAATCCAGTTCCTGACAAAATTTCCCTACTATTTACTAGTTATTGTTACTGCAATAAAACTGTTGTAACTGTCATTAAAAAGAAAAACAAAGTATTACATTATGTCAGAGTATTAATAATATCTATAATTATTATGGAAATCTATAATCATAATAATAATGTAATCATTATGCTATGTAAGTATTAACAATAACTGTTGTAACTACTGTACAGCTTTTAGGCATAAAATATTGTTATCATGGTACGTTTTTGTAAGGGACAATATTTCCTCCTCTCTCCTTGCGGTTGACAAAATCTTTATTATATTGTGTGATGAAAAATGAAACAACATGAACAAATGAAACATTTACACATACATAGAACAATCCTCTATAATACAGACATCAAGAAGCCCAAATGTAATTATTCATGCTGTAAATAAAACTTCTCTGCTACCGCTAGTTCAGATTTTTCATTTAGACATATGTACACTGTCTGCACAATTTTGTGATATACTGAAGGAACTAAGAGTTAAAGGTGTATGTAATTTTTTTTTTTCACACAACTTCAGTGCAGTGATACTCAATTCCACTGAGATCCAAGCCTAAATTCAGTAATTATTTAATTGATAATTTATTACAATTTATTCATGTCTTATTATGGGACATGTGTAAAATTCACAGATAATAACCTTCACTGCATTAGTGTATCAGTAAAGACATCATTTTACACTGGACTAATGAGGTGACTGTGTTGATGTGGCTTGTCCTCAGCAATCATTTGTAACATCATTAAAAATAGGACAGCCAGAGACAGACTTGATGTTATTTTGAGATCTGTGCTAGATGCAGTGAATTTGTTATCAAAGCTATAAAAATGAGTGTGGGGGGGACAATGTTGAAACTCCAGACTCAATGCTAAAACTTGAGACTCGGTGAAGTAAGCAATCTGCTATCTGCCATCAAGAGATTTATCACGAGCAATGACTGCCTCATCAAACTTGATCATCAGTGTGGTTCCCTTGTGCCAGTGGACAGTGACTTTGGCTGGGAAGCCACTGTGGGTTAGGATAGCCTCCACGATGCCACCGGTGAAGGCTGCACAGTTCAAAGTGCTGTTCTCTTTCGGTACTGAAATGTAGGCATTGATCAAAGGCTCCTTTTCAATGATGTAGTACGTTTTGTCATCATCGTTGGCTTGTTCCAGTTTGTCTGCTTCCTTGCCGAATAATGCTTTCCATACGTTAACCTAGGAAGAAAGAAACAGAATTAACACCGTAGGCTATGTAAACTTTGAAGGAATTAGTTCACCCAAAAATGAAAACACGCTGAAAATGTACTCACCCTCAGGCCAGCCAAGATGTAGATGAGCTTGTTTCTTCATCAAAACAGATTTGGAGAAATTTAGCATTACATCGCTTGCTCAACAGTGGATCCTCTGCAGTGATGGACTGGAATGGTGTGAATTACTGTGATGTTTTTATCAGTTCTTTGGACTCTAATTCTGACGGCACCCATTCACTGGTGAGCAAATAATGTAATGCTAAATTTCTCCAAATCTAAATAAACCAACATCTCTGATTCTGTCATTTTACATTTTTAGGTGAACTATTCCTGCAACCAAAAATGATCTACAATCTGTAAACAAATAAACAGTAATACCTTAATAAAGAGAAGTATGTTTAAAACTTTGGTCTCTCTTTTTCCATTTTTCTCCCTCATCACAAGAACATCCAGTAGGCTGGCTCCAACACCTTGACCCATGTCTGCCAGCCGGGCCTGGAGCTCCGACACCGAGTACACGCGGCTCTGGCAGTACTGCACCATCTCAGAGAAGAGCAGCGCGAACGCACTCACGCTCACCTCGGTTTTGGGGCGCGTGAGCGAGCGCTCGAGGATCGCAGATTTGCCTCGCGTGAAGCGCACCTCCATTCCGTCCACACCGAAACTGAATCACAATCTGAATTAAAGAACGAACGTGCCTGAGTCCTGGAATATAAACAATTTAGTGTTATAAACCAGCATATTATGATCTGCAAATAAATATTTAGGAATACATAAATGTCAGTTAACCTTAGAATTAATTGATTTGTCATGCATTGTAGCGTTTATCATGTAATACTGGTCTCTGATTACATTATGTGGCTTCTTGATTATATAGGGACTGAATAATACACCGAACGAGCCACCTTGTAAAGAAATTATGAAATTATAAAGCAGGTAGGTATCACAATCAAAGCATATTTCATTGCTTAGCGTTTACCTTGTGTTTTGGGTTTCAGTTCCAGAAGCGTGAAGCCAAGATTAGTGGAAATCCTCGCACTACCCTTGTGACCGGATATTTTCAATATAAAAGTAGGACGGGAAATAACAATGACTTTACGTTTTCGAAATGAAGCATAGTGTTTTGTAGTGGTAAGAGTTTTGGAAATGTAATTTTTTTTGTTTTCATTTTCGAAAAGCATTTTCTAACAAAATGATGATTCAGCGGCAACGACTTTTATTTTAAAGTCATTTAAAAGTTACTGGCCAGGATGTACAGTGCGTGATGTGCTTGTAAATAGTAACTAAACTTGAAGAGGACAGGCGATTTATATCCCTCGACGTAAGTTTGCAATTAATTTGGAAAGCGGAACTATATAATTAACATATTTTATACAGATATATTTTCTCTTCACGTTCCAGGACAGTTTAGGAGCATAACAGCTCCTGAATTTATACTTCTATATCTGTTAGTTAGTCTGAATGTCTTACATGCATGTCATGTTCAGATGAATAAGGTTAGAGTACCTTCCGAACATTTACAAATATGTTTTTCAATTAAACATACGTTTCTCCTTATCTTGTAAGGGGGTTTAAACTGCACTGCAAGGTGTGAGAATGCTTCCTGCCTTCACGAGCCTCGGACACTTTTCCACAACTACGATGAGGAGAGCAGGTAAGAAAATGTATTGAATTTAATTCAATTTAATATTTAGTTTTTTGAAAATTTACAAAGGTTAATATTCATCATAGTTGCTTGAAAATCAACTATTTATAGAATATACATGAATGAATGTAACTAATTATGACTCTTCTATATTTTGACACAGCGTCTGAGTTTCGAATGACTGTCCCGTGGGGAGAGGTGAGAGGTCAGGTTTGGGGTCCTTCTAATGGTCGTCCCGTGCTGTGCTTGCACGGTTGGGCTGACAACTGCGGGACATTCAGTACCCTGATTCCACTGCTTCCTAAAGGTGTAGTGTTTGATTCCAGAGGATTTATTAACATTATGAAGGTCCACATGGATAAATTCATTCTTACATACCTCATCCACAAACATCAATGTGAAACTGGTTCTCAATTTCTCTGTTTTTCTCCACATCTCTCCCAGACTGGAGATTCGTAGCCATTGACTTTCCAGGTCATGGTCTCTCGTCTCATAGGCCTGATGGATGCCTTTACACCTTCCCTTTGTATGTGGCAGATGTTCGGCGAGTTGTAGAAGGTTTGAAGCAACTCAGCCTTTGTTACAAACCATTAATGATTCATCTTCATTACAAAAAAAAAAAAAAGAACAGTATCTTTGCCTTACTTTCCAATCAAAATATCTAAAAATCCTTGGAACAAGATAAATGTACTTGAGAAGCAACACTGTTTGAAGTAAGAAGACTTGTCAAAGGTATAGGCTATTTAATTTCAGTGCATTTTGGCAATTTGTTTTATGCATAAGCAAGTAAAAAAAACAAAACAAGTGGAAATAATACAAAATAAACATTCAAGATACAATCAATGAAAACAAGCCATAATAGATAATGCAGTGTTGCATGTAAAGTAAGTTGTTCTTGTTTGAATTTTTTTGTTATTTTTACTGAAAAGCAAGGCAAAAACTAATTTAAAACATACTGTAGGTGTGACCTGATTTTGTATTTTTTTTCTCCATTTGTTTGCAGCTCTTCAGTGGAAGCAATTCTCTATCATTGGACATAGTATGGGTGAGTCAACACTTCATTAACTGATAGAGGTCAAAGTTCTCTTTTGTGTGTGAAAGGTCAGAGGATCGATGCAAACCGTACGTTAACTGATGATAAATAATTTTATTGTGAAGCTGTGTTATTGTAGTGCTCTGTAAAGCCTTTATATTTTGTAGCCTTTCTTCAATGACATAAATGTATGTTAGTAGATCACTAAAAGGTCATTAGAAGGACACTCTGGGAGGCATGCCACAAACTTGTCTTCGTATTTCCCTACTATTTATAGCATCACCACTTCTCTAATGTCACCCTTATTCACGACCAGATGATGAGCGAGTTTGAGTACCTGCAGTATTATTTCTAGGATTTGAGCTTTAATGAATTAAAATATATTTTAAGACCGAAGATTTAAATATTCCACAGTAGGAAACAAGTGTGTGTTTTGAGTAATAACTTTGAATGAATTAAGGAGTTAGGTGTGGGTAAAGATATAGAAAAAAAGGTGAACAATTCATTAACATTACCTTACATAAATATATAATCAGAATTAATGCACAGTCTTGAAGTAACATAAAATAACTACAATAATATTATTAATAATTATTAGTATTCATATTATTGATAATACTTAAATGTAAAATAAATAATAATCATGGTTACTGGATAACACTGGAATATAAATGAAATTATAATTAAAAAATCAATACATTTCACAAATAAGTAACAAATAATCATGACATTCAAGTAAGTGGAAACTAATTTTGAACTGGGTTATTTATTTGTCAATTTACCATAATTTGATGTTTCTTTAACAGGTGGGAATGTGGCAGGAATAGTGAGTATCCATCATCATTTTTTCTATTTATGTAAATGTTATAGTTGTGTAATACAGTGTTTCTCAGCTGGTTTACTTCATGACCCAGATTTGACATAAAGGAAAAACCTATCACAGTACTGAAATGATGCAATGTAAACAAAAATGTCTTTAAATGATTTAATATTACAGTGAGCTGTAAAGGTCCAACAGTTTGCAACATTTTTAACATTTTGCTATCTTGCTATACATGAGTATAAGACTGGATAGCATTGTTTTTTATCTGCTGTCCTTGAGCGGATACATTTTGGTTTTTGCAACAGTTGAGAACAAAAGTTTTAGTAAATAAAGTCTCTGTAGTGTGTGATAACAGTTCCTTCTGGTTTTCCAGTTTAGTGCCTTGTACCCAGAGATGGTTGATGCTGTAGTTCTCTTGGATAATTATGGATACCTCCCAACACAAATGGTAACAATAAATGGAGCATGTTAGAGTCATTATTTGTAAATCATAGAGAAGACTACTTATTCAACATACATGCGGCAATGATAACAACATACATGTTTATTTGTCCTTCCTTAGACTGAGATGTTTAAGAACATGAGGAAAGGGATTAATGATCAAATCCACTATGACAACAAGACGGATGAGAGGAAAGAGAGGGTGTACACGTATGAGAAAGCCAAAGAAAGGTGAAGAATTCCTCACATTCAGCTACAGACAAATGTGTAGGTTATAGCACATCAGTGTTCTTGTTTCAGTTGAGTTTCAGCCACATTCTTTCCCACATTTTGAGTGTCTTATCTTTAAAATCACCCAAAATTCAAAATGGAAAACTTTTTTTTTTTTTCTTCGAAATATTGCAGTTTATTATAAATGATTTATCCTAGACAAAATCAAGTTGCACCCCACATTTTTTTTCTTATTCGAGAAACCATTTCACTTGATATATGTCACAATAGGGGAGTAAAGGTGATCACAACTTCCATTTAATGTCAACTTAAACTTTTTTCAAATTATTCCCCTTTAACTAAATATTTGCCATTTTCAAGTGTTGATTCATCATTTGTCCACCTCATATTGATTGCAAAGCTGAATTTTCAGCAACCCGTATCACATGATCCTTCAGAAATCATTCTAATATATTGATTTGCTGCTTGCAAAACATTTCTTGTTGTTATCAATGTTAAAAACAGTTGTTCTGCGTAATATTTTTGTGGTAACAGTGATACACTTTTTTCAGGGTTCTGTGATGAATAAAAAGTTCAAATGAACTGCATTTATTATTATTATTATTATTATTATTATTATTATCCTCTTTTAGATTGAAGGCTGCAAACCCCTCCCTTTCCGATCCGTCTGCAGACATTCTGTTAGAGCGAGCTGTCAGAGAAGTCGAGGGAGGTAAGACGTACAGCAATTGTATTCTCACTCTACAGACCTAGATTTTCTGACATTTAATTTTTTGTCTCTAAATTACTTCCTTTCTCTTAAAGGATTTGTGTTCTCCAGAGATTTCAGGATCAACTTGGTGAGCCATTTCAATATATTTATTCATTCCTTTACATTTCAGTTGTTTGTTTATTACTGATAACAAGATTTCATATTTAGTTTGACTGTTTGACCCATATTTATCTGTGACAGATCTGCAAAAAACTATATATATTATATATATACTATATTTATCATATACAGTAGTTTATTCCTTTTTTGTTGTGGTTTCTGCTATAAAAATGTCTTGTGTTTAGGAAGGAATGTGTAAAAACACACTATACACTTCATAATTTTGGTTTTGTTTCAGAAAAACATTGTGAATAATAATATAGAACAGTGCCTCCACATGTTGTCACTAGTTAAAGCCAGAGTGATGCTACTGCTGTGAGTTTACACACACACACACACACATACAAGTTTTCATAGTGTTCAAGAGAAACACTGTGCACATTTATCCACAATGCTCAAAATTAGAGATGCACGATTATTAAAATTCTGTCCAGTACTGATAAGATGATAATTATTTTCATGTTATGGCCAGAAACCAATAATTGGCAGATATTAAATTCTATAATATTTGTTTATTATCTCTAAATAAATTCTAAATAAAAAACTAAAAGTGAAAATCAGTCAATTTAAATGCTAAAAGTCAATTTAGGCATCATCACAACATTATAATGTACAGTATACTGGCCCCAAAAAAGCATTAAATCAAATATAAAATGCCAGAATGTCATTGTATTCGATAACAAGATATATAAACCTAGTGGCATCTGCGGACAATTGTATGAATGCATGTTAAGTGTGGCTTAAGTACATTTTAAATATATAGTTCAGTCATGAAACTCTAGATGGCGCAGGCTGGTGGGGTGTTAACGTAACTGATGATATTCAGAGAGTTAAACAACTTGGCACAAGCTGATTGGTTCATGCTGCATAGTTAAAAACACTATTTATCCACACAGCAGTTTTATACAATATCAGACTGCATTTGTGTCTTGCATTCATGTCTTGTGACATACCGTATTTGCCGCTTTGTTTCATAAGGAAAGATGTGTCTTTCTTCAGGGCAAAAGACGGTCTATTCAAAACGTTTACTCTACCTAATGGATATGGTGATTTGATTCAGAAGAGCTGGGTTGATCAAAAAGTGAGATGTGCACACATACACACAAACATAAGTGCAAAATGTCTGTCTGTTGTTAAGCAGAAATATCTTTCTCACTCCTCTGCAGGCCACCATTCTTAACATAGAAGGGGATCATCACATTCACCTCAACAAACCTGAGTCTGTAGCCTCCATAATCACTGATTTTCTTCAGTCACACAGTCCTGACGAAACAGAAAATCAGTCTTCCAAATTATAGCACACACATGCCAATTCAAATTATTCAAATAATGAAGTATACTGATTCAAAATATTCGCACCATTAACCAATTCTCGTAATTTTGTATGATACTGTGATGTTTTAAGTCAAATTAATTTTTTCAATTTACAAAAGGTGTTTTATTAGAAAATGTTCAGAACGTTTCCAGTATTTTCGCTATCCATTTGTCTTCCATTTTTAACAAGATGTTCAGTCCCTGCTGCTGGAAATCTCCCTCACAGCTTGATGTGACCACATTCACACCTCATAGTAGGTATGGTGTTTTTTGAGATGTGGACCGTGTTATATTGGCAAAATACAAAATAAATGCTGCTGACATACATTAATCAGTATTCAAAAAATAGATTTAGTGCTGAACTGGCTTTATGCATTACTAGATTTAATCTATTCAAAGAGAAGCTGGCTATATGGTATGAACTAAAGTTTTTTTTGAAGGCATGTATAGTAAATATTAACTAAAACATCTGTTCGTTGTTACTTTTGTTGTGATGAAGCAAAACTAAAGATTAAAGTGTGTAATGTAATTTGTGCAATAATTTGACCTTGTGCCATTATTGGGGCAAGTACGGTAATAGGTCTGTCACTATAAATTCTGAAGCTACAGTGGCCCAAAAAAGTATTTAGACAATTAAATCAGGTTTTAAAATGAATGAATGTTATTGAATTACACTGTAGTTCAAACGTTTATAATCGGTAATTATGTTTTTGAAAGGTGCTTTTATGCATACATTAAGAAAACAGTAATCACAGTAGTAAAACATTAATATTGTAAAATATTATTACTATTTAAATTAACTCTTCTTTTGATCCTTCAGAAATCATTCAAATATGCTGATTTGGTGCTCAAGAAACATTTCTTATTATTATCAATGTTGAAAACAGTTGCACTTTATTCAGGATTGTTTGATGAATAGAAAGTACAAAAGAACAGCATTTATTTGAAATAGAAATCTTTTGTAACTTTATAAATGCTTTGACTGTCACTCTTGAACAATTTAATGTATTCTTGCTGAATAAGTTTTTTTTTTTTTTTTTAAATCCTACTGACCCCAGAACTACTACTACTGAATAGTAGTATATATAAAAATACTAAACCAAATTTATTTATATCACACACATGCTTGTTTGTTAGGTTAGTGTCCTTATTTAAAGTGATGAACTACACCTGTGTTAACTTAAGGGCAACTTAAGGGCTCACTTTATATTCACTAAAATCACTGTGATAACAGTTAGTTAAAAATGATTG
This sequence comes from Sinocyclocheilus rhinocerous, assembly GCF_001515625.1. Taxonomy (NCBI): domain Eukaryota; kingdom Metazoa; phylum Chordata; class Actinopteri; order Cypriniformes; family Cyprinidae; genus Sinocyclocheilus; species Sinocyclocheilus rhinocerous. The sequence goes on from NW_015626864.1 coordinate 740,239, forward strand.
CAGAAATATTTCTTATAATATATAAATATTTGTGTAGGTCAATGCTGCTCAGTTTTGCCTGACATTTGAGACTATCAATAGCATGATTGAATTCTTCAAAATCTGTTTCCATACAATGAATATGAATAGTCTCATTACAGATAATGACATGCCAAATTTGATTATGCATATGTTGTAAATATTCGATTTGAGAGCTTTGTTAGCATATGAATCTTTGTGATGAATTTTTATGATCTTTTTTATATGTACAGATTCAATGTACCAGCCCACCATTCATTGTATGCAAAAGAGCAGCAAGGACATTTTGTTAAATTTCTTCTTTTCTGTTCCACAGAAGAAAGTCATACAGGTTTAAAATATAAATAATGACAGAATTGTGAACTATCCTTGATGTGTGTATGAATCATTTTTATGATCTTTTTTATATTTACAGATTCAATGTACCAGCCCACCATTCATTGTATGCAAAAGAGCAGCAAGGACATTTTGTTAAATTTCTTCTTTTCTGTTCCACAGAAGAAAGTCATACAGGTTTAAAATATAAATAATGACAGAATTGTGAACTATCCTTGATGTGTGCAATGCTGTGTGTTATTCTAACCATTCTGGGGATGTGAAAACATTTATACAACATAACATTCCTCCTAAAAACGTCCTCTAATTTCCAGTGATAATTGCCATGTTTCAGTTTGACATGAAATGATTAGGAATGTGAGAGCAAGATTGAGAAGAAAGGGTTACAAAAAAATTACAAAACTGCTCTGACCCTCTCCTTGTCAGAGATATCTCCATGGTTACCCCCCCTCCCAACTGGAATGGGATGGTACAGCTTTGACAAGGAGAGCACGAAAGCAAGGGTGCGAGAAAAGCCCTCATTCCGTAGCACTGACTAAAATAAAATGTCTTTGTCCATGTAGCTTTGCCAGCTGCTATTTGGCTTCGTTATTCAGCATTTTAATTGGACGATTCCATCTGCTTAGCCTGGGTTTGAGACTTAAAACCCAAAACTACTGCGCCAGTTCACAGACGATCAAGGAAAGACTACAGGTATGTAGAGACATATGATAAATATGTGCATGTGTGGAAGTGATGCTTTATCGCATGCTGTAGAAGTATGATTAATTTTTAGTGTATTTCATCTTCATTGTACTTCATCTTCATTCTTTGTTGTACTTCATTGACAGAACCTGCTGCACTGATAAGTATGAGTACCGTCATACTTTGATATTGGATTATGCAGCATTTCATATACTGCAGTGCACAGGTGCGTTCTCATTTAGAGAATAATATTTGTCTCTGTTTCTCTCTTTCTATACTTTTGAGATAACACGATGCCCTGGATGTTTCTGGACTGGTTCGTCCCCGTCTATCTGCTGGTCTCGGTCCTGGTCCTGGCTGGTTTCGGAGCGTGTCTGTATTTTCTGGAGCCGGGTCTTCAGGATGCCCACAAGTGGAGCAACAAGTCACTGAGGCACCAGCCGCTGGCTCCCATAAGACAAACATGCTGCAAAGATGACGACAGCAACGCCTTATTATGATAGGGCATGTGTGGATGCTGCAATGAGACGTTTGTGCCAAATCATACTGTATATTGATGCCACTTTATCAAAATCCATTGTCTTTTCACAGGGTTTCTATAGTTATATGCAATGATCTGCAATCAGACTACAGAGCAAAATAGTATAATACACAGCAGAACTCGATTCATTTATATTTACAAAGAATATTATTTGCATTAAACTTTGTAATCTTAACAAAATTAGATGTATTCCCCTGCTATTTCAAAACTAATCATGAAAACTGTCTCTACAGCAGTGGTTTTCAACTAGGGATCCAGAATCCACTAGGGCACTTAAAATGATTTAAAATTAACATATGTGACCCTGGACCCTGGTCATAAGGGTACATTTTTCGAAATTGAGATTTATACAACATCTGCAAACTGAATAAATAAGCTTTCCATTGATGTATGGTTTGTTAGGATAGGATAATATTTGGCAGAGATACAACTATTTGAAAATCTGGAATCTGAGGGTGCAAAAAAATCCAAATATTGAGAAAATCGCCTTTAAAGTTTATCCAAATGAAGTTCTTAGCAATGCATATTACTAATCAAAAATTAAGGTTTAATATATTTAAAGTAGGACATTTACAAAATATCTTATTGGAACATGATCTTTACTTAATATCCTAATGATTTTTTGACATAAAAGAAAAATCAATAATTTTGACCCATACAATGTATTTTTGACTATTGCTACAAATATACCCCAGCGACTTAAGACTGGTTTTGTGCTCCAGGGTCACATATTATTATCAATAGAATTAATAATGATGCATTAAAATAAATTTTTACCAAAACCATTCAATTATTACACATAAAGTATTAATTTAGCTAAAAACCAGTAATTAAATTTAGGTAACCAAACGTGGTTTGATGTTCAAGTTGTTGTGTACTCAGGTGATAAACCATAAAGATCATTTGCAATGAGCCATCTCTCAATATTTCAGCCAAAAAACAAAAACAAAAGTATGTATTGCTATTCTAGCATTTATTTATTTATTTTTTTTAAATATTTTTTTATTTATATATTTTTAGTTGCTGAAATTTCGGTGCATCATTAACAATTTATATTAATATAACATTAAATAAATTAATCTAACTTAAAAAGAAAGAAAGAAAAAATAACCTCAATATCTACCACTGCTCTACTGGGATCATTGTATGACATAAAACAGCCATCCAGTGATGCTTCCCACACAAGTTGGCGTCAGAGTAAATTTTGGTGACATTTGGCCAAACTGGTGGAACATCCTTGACTTTTATGTGAAGGGTGTATTGTGTGAAAACACATTGCAAACAATGTACAAACAAGAGGGAATGTTTCCAGGTCATGACGGTCATGTTCCAGGTCACATTTTGGAACATGCCTGAAAAACCTGGAAAACCCATGTCCTAAGATACATACAGTACATTATACTGTGAAGTGAAGAGTAAAGTAGGGAACTCAAAATACTCAGCATGCTATTTGTCATTAGTCATTAAATAATTGTAGAAATATTGGAAACTGTGCAGCAGTTACTGACTTCTGATATAAAAAGTGCCATATTTCAAAAGTATGTTCAAGACTCATTCTTTTTAAGAATGCTAACTATATTTTAGTCATATCATCTGTTGTAGATGTTTTAACTTTTGCAATGTCTTTAAGATACTAAAATCACACTGTTCAAATTGTCTTATTAGTTGGCTAGCATTCTTTTCTGAGGCCCTGGAAGTGTTTATTAGCAGTTTATTAGTTTTAGTTATTTTCATGTGCCAGTAGTTAAGTGTCACTTAGATTATTTTTGGTTTGTAACATCTAGATTCACACCAATTTTGTCAACAAAATGCAATTGTCCCTTTAATGTGGTTAAAATGGTGTTAAGATGTTGGTTATAATCATACTTTGGACAATCATATATAATAATGGCATTCGCAATATAGTGGATAATTGTATCATGAATTGTTGCATGTTTTTTTCCCCTCTTGCAAATATTACTTTATTATATTAAACACAAACTGGTCAAGAAATCCTTCTCTTCTGCATGTTTTCACTTAATTTTGGAGTTTCACAAATTCTGCCATTTAGCGGGTATGATATGAAGAGAGTGGGTGAATGAGACAGTGGAGCTTCAGATGAGAAGAATGGAGGGAATGTAAGTCTAGTTCCCACCATTTCCTGACGCACTCTTCCCGCTTCATTCTCTCGCTTCTCTCTTCCAGTAAACAGACCACAGGATCACAGGTCAGTCATATTACATATTCTTTTCTCAATTTGATGTGCTCACTATATGCCTTAGTAGAATAATCAACCCCTTTTTCTGCATATTCAGTGAAATATTTGACTTTGGAAACCATATTTAATTCTATTTTTAGTCATGGTTCTCTTTATTTACAGTGAACTCGTAATTTTACTACTTACTATATATTTTGTGTAACATTCTCAAACGTTTTTTTATGAAATCGTATAGGCTGTGTTATATACTGCAATGAACCCAAGGGAACTAGATCCAACTGGAAACATATTACCTATTGTGTCTCCCCTCAACTCACCCTCTTTGTCCTCAGCAAGACTCTCCCCAAGTCTTATCCCTCTTTCTCCTTCCCCTTCCCGTCTTTCACCATGTCCAGTTACCTCAGGCTCTTCTCCCTCCCATCTCTCACCATTATCCACTTCTCCTTCTCGTCTCAGTCCATCTTCTCACTTTATTTCATCGTACTCTCCTGTTCGTCTGTCTCCCTGTCCTACTTGTGACCCATCTACCTCACCCACTAGAGTGTCCCCCTGTCCCGTACCTCTTTCCCCCTCTGTTGTCTTAAAAAAGCCCATCCATATTTCCTCCTTCAGTCAAACCGGGCAAAGCTTGGAACATCAGAACCTGACTGATAGTTCTCCACAAAGGTATGTTTCACTCAGTAGAGACGTTTTCAAACTTTTTGATGCCAAGGACCCCCACATTTGCAGATCCCTTCATGAGGAACCTCCTTCCTAAAATATAAAGACTCGTTTTTTTCCTGTGTGAGAAACAATGTGATACTTTAAAGCATTGCGTTTTGTAAAATTAAATACTAATAGACAATAATACATAATATTATAAACTAAATACTAAAAAATTCTATCAAAGCAAATAATTAAAATGTTATCTGAAAAATAATTACTTGGTGTTAAGTTGAGTGTTTATTTTTCTCCCCACTATATTTGATACAAAAACCTAATGTGAAAAGTTTTCAGTTAAATTAAAACTTATTTGTACAAAATTGTAACTCTAAATATCATTACAAAACACAGTTTTACAGTTAACTTTTTAATCCTTAAAAATACATTTTAAACAAATTCTACGGCTTCCCTATAATCCTGTTGCGCCCCCAGGGGGTCCCTAGATGCCAGTTTGAGAACCCCTGTCCCAATATACTACATTATCATGTGTCATTTCCTAATATTACATATTGCTAATGTCTTTAATTTTACAATATTTTACTCTGTTGAAAAAATTTGACTATAAAAAACGTTTAAAGTTTATTCCTCTTTCTTAATGCTACCTTGTCCATTTTTACTGTTCTGTGTTCTACAGCATCATCAATACAGTGGATACATCCCTAAATTCACCACAACTGAAGTCAGCCAAGACTACTTCTCAATTAGACACAACAATTAGAGTGCTACCAACTGACGAAAACAAACCATTACATTCTGCTAATATGCGTGGTAAAGCAAGGCCAGTAGAAAACAAAATGTCTAGATTCATGCCCATTTTATCCACTGAGAGAAGTGTGAGATCAATCCCCATATCCAACACGAGGGGTCAAAAAAAGCAAACTGGCCTACAACAAGATCCATTCAGACCTCCACAGCAGGATAAACTAAAGCAAAATTCGAACATCTGTTGCAGGGGAGTTACCAAGTCTTCAATGTCTGAAAGCTTAAGCCCTAAAAACCTCAGACATGTTGAAAAAAGTGCATTCAGACCACAAAATTTAGCTAGCTATCAAAAGAAACGCCAATCCCAAGACCCTACTCTAGTTCGAATCCGGCTTGGATTGATTAAAACAGGCAGGATTATAAACTCTGGTGCCCAGTTTTCTAATCTGGAGAAGATCAAGAAAAGCAGTGAAGGGAACAACCCAAAAATTCAGAGCGATGGACATCCTGCTGTTTCGGAGAAGTTAAAACAACCTGTTCGTTCAAAGATAATGTTAGGGGCAGCCAAGCAGATAATAAGACCCACCATGATGTGTGAGAGGAGCTGTGAGAAACCTCAAAACCACCCACAAGTTTCAGCTGAAAGAACAAGACAACTCTCCACACAGTCAGCACTTACAAATCCAATCTCATCACCTAAAAGTATCACAAACCAAAAGGATATTTTTCAAGAACTGGACAATGTAAGTTCTCCAAAGGAATACAGTGTACTGGTTTCACCCAACTCAGAGCTTCAAGACAGAGCTTCAGAGGACTGTAATGCAACCAATGATCGTTCTCATGAAAGTAATATGATGATGAACTCTTCCCAACAGAATCAAACCAGTGCTAATGACAACCAAGAGTCTAAACCAAAGATCAGGCCTCAGTCTGCAGCTTCTGAAACAGACACCGCTGTCATCACATCCCGCTACAGTAAAACATCAGGTCAGTGCAGCCAGATGAGCTGCTTCCAGTTCCCTTTGAAGAGTCACAGATCATCCACTGAATGTGGTCAGCTGAGCCGAATCTGTAGACCTGTGATCAAAAGAACATCTGACAGTAGGCCTACATACAGTGGGTACGGAAAGTATTCAGACCCCCTTAAATTTTTCACTCTTTGTTATATTGCAGCCATTTGCTAAAATCATTTAAGTTAATTTTTTTTCCTCATTAATGTACACACAGCACCCCATATTGACAGAAAAACACAGAATTGTTGACATTTTTGCAAATTTATTAAAAAAGAAAAACTGAAAAATGCTCAGTATTTAGTAGAAGCACCCTCTTGATCTAATACAGCCATGAGTCTTTTTGGGAAAGATCCAACAAGTTTTTCACACCTGGATTTGGCGATCCTCTGCCATTCCTCCTTGCAGATCCTCTCCAGTTCTGTCAGGTGGGATGGTAAAAATTTAAGGGGGTCTGAATACTTTCCGTACCCACTGTACATTGCGGCATTATTTAAATTTAGTATATAAACAGCCTAGGCATGTAAAGTATCATGTATCAGGGAGGAAGACTTGAACTTGTCATTAGTGGTGAATGTTTGGGCAAGAAGCACTGTTAGTATTTTGATGTTTAGGGTTAGAGATTTGAACCAGCCCTTAAGCCTATTACATTTTTTTTACTTAAGTGCACAATATGATACTTTAATTTGATACCTTAAATCATGTGGTTAAACCAAAACACCTTTGTAACCATATAACAACATGGTAAAAATCACCTAGAACACCTTAGAAACTGCACTGTAACGTTAAAAAAAATGCACCCAACACCTTAGGAACTAAATATACAATATGTGCTAAAAGTCACACTAAATACTTTAGCAACATGCTACAAAATCACTCAGAACATTTTAGCAACAACTACCAATGTGCACTTAGAACCTTGTCACATAGCAATGTGCTAAAAATAACAAGGAGCACTTTAGCAAATACTCGCAACATGCTAAAAATAATTCAGAACACTGTGCAATTTGCAAAAAAATCACTCAAAACACTATCAGCCCCATAGCAATGTGCTAAATATCACCCAGAACACCTTAGCAGTTGCACAGCAACATGCTAAAATCACTCAGAACACCTTTGCAACTGAATCGCATTGACCTGGCACGAGCGAGCACTTGCATTTTCATCAGGAAAATTTTGAATGGAATACTACTACTACTACTAATACTACTAATGGAATGCTACTAGCCTGTAACTCTAATATGAATTCATACAACATTAATGATCTCTACAGTCAGCTCTTTGGGATCATGCAACATAAACACTGGTGATTAAAGTGACGTCAATGTCCAAAAGGGACAATGCTATATAATGTATATCACCAAATAAAAATAAGGTCAAGTCAAAAAGGCTTGTGGTAGATCTTTTTTTTTTAAATACTCAATATGTATCTTGAGATCTGAACCATATAAACCCTAATATGCGAGTGTTTGCTGAATATAAGCCATGATACTGTATATAGATGACATTGGGCAAACTGTAAATGGTATAGTGTGCAAAATAGGGACTCTGCCTTATCATCAAGCACAGGCCTGTCTAAACATAGTGAGATAACCCAGTTATGAGGTAAAAGACACCACTGAGGCTCAACGGCACTTCAGTGGCCACTGAATACGCCACAAATACTTCACATGTGAACAGAGTGCATAAGACAAGCAGGCACAGTCGTGAAATGTGAGTAGTTTTGATGACATAAATTGCGCAATCTTAAATTAATCAAAATTAATCTTTTGTTTTGTACAGTTATGTGGTATTGTGAGTTTAAGTTTATATAAAACCGACTTTATTTACATAATATTATGTATTTCAGGATATTCAGTGAGGATTAAAATGTTGGATGGAACAAGGTTTTTTTTTAATTTTATTTATTTTTTTATTATGCAATAGAAGAACAACAAAGACAAGTAAGAACAAAAGACAATAAGGGTTACAAACAATACTCCAAAGCATACTATGTTAGCTTATAAGACTTACACCATGAAAGAGTCTTACAAGTAATAGAATTATTAGAGTTTCTTAAAGAGTTTACATACACATCCAAATCTTTCCTGAAAATAAAAAAGTAGGGAGTTTTCTTTGAAAATGTGCACTTATGAATGTAAAATTTAGCAAGATATAGCAATTTAGCAAGATATAGCAATATCTCTAAGAAGAGTAACCAAAAAAACAAAATTTTGGGGGTTATACAAAAGTTTGGATATAAATATTTTTAACAAAATTGGAAAAGTCAACCCAGAACACTTTAGAATAAGCACAGTCCCAAAACAAATGATTGATTGTTTCTTCAGACTGAAGGCAAAAGGAGCAATTGGGGGAAATACTATTGTTAAATTTAGCAAGTTTGTAATTTACCGGTAACAATTATGGATAATTTTGATAGAGACTTCAACAACTTTATTAGATAAGAAGAATTTTTGTCGAAGAAGCCAAAACTCTTCCCATTCTATATCACTAAATATGGAAAATTAGAGGACTCGATGACTTCAGCAGAACGGAATAGATGTTATCAGATAGTTGTTATTATTATTATTATTATTATTATTATTATTATTATTATTTATTTTGCTCCAAACATTGATTTTAAGAAAATATATATATATATATTCTTTTGATTATCATATATTTTCTAACCGAAAAAAAAAAAGTTCCTTAAGGAAAGTCATTGTAGGCTATATCACGTTGCTTTACACTGTTCACCAGTCCTGTTTTTAATCATTAGCCACGGTAATAGCCTAGTCTAATTATTCTGCTTGATACAACATGCATTGTAATGTTTAATATAAATATATCTACAAATGTAGCTTACTAAAGCAAACATAGACAAACGGCTACGATTTAAATAGCAGAGTGCCGCAAAAAGATCAAAAATCACCTAGCGACCCGAATCCCTAATTTCAGCTCGACCCGTGCACTGAGCATGCGCGCTGCATCACCCAGTCTCCCGTTAGTTTCCTTGGTAACAAAAAAAAGGGTGGAGGAAGGAATGAGGCGCATCGAGCTGCGAATAGAAAGGCGAGAGACGGGGTGAAAGAAAGAGGGAGAGAGGTACCTGAACACATGATCATTCCCTAACGTCTGTCCAACTCCTGCCTTAGCCTACTTATACTTCAATAGACTGTAAAACCGCGAGAGGCAGAAAAAGGACGAAAAATAAAACATAGGCTATCCTTCGATCGCTACAAAAATCGGTAAGTGGGAAGAGTGTTTCCCTCTGATTATTATACGAATCATTTTGAGGTAAAAACATGATGGAACAAACGGGGAGGGTAATGTGTGTATGTTTGGCTTCCCGTCCTTTAAACCGTCAGTAACGTTTAAAATGCCATTAATACTAATATTATTCTCTATTGAAAGACGCACATCATTGTCGCTTTGAAGGAAACCTCTCAAGTTATGTGTTGGTGTTTAAAGAGCGTCTTGGTGCGTGAGAAAGGTCCAACCGTGGGTGATTAATCCGATAAAGAGATTTGTTGAGTGGCCTCTATAATAATTCATTATTTGTTGCTGATTTTGGGTGGCATGTGTGTTAATATAGGCCGACAACTCAGTGGAGCATTTAAAGTGGACTAGGCTGGGAAATATGAGCACTAGATCACAATAGCATACAAAGGATTTATTCACTGATGTATAATCTTTGTGGTTTTCCTCAGCAAATCCTATTGTTTCTAAACAACAACATATTGTACATGCAAAACAGAGTAGAGGAGAGTGGGGTAAGCTGTACCACTTTTTTATTTTTATTTTTTTTACTTATTTTGTCCTTTAGGCAAAAAGAAATGTGGCTTAAAGGGATAATTCACCAAAATTTTAAAATTCTGTCGTCATCATTTACTCACCATCCACTTCTAAACCTGTATGAGTTTATTTCTTGTGCTGAACACAAAAGAAGATATTTTGAAGAATTTTGGTAAACAAACAGTTGATGGTAGCCATTGACTTTTAGTCAAGTGTAGGTAAAACTAATATTTCTATACTGTAAGATTTCTGCTGTGCAGTGTAATTTGAAAATATATAACAGCATATGTAACGGAGTCATAGATGCTGCTTCACAACACAAAATAAACAGTGATCCACATACTTATGTTGTCATATTAGAGATTAAATTGGAAATTACATTTCAAATAAAAATATTATCATCATAACAAATATTAATATAAACAAAACAATTTTAAGTCATATTTTGCTGCATATTATTTGCAAAAGCTTCGTATTCAGAATATGTGAATGTAGTTTATAGAACTTACATTTAAAATGATATTATCATAACTAATATTCATGTAAACATAATTATAGTAGAATGTATTTTGCTGCATACGATTTGCATTTTAAAGTTTAATATTCAGAATATTTGAATGTAGTTATATACTGATTACATTCAAATAAAATGTGTATTATAATAATATTAATATAAATAAAAACTGATGATTTTAAGTCATATTTTGCTTTACATTATTTTCATCTAAAAGTTCACTATTCAGTATATTTAAGTAGTTAAATACTACCTTCAAATAAAATAAATAATACAAATAAAGTAAAAAATGATAATTTGCAGCACCTTAAATATATGATCACATAAATCTACTTTACTAGATTTAATGGCGGCACAGTGTAGCATTTATAGTGAAATAACATTTTGCCTGATTAAATGTATTGATTGTTTATGATTCACTCTTTCACACAGACATGTCAGAAATTGTGCCCCCTGAAGTGAGACCCAAACCTGCCGTCCCAGCTAAGCCATCTCATGTGGCCCCGCCTTCTAGCGTTCCCTTTGTGCCTTCACCCCAAGGAACGGGGGGTGAAGGTCAAGGGTCAGGTCGAGGATCTGCATTGCTTGGATACATCGGAATAGACACCATCATCGAGCAGATGCGGAAGAAGACCATGAAGACAGGCTTTGACTTCAACATCATGGTGGTTGGTGGGTGGGAGAGCAGTTTGTTCACATTTACTTTTTACTTTTTTCACTTTCTTACCATTTCCCCTCTCTCTCTCTCTCTCTCTATCTCCAGGTCAGAGTGGTCTTGGGAAGTCTACTTTAGTGAATACTCTCTTTAAGTCACAGGTGAGCAGGAGGAGCACAAGCTGGAGTCGTGATGAGAAGATCCCAAAGACTGTTGAGATTAAATCTGTATCTCATGGTAAGAGTATACTGATCATGTGACTTCTAAACATTTAACTGTCTCATTGTGTCAAGGATTCACAACAGCATCCGTTGCTTGTTCAAGGAAACCTTTTAAGCACTGGTTGCTAAAGGACAGACCTTTCACTTGACAGAAATAGACATCATGGACTAATTAAGAAAGACTCATTTAGTTACTGCTGATGTAATCAACACACCAGGGCCTGTAGCACAGTGGCGACCTAAAGCATATGTGCTTTTGAGTAAGATGTGTCTAGACTGGCATGTGTTGTGCCCAGGCCAAGTTAGGAGGCCAGCTGTTGGTGAATCCCCTATAGGTAAGTCAACAGCTGGCAAACTAAATGATATCATATGTATCCAAATGGTGTTCAGAAAAAGGCTAGATATTTATTTCTTATTGACGTTGTGAGATATTGTTCTTATGGTGTTTGAAATGTAGGTGTAAAATAGGTGTCAGGTGGGAAATGTTTTAAATCATCATGACATTGTGTCTAGATAAACATGTCTGACTTAAAAAAACAGTTAACCCATGTAACGTAGTTTAGATAAGGAAGGAAGAAGTCAGGGTCGTCTTTACTGAGGCTCGTGATCTTTATCGAACGTTTCAGAGTTCCAAAACAAAGTCACGCCCACTGCGCTTCAAATAAATTCAGTCCCAAAATAAATAAATCCATGGGCAGCTCTCCAGAGCATTTGACACACACACACACACACGAGTCCTCAGTCAGTCTCCCTCCTCTCGCTTCCTGTTTCCTGGTGGCTTTTAACCGGTCTCTCCACGCCAATTACTGCAAGCAGACACAGGTGATTGTCATTTTGCACTTAACCTACTTACCGCTCATCTTCAGTCCCACTCTACTGCTGCAGACACCTCTCTGGACCACGACCCCCTTTCCACATACCCCCACCATTTGACTCAGGCCACTGCAGGGGTGCGTGGCTGAACAGAGAGTGAATTCTCATCCCAGGAGATAATAGCGGAGGGTGAGAACGGCCCACCTGAACGCCAAGCATTCTTTTTCAATGGTGCTGTACTTCGTCTCTCTCTTAGAGAGCTTCTGACTGATGTGCAGCACCGGCCGCTCCTCTCCCTCTATCTCCTGGGACAGGACCGCTCCAAGCCCTCTATCCGACACTTCCGTCTTTAGTAAAAAAGGGAGAGAAAATCAGCAGAATGGAACAGCAGTCCACCACACAGAGCAGCCTTTACCTGGGTGAAAGCCTGCTGACACAGCTCCGCCTCCCATGTTCTCTCTTCCCACAAGAGACATCCACACATAAATATCCCAATAATTAACTAAACGGGGGCCAATTTGTTCCCAAAATTAGTGGATGTCGGAGGCACGGGTTAACTGCAACCACTATACTATGATTTTGTCCCCGAAATTAAATAACCGTGGACATTATCGGATATTCCACCACATTCCCGTACACACACCATACCTGAACCATGCGACTTTTATCCAATGCCTCGGGCTGAATCAGGCTTTGATCAATTGAGCTCTGGTTACATCCTGAATCCACCAAAGCCTGATAAGTAACCCCTTAATACTCCCAGGTATTTGGTATAAGCCAGCTTGATTGGGGGCAGCCTGTGGGGCGTCTGGGACCCGGATCCAGTGTCCCCACCTCCATCACTGGACACCTGTCAATAAAATGCCCCGGATCCCCACAGGCCGGCCCAGGACTGGAATTGAGAACCACTGTGTTAGAACATTAAGTCTTATGGTTTGGAATGCAAATGATAACAGAATTTTTATTTTGGGGTGAACTGCCCCTTTAAGAATGTTTCAACTGTTTTTGTCCAAATAATAGTCAGTGGTGTCGATTCAATACTGGACCGCATACATGATATGGACAAAGGTGGTGTTATTTTGTGACACTGAACCACTATATCCTGTCACAGAAACAATCACTGGCTGCATTTACTGCATTTGTAGCTTGACAAATATTGATTTTGCAGTGATTGAGGAAGGAGGGGTGAAGATGAAGTTAACAGTCATTGACACACCAGGTTTTGGGGACCAAATCAACAATGAAAATTGGTGAGTATTGTGTTATTTGTGACTTCTCTGTTAAAGCCAGAGGACCGGTAGCTATTTTTTAACAAATTTAGTTGTTGCATATGATCCAAAATGCCAGTGCATCCTTCATCACTGCATCTGGGAAACTGAGGACATGCATTTGTGTCAGATAAAATAAATGGGGTCAGTTGTGTGCTTAATTTTGGCTGCTACTAACTGGCATCAAAAACTGAACAAAAATGTTCCAAGTGTGAGGGTCAGTGTTTTGACTTCCAGATTTGCACTTAATTTGCACAGACAAGAATCAGATTGCTGGTAGGGATGCCAAATGTGAGTGTGTTTTGGCAGCACGCCCTCAGTGATCATATCCAAGATTCTCAGTTAAGGGACAAAGTGATTTTCTTTGTCATTCAAATGCCTTAGAGAAAATAGTGCTTCATTGGCTGTTGGGTGTTAATGTAGCCTTTTATGCAGCTTTTTATTCATACAGAACCAAAGCTTAAAACCAAAATTTATTTTAAATTTTTCGCTTGGGGTAAAAAGAAGTTTGAAATACGTGAGCAGTGGTATACTTTTTTGCAAATATCCCGACGCCACCCATGCTGTTGAGAGAGGCATTTAGATGAATATGTAAATATGTGCTGCATGCTTTCCTCTCAATAACGAAACAAATACACAACAAAAATGACAACACTGAGAAAACAGAAGTTGATCTGATCAGAGTGATGTGGGTATGTTTGCAATAGCTCTGTAATTCAGCACTCCGGTAAAGTCACGTCATGTTTATTTATGTAGAACTTCATACAATAGATTGCTTTAAAGCAAGCGGCTTTATCATATTAAACATGAAATAACAGCATCAGTGTCACTTGGTTTCAAGTAGAATTACAACTTCAATTTCTACTAAAAAGTAACTCTCCGGTATGTTTGTGTTTTTACTTGTGTCTGAGCAAGATGGACTGAACAGAAGAAATTAACCACTTTTCTGGAACGTTCACTTCAAGCTGTTTCAAACTGTGAATGAACTACAAACAAACTGTTTGGTCTAGTCTGGTTTTTCATTTGCTGTTTCAACGTTTCATGTACTCTAACATAGCTCTCAACATGCAACATTGTTGAATTTTTTTCTTTTGTGTTCCGAGTTGGGAGCCCATATCCAAATACATCAATGAACAATACGAGAAATTTTTGAAGGAAGAAGTCAACATTGCTCGCAAGAAACGCATCCCTGATACCAGAGTACACTGCTGCTTGTACTTCATATCTCCAACTGGACACTCGTGAGTTTGAATTACATAGGAATATTTTACTTTAGTTCATATACCATGTAAAACAGCTCACATACTTGTACCAGATTCTATCAGTAAGTATTGAAGTTTATCTTTTCATCATATATGACAGCATAGTATATGATCAGCCACAGCTAATCACATACTGAATCAGCTCACATTTTGGTGCCATATTATTAGCTATAATTAACCAAATTGGTCTCTGTCGAGAACACCAATAAGATAATGGATTTCTGTGTGCTTCTCTGGAGTATTAATATCTTTGAGATTTATTTTTATTATTTGTCAATAGTTGAAAAATGCTTGCAGTTGCAGCTTCATTCATTATTGAATTATTGAATATTTATTGAAATCTGAATAGTTTTTAAAACTTGCCAACGTTGTAAATGGTTACAGAGGAACAACTCGGCATCTGACGATCACACACTACCAGACTTTGAGGTCATTCCGAACACACAGATGCATGACAAATGAAAACAAAATGTGTTCAAAAATGGGCTCAAAATATCAAACATGTTTGATATTGTCAGACTGCATAGAATCATAGTCTGTTGTTAAAAATTGAAGTCTGTGATCATCATACTCTACATGGTTTTCTGTGGAATCTGTCATCTCAAATTTGCCGAATGGCTCTGACTTTCGACAACTTGCATCGACTTGTCCAGATTGCAAATTGGAGCAAAAACCTGGGAAAAAAGTTGTGTAGTGTATTCCAGCTGTGTAAGCCGCTGTGTTGATTTAAGACTGTGTGCGTGAGCGTTCATTCAGCTGTAATGCTTGACTGAGCTTTATTAGTCAAACTGTGAACCTCAGAAAGGCCAGTGGTCCTGTAATAAAATCTGCTTCTATCAGTCTATTAATTATATCTCGTTCCCCTTTCACAGGCTTCGCCAGTTGGATATTGAATTCATGAAACATCTGAGTCGTGTGGTCAACATCATTCCTGTCATTGCCAAGTCGGACACACTCACTCTTGATGAGAAAACTGAATTTAAACAGAAGGTAAGAATGAAAGACAGATTCACATGGTGATTCAAAATCAAGTCCGTTTTCTCACGCTGATTAATTACAGTTTACTATAATCTCTTGTAGGTGAGGAAGGAGCTGGAAGCGTGTGGGATTGAGTGTTATCCACAGAAGGAGTTTGATGAAGACATGGAGGATAAGAGTGATAATGATAAGATCAGGGTAAGGGGAACTTCTCACGTCTTACATCTTGCATGCTGTTCTTTTTCTTTACATCTCTCTTATCTCATCTTTCATCCCTCATCTGTTGGTCTGTGTGTTTTCACATCACGTTTGTCTTATTAAATCTGTGCATTACAGGAGGCAATGCCCTTTGCCGTGGTAGGAAGTGATAAAGAGTACCAGGCCAATGCCAAACGAATTTTGGGCAGGAAGACACCCTGGGGAGTGGTGGAGGGTGAGTAGGCAGAAGTGTTTGCTGTGTTATTTCAAACCTTTAATGCAGATTTCTGGAATAAAAAAAAAAGTTATCTGTTTGTTTCACTGTGCCAAGCTAGATTAAAATATTTATTTTTGTTATTGTGGTTCTAGTATTATAACAAAATAGATAAGTGGAGTTTTGAAACTGAAGTCAAATCCTAGAGTAATTGATGAGAACTTCCCGCAGCTGGCAAACAAACCTATAATATTTGGGTCATTTTCTATATTGGGTGCATTTTCTGTCTGTTGCATTTAAAACATGGACTGAAATTGCTTCCAAGAGGATTATGTTTTGGGTTTATATGTATATTTGCACAAAATAATACAAATATGTGAACATAAGGAATTTTAATCACTTTTTCAATCAAATAAAAAAAAATTGAATCTCAAAAGGTTACAAAACGAAACTGCATGTTTTCTGTATGTTTTCCCCCCTGTCAGTATGTACTTAGGGCAGCTTTAACAATTTAACTTGACCAAACAAGACAATGTCAATTTCAAGGTATCCTTTTAAGATACTGTGTATAAAGAATGAGCTATTTTACAGTAAACCTTTTGTATTTGTACTTGTGTACAGTGTATTGTGTTGATACATATTTTCTGACAAAACACTTTTTTTTAAATCTCTGTAGTTGAAAACCCAAATCACTGCGAATTCTCCTTACTTCGTGATTTCATGATTAGGTGATGTATGAAGCCTTATTTGATATGCTAATCTTAATATTATTGTATTCACTACTGTTCAAAAGTTTGGTGTCAGTAAGATTTTTTTTTTTTTTGAAAGAGTACATTTATTCAGCAAGGAAAATGACAATAAAAACATAATGCTACAAAAGATTTCTATTTCAAATAAATGCTGTTCTTTCTATTCACCCTGAAAACATGTTTTCAACAAACAATACTAAGCAGCGTAACTGTTTTCAATATTGATAATAAAAATAAATGTTTCCTAAGCAGCAAATCAGCACATTGGAATGATTTCAGAAGGCTCGTGCGACACTGAAGACTGGAGTAATGATGCTGAAAATTCAGCTTTGCATCACAGGAATAAATTTAATTTTAAAATGTACTTTTAAAAAATCAGTTGTAATAATATTCCACAATATTACTGTTTTTACTGTATTTTTGAACAAATAAATGCACCCTTGATGAGCATGAGAGACTTTTCAAAAACATAGAAATCTCACTGTCTCCAAATGTTTGAACAGTCAGTCATTTGTTTTTTATTTATTTATTTATTTATATATTTATCAATGTTTATGCTCTCTTAATATCAATAATAATAAAAAACAAAACACATTTTATATAATTCAATTTGCAGGCTTTATATTAAAAAAATAATAATAAAAAATAACAGTGACTCAACACAAATAATATTGTTATAATACACTCAGGTCTCACCTCCAGGACCTGAAGGAGGTCACTCATAACATCCATTACGAGACGTACCGTGCCAAGAGGCTCAACGATAATGGAGGTCTACATCCCATCTCCTCCTCTGGCCAAGACACACAAGAAAGCAACCTGTGAGGAAACAAATGAGCGGCATAGTAAGGATGCGAGAGAAAACCAAGATTCATCTTGTAATAATTCAGCTGTGCGTGCTCAGAAGATTTCATCGCTGTGGAGGTTTTGTCTTTATTCTCCTTTTAGTCATCATCTCTTGTTGCACAACATTTGAAAATAAGAAAAAGCCTTCCCCAGTTGCTCACTCTGCTGACTTTAGTGAGCGAGTTTGCTCGTGATAATCATGTTCAGGTCTAACATGATGGTAAATAGCCTTGTGCTATAGCATTTGTAATTGGAAATTGCCCAGTGTTGGCATATCACTTGCTCTGTCCTCTACTACTGGAACCTATACTGCCACTGCAGTCTGCAGCTCAATGGGCCTTATTTATTAAAACATTTAGCACACTTTTAGTACCTATGCCAATTAAACATACTCAAGTTATGTGTAAGCCTACTAAATTTTAACACGCAAGTGTTTTAATAAGTATCTCATTTTCTTTGGCCCTGTAAGAGTACAGCAGTGTTTCTTTAAGTACATTAGATTCTCTAGTACTAACTTTTTACCATTGCTGTGTATCTCTGCCAAAACAAGTCTCAGAGGACTTTGAAGTGACCACTGAAGCATATTCCTACAGATCATTCCAAGCAGGTACAGCAGTTTAAATGCATGCCAGGATTTACAGTGGCTAATGTGTTTAAATAAACTTCAGGAGGAAACTGAAAGAGCACTGATTAAAAATGATCAGTGCCTTTAACAAATCAAGAGTTGTGGTTTTGAGGTTTTTCTTGAAGCACATTTTGTATGGACACCCCATGTTTGTGTGAATGAGTATGAAAATTACAAAGCTTTCTCAAAGTTTTGCAGATGGTAATAGTGATTTCTGTCTTCAAATGTGATGGAATTTTTATTTTCATCCCATGTGTGCCAATATTTCCAATTGTGTGTATATGTGTAATTACTTCTACATTCCATCTCACAATATCACTTCATGGAACATTATATATGTAGGAAGTCTACACATACTGATCCTAAATCAGTTCATCTTTTTCATATCACATTTAATTAATGCTGGTGTGGAATAATAAAACACCTTTGAACAATAATTATGAAATATTATTTATATTGTATTTATGTTTTATTTATTATGATGCTTATGTTTTAATTTAATAAACATGTTTGCCATAATTGCCTTGACTTTTTTCGGGTCCAAACACAACTCCGTTTACCAGATGTCTTTTCAGTTCAGTTCATGTTTGTGATTTGTTTCAGTTGTATTGAATAGAACAGAAACAGAGACTGTCATCTCGGCATTTCCAACATTTTGCCTGTAGAGGGAGCTGTACGACTAAAGACTAAACTGAGTCAGTATTCACCACAGAGTCCAGTGAGTGGCGCGATTCTGAATCGTCACAGCAACACAACAGTCCACTCTATTCGGTTCACACCGCGTTTAATTACTAGTCCATCCGAATTCTCTCATGTCACGTGTGTGTCGTTCCTGCCATCGTATTTCAAACGCTGTAACATGGCTTTGACTTGATGAAAACCGTTTTATAAGTGCAGTCAGTCTATTTAGATCCTTTAATCCTTTAAACTCGCCCCTCATTTATCATGTTGCAGGGCTATCTATCTTTGAGTGTGTTCTTTGCTAAACGCGCCTGGCGCGGTGACATTTTAACAAACTCTGGCACTGAGGTAATTGGTTTTAAGTTGGTTCTCATTTGGACAACGTTATTTATCGTGGCGTTTTAGACGATACAGCAATACCGTCGTCTTTGACTCTCCGTGTGTCGTTTCCGGTTATTTCTGGCTGCTTGGAAAAGGAGGCGGAGCCAAATGCTCTCCCTGCTCTGTTATCTGAGAGAAGTACTTTTTAGTGAGTGTTGGTTAGGTAGTCAAGTCTACTAATGTAGTGTACTTTCAGACCTCATTTTACTCTTTATAACTTGAATGAATCTATGTTATTGATCCAGTGGAACCCACCGAAACGGTTTAGAGCTTTAGGTGGTGGAGCAGAACTGATTAATTAGGTCTAGATATAACTCTTTTAATAATTTACTCCTTTAATAATGTGTAATTAAGGTAAAGTTGTGTAGGTTACGCAAATATAGACCTTATCCAGTGAAGCTTTATATTGGTTACATAAACGTTTCTCTCATCTTTGTGAGCTCCCCAACAGCTCGCAAGCGGTACTGCAGTTAGTAGACATTTCAAAAAGAGAAATCCACATGCTGCAAGTCATGACAACAAAATGGCTGACCTTCACGAGAACAAAACGTACTCTCTATATATAGTGACCGCAATTTTCACTAGATTCGTTTGCTATAAAAAATGAAAAACATGTTTGCATGTGAATCAAGTTAAAATACATTATTCATTTTGCCAACATATGAAATGTATTGGGTGTGTTCACTTTATGTGCATTTAAAAATCATAGCTTTATTCTTTTGAACCTTACTTCTGTTTATCATGTTGGTTATTATGAAAAAAAAATGCATATGAACAGACAAAATAAGTCCTCCCACGGGTCAAGCTCCCTTCCCCCTCACATTAAGTCTCCCTCCCCCTCCGCCACGGCATTCTTCTCCGTTAATATTTAGTAGCTGTTCACAAATAAGCGTAAGTAAAGTCATAAGAGCAATTTCAACTCTCATGATGTTCTTCATTAACGGTTCACTAATATGGACTAGTATTTCCTGCACTACTATTCAGCAATGCAACCGCTGCCAGTACTTCGATTCACCAATGATTCTTTTGAGTCTGTTCTTATTTTAGAACCGAATCAAAATATATACCAAGGTAGTCCGATTGGCGACCGAATGACTCTCATGAACCGGTCCAGAATAAAAAACACGCATTGAGCGGTAACTCATTGAAATAACTCACACAAATTGTGTTCATGACCGATTCGAAATGAACCATAAACTACTTTTAGCCCACTCAGGACTAAATCAATACGTGTTGTTCACATGACAACGCTTATGATGCGCATTATAAGCTTTGGTGTATGGTGGCAACTCATATTTATATTTAGAAAGGTGGTGCTATGTAGCAGTTCAGAAAGGATTGAAAACCGAGGACATGGATGCCAGGCAGGGGAGTAGTTTGTGGAGGGATATAACCCCCCCAATAACCAAAACTAGCAAGTACAACCCCCCCAATATTTATACCATGGTTAATGGAAACCTCGAATCAGGCTATTAATTCATTATTTAAATCGCGCCTTCAGCGCATTTATAAGCGCTAACTTCACGTGCGAACCGAACGGAGCAGTTATCAGCACAATATGACTGAAGGCAGCGCTGTTCACGAGCGGCGCGCGAATCACGCCAGCGCACGAGAGAAGTGTGATCATATTTGCGCGAGCCATTCCTATCGCAAAGCTGATGGTCAAATATGTGATCTATTTGAATTATTTAGAGAAACAGCTACTTTAAAATGCCATGTAGAAAGTCGAACAGTATCTAAAAAAGGCAAATAAACTAAAAAAGTATGATGAAAAGAGGAGAAAAAAGTATTGAACCAGCACATATAATAAAA
>NW_015626864.1:766705-773391 GCF_001515625.1 Sinocyclocheilus rhinocerous
ACTGAAGACTGGAGTAATGATGCTGAAAATTCAGCTTTGCATCACAGGAATAAATTTAATTTTAAAATGTACTTTTAAAAAATCAGTTGTAATAATATTCCACAATATTACTGTTTTTACTGTATTTTTGAACAAATAAATGCACCCTTGATGAGCATGAGAGACTTTTCAAAAACATAGAAATCTCACTGTCTCCAAATGTTTGAACAGTCAGTCATTTGTTTTTTATTTATTTATTTATTTATATATTTATCAATGTTTATGCTCTCTTAATATCAATAATAATAAAAAACAAAACACATTTTATATAATTCAATTTGCAGGCTTTATATTAAAAAAATAATAATAAAAAATAACAGTGACTCAACACAAATAATATTGTTATAATACACTCAGGTCTCACCTCCAGGACCTGAAGGAGGTCACTCATAACATCCATTACGAGACGTACCGTGCCAAGAGGCTCAACGATAATGGAGGTCTACATCCCATCTCCTCCTCTGGCCAAGACACACAAGAAAGCAACCTGTGAGGAAACAAATGAGCGGCATAGTAAGGATGCGAGAGAAAACCAAGATTCATCTTGTAATAATTCAGCTGTGCGTGCTCAGAAGATTTCATCGCTGTGGAGGTTTTGTCTTTATTCTCCTTTTAGTCATCATCTCTTGTTGCACAACATTTGAAAATAAGAAAAAGCCTTCCCCAGTTGCTCACTCTGCTGACTTTAGTGAGCGAGTTTGCTCGTGATAATCATGTTCAGGTCTAACATGATGGTAAATAGCCTTGTGCTATAGCATTTGTAATTGGAAATTGCCCAGTGTTGGCATATCACTTGCTCTGTCCTCTACTACTGGAACCTATACTGCCACTGCAGTCTGCAGCTCAATGGGCCTTATTTATTAAAACATTTAGCACACTTTTAGTACCTATGCCAATTAAACATACTCAAGTTATGTGTAAGCCTACTAAATTTTAACACGCAAGTGTTTTAATAAGTATCTCATTTTCTTTGGCCCTGTAAGAGTACAGCAGTGTTTCTTTAAGTACATTAGATTCTCTAGTACTAACTTTTTACCATTGCTGTGTATCTCTGCCAAAACAAGTCTCAGAGGACTTTGAAGTGACCACTGAAGCATATTCCTACAGATCATTCCAAGCAGGTACAGCAGTTTAAATGCATGCCAGGATTTACAGTGGCTAATGTGTTTAAATAAACTTCAGGAGGAAACTGAAAGAGCACTGATTAAAAATGATCAGTGCCTTTAACAAATCAAGAGTTGTGGTTTTGAGGTTTTTCTTGAAGCACATTTTGTATGGACACCCCATGTTTGTGTGAATGAGTATGAAAATTACAAAGCTTTCTCAAAGTTTTGCAGATGGTAATAGTGATTTCTGTCTTCAAATGTGATGGAATTTTTATTTTCATCCCATGTGTGCCAATATTTCCAATTGTGTGTATATGTGTAATTACTTCTACATTCCATCTCACAATATCACTTCATGGAACATTATATATGTAGGAAGTCTACACATACTGATCCTAAATCAGTTCATCTTTTTCATATCACATTTAATTAATGCTGGTGTGGAATAATAAAACACCTTTGAACAATAATTATGAAATATTATTTATATTGTATTTATGTTTTATTTATTATGATGCTTATGTTTTAATTTAATAAACATGTTTGCCATAATTGCCTTGACTTTTTTCGGGTCCAAACACAACTCCGTTTACCAGATGTCTTTTCAGTTCAGTTCATGTTTGTGATTTGTTTCAGTTGTATTGAATAGAACAGAAACAGAGACTGTCATCTCGGCATTTCCCACATTTTGCCTGTAGAGGGAGCTGTATGACTAAAGACTAAATCGAGTCAGTATTCACAGAGTCCAAGTGAGTGGCGCGATTCTGAATCGCCACACAGTGTTGCCAAGTCCGCGTTTTTCCCGCGGAATTGGGCTACTTTAACACTGTTGCCGCGGGATGTTTTTCATGTCCGCGGGTTGAAGCGACCCCAATAACGTGATATTTAGCCCCTGGAATGCTACTTTACCAGGGGAACCCCACCAAAAAAATGTGTATTTTAACCCCACCCTATCCCCCTCCCCCCTCCCCGAGCGCGATTTTTACCGGAGGATCGCCCCTGAAAAGCAATTGGGCTAGTTTTGAGTAGCAACTGGGCGGGTTTTGCTGTGAAAACCTGGCAACCCTGTCGCCACAGCACATCAGTCCACTCTATTCGGTTCACACACCGTTCTACTACTAGTCCATCCGAATTCTCATATGTCATATGTCTCGTGCCTGCCATCGTGTTTCAAAGGCTGTAACTTGGCTTTGACTTGATAAAAACCCTTTTATAAGTGCAGTCACGGCGTTTTTAGATGAATCCTTTAAACTCCCCCTCACTTATCATGTATTAGAGCTATTTGTCTCTTGAGTGTGTTCTATGTAAAACCCAACTGGCGCGGTGACATTTTAACAGACTCTGGCACTCTAAGGTAATTGATTTGAAGTCGGCAACGTTATTTATCGTGGCTTTAGACCAGTGTTACTCATTGCGCGGCTCGCGAGCCTCATGCGCGATACTGCAATACCGTCGTCTTTGTCTCCGCGTGTCGTTTCAGGGTCTTTGTGTCGCTGACTTGGAAAAGGAGGCGGAGCCAAATGTTCTCCCTGCTCTGTTATCTGAGAGAAGTACTTCTCTTTAGTGAGTGTTGGGTAGGTAGTGTAGTGTACTAATGTAGTGAATTTTCAGACCACATTTTACTCTTTAACTTAAATTAATCTAAGTTACCGATCCAGTGGAATCCAACTGAAACCGTTTGAGCTTTAGGTGGAGGGGGAGAACTATGTTTTTTCAGGTAATTAGGTCTAAATATAGCATCTTTAGTAATTTAGTTTTCATGTTTAATTAAGATAAAGTTGTGTACTCAAATATAGACCTTCTCCAGTGAAGCTTATTCTATATTGGTTGCATAAAACGTCTCTGTCATCTTTGTGAGCTCCCCAACAGCTCGCAGGCGGTACTGCAGTTAGTAGACATTTCATACAGAGAAATCCACATGCTGCAAGTCAACAACAAAATGGCTGACCTTCACCAGAACAAAGCCTACTTTCTGATCTGAAAAACAATTTATATAAGCCTGCATATGAGCAGACAAAAGTCCTCCCACGGGTCAAGCTCCCATCCCCCTCACATCTTCCTCCCTCTCCATCACGGTCTCCTTCCCCTTTAATATTTAGTAGCTGTTCGACCAAATAATGGGCATAAGTAAAAACATAAGAGCAATTTAAACTCTAATGATGTTCTGTTCCATTGACGGTTCCCAAACATTGACTAGTACTTCCTGCACTTCTATTCAGCAGCGCCGCAATGCCACCGCTGCAGAATAAACAGTGCGAAACATACAGCATACCAGTACTCCGATTCCCGAACGAATGACTCTTTTGAGTCGGCTCTTTTTTTAGAACCGAACCGAAATATACAGCACAACCAAGGTAGTCCGATTCGCGAACGAATGACTCTCATGAACCGGTTCTGAACCAAAAACAGGTATGGATCAATCGGAGCGATAACTCACTGAAATTACTCACACAAATTATGTTCATGAAATGTTCGAAATGAACCAATACTACGTTTTATTGCCCAATTAAGACTAAATCAGTATACTCTTTGTTCATATGGCAACGCTTATGAGCTTTGTTGTATCGTGGCAGCATTTTTATATGTAGAAAGCTAGTGCTATGAAGCAGATCAGAAAGGATGTAAAACCGAGCACATGCATGCCAGGGTTTGTGAACGATGAGAACAGAAACTCGAGCAATGTTGAACGGCTCTGTAACGGTGGTAGGCACATGATGTCAATACAAATATAATAATTTCGTATTCGCCTCTATTTGCTGATATACTCTCATTTTTGATACATAGGCTATATCAAACCCAAATAAATATTCAACTGAGGAATGAGAACACGGTTGCACCAGTGGAAAAATGAGTCTGACTGTAATCACTGCTGATGGACTGACTCTACGTCAAATTTACTAACGGACATTTTGATTCAACATTGTGAAAACGCGTTACCGAAAACGTTCCTCTACTGGCAGGAGGTGTTTAATTTTCGAATCTCCCGTTGTCCCGCGAAACGCATGTCTCCTCCCCCTGTTGTTGTACCGTTGGAGAGGAGAAGAGAGCGCGAATCACCAAGCAAACTACACTGCAGAGGTGCTGTCAGCCCGCTCTCACTGTAGCCTACAGGCAGTCACCTTGTGCAGCTGTCTGTATGACTGTATGTGATTCCGTTGCGTGACGATAAAGACGTTACTAACAGAATCCGCGTTTTTAAACGTGTATAATACGAAACAGAGACCGTCGTAGTAACATATTTTTGGAGATACCGGTTGTAAGGCGCTCCGACTGATCAAAAGATTGGGTGAGTTTTCACACTTGTTTCTGGAAAATCAATTGTTTGTTCTACTTTTATGATAATATTTGTAATTTTAATATACATTTTAGTGTGATGAATGTATTATTTATATACATTTTATATTGAATTTGGGCTATGTTTATGTTTAAAATTTAGCGTGATTTACCACATAAGGACATCAGGTGTAAACTCATAATGTTACAAACTTCATAAATAAATTAGTCTCTCTAGGCCATTTATGTTGAATTTATACAAGGTGAAATTTAACTTGAGTACATTTTTTGTTTGGGTTTGGTTTTCCAAAGTGATAACTACAGGGCAATTTCTTTCAAACATGGAAAAATCACTTATTTACAAATCCAAAAATTAAAAGGGCTGAACATGTAGACTTATATAATATTTACTTTTTTTTTTTTAAAGTTTGCCAGCTAATATCGGTGTGAATGTATATTGTTCGCAAAAGTGTTGTCACTGATGTCATTGGAGAAATGTAATAATTTGCCAGCCTTTATTAATTTATTCCATTAGTGAAGGTGTCCTATAACAGGGAAATTACTGAGAAAATTAAGTATTATTTGCATGGTCATGTGATTTCAAGATGTCAGCCCCCATTCCATGTAAAGTAAAACAGCTGCAATTATTCTATGGATATTGTTTTTTCCAGAGTCATCATATCATCTATGTACATGCTTTTAAACATAAAAATAGCTTAAAATTGCTACAAAAATGGTGCAAAATTGTATAATTTTTGTACCACTAGTACTGTCACAAAAAAAAAGGATTAAAAAATTGTTTTCAAACAGGTTTCCCACAACACTCTCTCACGACTGCCATTGGTCAGAAAACAGATAGCGCCACCCCACACTTATGCCATTGGTTGAGCCAGTAATTTTAGCCAATAATTTTTGTAGTTTTAAAAAACGAATCCATTTTTAAATGATAAATAAGTAACATTTTTCTGTGTTCTTTCAAAAAATCCTGATATGTCAACTTTATTTGGTGGTTCGGAGCAGGATTACTTTTTCTAAACAGTTTGGAAATGATTATTTTTTGTTTTTGCAATTCCATTCGGTTCTGTTTGTGCTGTAGAAATGACACACTTCATCTTTAAAGATTCAATCTCACAATCATGCCACCTACAAGGACTCTGAATTAAGGATCCACTGAAATGTTATTGTGAGTAATAGGTCTTGCAGTTTTCCAAGTACTGCACTTCATTATTATTTTATTTTGCTTGCGGTCATTAAGTCTTAAAGAGTCATCATATCATCTATGTACATACTTTTAAACATAAAAATAGCTTAAAATTGCTACAAAAATGGTGCAAAATTGTATAATTTTTGTACCACTAGTACTGTCACAAAAAAAAGGATTAAAAAATTGTTTTCAAACAGGTTTCCCACAACACTCTCTCACGACTGCCATTGGTCAGAAAACAGATAGCCCCACCCCACACTTATGCCATTGGTTGAGCCAGTAATTTTAGCCAATAATTTTTGTAGTTTTAAAAAACGAATCCATTTTTAAATGATAAATAAGTAACATTTTTCTGTGTTCTTTCAAAAAATCCTGATATGTCAACTTTATTTGGTGGTTCGGAGCAGGATTACTTTTTCTAAACAGTTTGGAAATGATTATTTTTTGTTTTTGCAATTCCATTCGGTTCTGTTTGTGCTGTAGAAATGACACACTTCATCTTTAAAGATTCAATCTCACAATCATGCCACCTACAAGGACTCTGAATTAAGGATCCACTGAAATGTTATTGTGAGTAATAGGTCTTGCAGTTTTCCAAGTACTGCACTTCATTATTATTTTATTTTGCTTGCGGTCATTAAGTCTTAATATAATATTAATAGCAAGTTGTGTGTATCACTATAGAAAAGCTCAAACAGAATAGCATGACGCTAGCAATGTCAAGATCATTGGTCTGATGACCAGGGAATGGATGAACTGATAAAAAATGGATGTCCTGAATGCAGATCACTTTGAGTTAAAGCATTTACCAAATTAGATTGGGTAAATTAGGCCAGAGGCCTTTAAAAGGTAGGGAACTGTGTGTTAAAGGGGTCATATGATGCGATTTCAATTTTTCCTTTGTCTTTGGAGTGTTACAAGCTCTTGGTGCATAAAGAAGATCTGTAAAGTTGCAAAGACTAAAGTCTCAAATCCAAAGAGATATTCTTTATAAAAGTTAAGAGTCAACCACGCCTACCTAAAACGGCTCGTTCTAACACACCCCCACATATCTACATCACTAT
>NW_015626864.1:773751-784650 GCF_001515625.1 Sinocyclocheilus rhinocerous
TCCAAAAGAGGACACGACTACAAATCAGTGGTTAAGTTGTATTTACAACACTGTTCCAGAACAGTTCAACCCAAATATTAAGATGTGTGCAGTACATTTTATGGAGGACTATTTCATGATCCTGCGAGAGTAGACAACAATGCCGGCTGTTCTGACTCACAGTCTGTAAGCACCTCGCTTTTTCAGACCGATGAGCTTTGTAAAAATCGACACGTTTCAGAAAGGCGGGGCATAGAGGAGAAACAATAATGTACAGTATGTGGAAAATAATGTGTTTTTTTTAACCTTAAACCGCATAAACACATTTCATTACACCAAATACACCAAATAATGTTCTTTTTAGCAACATCATATGACCCCTTTAATCAAACAACAATACTGACAAAAAATCATATCACACAAATGACCCTTTCTGTTAAAAGCAAACTTATTAAATATGATCAATAAAAGGTGTCCCTTCTTTATTTTAAACACTCATAATTGTTCTATGAATCTATGAATTGTTTGTTCTATGACTTTGGCTTCTTTTGAAACCATATGAATAGAAGATTTGATTTATTGTATGTGCATACTGTACTTGCCCAGACGATTTTTGCGTACTTTACGCGCAGCTCTTCCATGCACCTTAAATTTGTTTGCGTTAATTAGTTTGTCTACAAGGTGGCAACACTGCCCCAAGCCGTTGTTTCACAGCTGAAAAAAACATGATTTTATGAATGGGGTCGCTTATAACTTTTGGAGAGAAATTGCACAGACATTAGCCTGGGATGAAAATATTTAGTGCACGTGTTGACTGACCTTGTTCGCACACGCTATCAAATGGAGTATACCTTAAAAGGCTATGCGTTTGTACAGCTTCATGAAGAGATTTCTTTGAAGATGTGACTCCTGTAAATAAAACTGACATGCTGTGGCTGGTTTTGGCTTGTGCTTTGCTTAAGAACATGGTTCACCATTTTTTTTTTTACATTTCTTTGATCATCTAAGTGGTAGACTGTGGGATTTGGAAGCCAGTGACAAATTTTGTCCCACTATTAACACTACATCACTTGGCTGGAAATGCTCTGTGGACTAGTGAACATCGACATTTGAAGACGGGTAGAATGGCCTGCAGGATCATGTTACCAGGGATTAGAGTAGACGTCAGTAAATACATCTTGTTAGAATGGAACAGATCCATTATAAGAGATCGTAAGAAAATCCTTTAGAACATCCGTTGATGTCCATCATTCTTTTCAAATAGTCTGGGCCTAGTTGAAGGAGCATTCACTTGAGTTCAGAACCCTCTGGAGCAACATCTAGATATAGTTGAACAGTTGAAGTTGAGCTGTTGATTCACCACTAGAGAGTAAGACTGAGTTATGGAAAGCTATTGAAAATTCTTGATCCTTAATATAATATCTATAACATGTTTTGCGCATCATGTGGATGTCATGTGCCACCTAGCTGAACTGTCTTACTTCTCTTGCCTGTCTACTTATTCCACAGTTTTAATAGTTGTTTTGTTTAGTATAGCAATGGTATAGTAATATGTAAATTTTTCCTTGTCTGGGGAAAAAGTATTTTCTTATAATACATTATTGAACTATGTACGTTTTTCAGTTCCACCCCTAAATATCTTTTAAATGGTACGACCCTTTCTGTTGGTAATTTTCCACTCACCCATTGACATTCACTGTGGGGGGAGGGGAACGACTGTGCTAGTCTTGAGTCACAGGGTAACTGTGCTGTTGTGCTATGTATTTCCTGGTATGTTTTCACTTATATGCTGTCTGACAGTCGTAGACATTTGTTCACAGACGTCAGGTCTGAGTGTACTTGATTAAAATGCAATTACTGATGCAAGCTGTGCAGTGGCAAGTACAACGTGTTTAAAGGGGTCATATGATGCTGCTAAAAAGAACATTATTTTGTGTATTTGGTGTAATGAAATGTGTTTATGCGGTTTAAAGTTAAAAAAACACATTATTTTCCACATACTGTACATTATTGTTTCTCCTCTATGGTTTACTTCCTGATTACACAGTGGCACTGTGAACAACAAAGATTTCATGTCGCTAGCTATTAGTGCCACAAAAATCTTGTGTTACTGTTTCTATAAGAGTCAAACTGTACACACTATTTTGTGCGTTAAGCAATTACATAAATTTAGGATGTTTCACGATTCTTAATACTTTTATTGACTGTTAATAGTTTTAAAAAAGGTTTTAGTTTAAAGATTGAAAAGGGATGGAAGGAGAGCACATGAAACCGGCTGTGGTAGCACAGCATTACTTCCTGAATGCACAGCGGCACTGTGAACAACAATGACTTTAGGTCACTAGCTATTTGTGCCGTACAGATAGTGATAAGTCTATTATTAATTGTACATATTCTTAACAATACAACTATTTTGTGTTTTAGGTGATTTTACGATTCTTAATGCTGTTTTTGTAATGACTGGTTATTTTAAGAAATGTTAGGTTTAAAGGTTAATAGAAAAACATGGACTAACAACAATATCCCAACTAAGAAAAGAGATTAAATTTGACTGAGTAAAAATAAATTACAAGTTGTAATTTTTCAGTGAGTCTACCTTTTAAAAGGTATCAAGTTAACTAAAAAAAGGTGAATATTACATTGATTGCCTATACCGTAAGTCTCTGTAAACCAAATAGCTGTCTGTGTTCTTGGTCTCATATCAAAAAGGCATAATTTACTATTTTTATCTTAATATAGACTGATTGTATTATGATTGTGGTATATGATCAAGTGTGAATTTAGATCAGGGTGAATTTAGAGTGGCCACACATTAGTGCCACATAAATGAAAATTTTGGCACTATTTACTCAGGCTGAGTAAATGATGATGTTTCATCAATCAAAGTTTCCTTTTTGGGTGGACTATGTTATTTCTTTAATTCCACATGATAAAAAAAAAAATACACACAAGCATCATCATCTAAACATACTGCTCATAGTAATTGGCTCAACACCAAATATTGGCTTCAGTATGATGACCAGCCACTGGTATCTCCATATAAATCAATACCTTGATATAAACAGACAGTAGGTAGTCCGTGGAATATGCATGATAGATTTGCATGTCAGGTAACAGGAACATTTACTAAACTAATAGTATCTATCATGTAAAGGTTCCATGAAGATAAACGTATGAGCAAATGATCATGAGACATATCTCAGCATATTTTTCAGTTGTGTTTCTAAATGTAATATCCAATTATTCCAGAAGAAAAAAAATTACATCATAATTGAGCAGGAAAAATAACAATAATGAATTTACTTTGCTCACATGGATGGACACAAATATGAAATATGGGACAGAAAGCGTAACTTTTTTTATTTAAAGAGTGTCCTTTTCCCTCAATCTTGCATGCTTAACACCAGTTGCAAGAATGAGCATTTAATCTGATATGGCCTTTCTAACATATTGGCCATTATTGTGTTTACAAAAATCTGTAATCGATGCATAATTTAAGGGTGTACTCACACTAGGCACGGTTGCCTTGAACCGAGCCCGAGCGCAATTAATTAAATTAATTGAAAGTGTAGTGTAGTAGTAGTAACATTATATGTTTGCGGTCGTAATGATGACAGTAGCGCACACAAAATAGTATCTGTTCCGGCGCGGTTAGCGATCACACTACATGCGTATCGTGCCCGAGCCCAACCGAACCGTGCTCTGGCCCACCTCTTCCAACCGGGCCAGGGACGGCTAAACGAACTGCGCCCGAGCGCGGCACGGAGCGATCACACTAGTCAAATGAACCGGGCTTTGGGGGTCAAACGCGCAAGGGCACGGTTAAGATTGCCTAGTGTGAGTACACCCTAAGAGTGAAAATTTCAAGTGGAAAAAGTCTATCGCACTCACAAAAGTGGCATGATGAAACCGGGCAAAGATTACTGACAACATTACCAGCAGTCAAACACCGGCTTCCAAGAAACTTGGAATAGTGAGGGAATTTTGCTTGTTCATCTGTGCCTCTGCTTGCACATCTGTAAGTTTGTGTGCATTTGATGTAGTTTGTGTGAATCCGCTACACACACACACACACACACACAAATTGTAGCCCTTAACTGACAGCATGAATCCAGTACTGGACTCATAGGTAAGTGACAAATCTGTCAACTGCGCCATGTGTCATTTTGCGCCAGCAGTGGCAAAGGTGTTCCAAAGGCCCTGTCCCAAATGGAACACTTCATGTGCACTTGCAGTCTTACGGACTTACAATGGCCACCGTGTGCGCATGTCCGTTAAGTCCACGAGACCGTAGGGTGTCCCATTTGTCATTTTAGTGTTCAGAAGGGTGCTCGCGAGCGGCCCCTTTGCGGCCGTTATGCGCCCTCGATCCGCACTTCTGCCAAGCCTGCACTGGGGCGAGCTCCGCAGCAGACTTCTACCCGACAGTCAAAGCGGCATTACGTCACGAAAGTGCGGACTCCGAGGAAGACCGGGAGGGTTTAGGGTGCAATTTGGGACAGGGCCAAAACGGCTTTGCCAAACACTTTTACCACCCCTTTTGCCCTACTTCCTGTCATTTTTTGTGAAAACAGTCTTGCCCCAAACTTGTCATTTTTTTAGGTGACTATATATTTTTCGCATAGGACATTGTTCAACATGTTTGTGGCTGATGTTTAACATCTAGGCTATGCCTTTGTCTCTTGAGTCCAGTTTTCAATATGCACATTAATTTCTATGCTTCTATATTGGCACTAAAGTTTTTTATTTTGTTCATTGTTACTGGATTTGTTTTAATGACTAACATACTTGAATAGCGAGGCTTCTTTTCCTCTCGCATTATGTCCTCTCAGAACAAAGATCAGATTCCTGTTTCTTTGCCTACCTTCTGTATTCATGCTACATCCTAGCTTAAAAATGAACAACTAATCTACAAAAATAGGGCTAAATTGTCAGCTCTTCATTTCTCATTCTCATTTCTTCATTCATTCATTAAACCCAGGACTTGATTATATATTTTACGACAATGATCACCTGACTGTACATTACAAGAACACAAGC
The DNA here is from genome assembly GCF_001515625.1 of Sinocyclocheilus rhinocerous. Lineage (NCBI taxonomy): Eukaryota > Metazoa > Chordata > Actinopteri > Cypriniformes > Cyprinidae > Sinocyclocheilus > Sinocyclocheilus rhinocerous. The sequence continues at coordinate 778,771 of NW_015626864.1, forward strand.
ACTTTCCTCCTCAACAATAGCATTTTTCACTTAATGTTTTACGCAAACATAAGCACTTAACAGACACCGATATTACATACAAACTCTCTTCTTAGTCATATCATTGCTTGGCTATTAGTTGTCCATTCTGCTGGAACTACAGGAGGAGGTTTTTACCCTTCCCAATCAATAAAAACTGCAGACTGCTGTTTAATGCTGTTTCCTGCGCCTGGCTTCCTCTGCCGATACAAGTTAGATTGTCTCCCCCTCTCAGTCCTTATAATGGTATGATCCAAACTCTCCCAGTAATTTTCCGTTGTCTGCTCTGCTGAGTTACTTGGTAGCAAGAGGGTGGAGCTACACTGCAGTGTGACTGTGCTCTAGAACTAATTTCAGCTAGTTTGATATGTTGTGTAGTCCAGCTAAATTTTTTTTGGACAGTTTTCTAATTTAACGCTTTTTGAAAGCATGTCCACATTAAAGTTTATGCTATGAGAAAGATTTTTTTTTTAATTAGGCTAATTAAAAAAAAAAAAAATTATATATATTGTTGTGTGATTATATGCACAGTACTGTTTTTTCCCATTTTGAAGTATATAAGAGTCTTTGTTTATATAAATATTACTAGTAATACCCCTGCAAAATGAATGGTACAATCCTGCCCAGGCCCCTCCTCCAGCCTGCTCTGTTTAGTGCTAGACTTTTGATGTAAGGCTAGAGAAGGCTTATAAGTTTTTTCTCCAAGCAGAAGGTGGCCTCCATTTGAGGATAGCAGAGCAGTGTAAGGTTAGTTCTCTGTCTTCCTGTCCTTTTGTAAAATTTTGTGTCTGTATTATCATTAGAATCTTTCAGTGAATGTATGGTTTATTGTTTCCATAGAACGCACTAATTGTAATGTTCTGTGAGTGGCTTGTTTGTGATTTGTTAGCAGTAGCGGGAAAGTGCTTGCATTTTGAAAAGAACATGTATTCACCTAGGTGTAAGATTGATTGGTTTTTAATAGGGGTGGGACAATATATCGATATGGCGATATATCGTTGTCCTTCTCCATGCGATACGAGAATCGATATCTGGTGCCAAATATCGATATTTTACTACAACACAATACTACAATTTTTTACAATATATTACTACAATAAGGCGCTTTATATAGATTTCCCTGCTCCCAGCATCTAAAAAATATGTGGAAATCGCGGCCGCGCCATTTCCACCTTCTTTCCAAACAGTGGCGGCGGCGGGGAGTATGCACATTACTAAGCACTGACATATAAAACAAAATAGAAAAGGAAAAAGCGTTTTTTTAATATAATAATTAAACACTGCGTCGTCAGAGTTGGTATGTGGCTTTATCAGACACTTGCACTTAACATTTTATGAAAATCAAGCTCAAATGGAGTTAACAAGGTTTTTGACCAGCGAATGACGGAGATCTATGTTTTGTCTGTCATTACAACGGCCGCCGCATCTGAGGCAGCAAGTGCATCGCATTATACGCTTTCATCAACTTACAGGTTATAACATTTATTGTAGCTATATGGGCGCTTAGTTTTTCATGTCGTTTAATACACTTGGCCAAAATCTCATGATAGACGATAAAGCGCTATATGCACAGGATATTTAAAACGTAGCCTACAAAAGTAGCCTATTGGTTACAACTAGATGGCAAAAGCTATTCTCCGCTCTTCAAACACACACAAAACATTAGCCTTTATAGACAGTGTTTTAGTGAAGAAAACGCTGTACTTATTCAAACATAATTTATTATTCACCCTTACATTGCGAACAAGCCGAGATCTATCTCCAGGCTGCTCGGCGCTTTGCTCTGAATGGAAGCAGGGTGAAGTTAAGAGGTTTTGCTGACAGTTTGAGGATCCATAGCGTAAAAAAGTTTAGTGACAAGCTCTTTTGAATGCTTTTAATTGGTTAAATATTTGTAAAACCCTCAAACAGACATAATCAAGACCAATAGCAGTGATTTAAAATAATAATAACGAAATATAATAGAGAGTTTGGATTTTCCACGGCACACCTGACTGGGCTAGGGTATGGCGACTGCTATACTCTGCCATACGGAAACGCCGCCCGTTTCCAAGGCACTCTGAGTAACCATGAACCGCGTTCTCTATGAAGATGGGGAAGCACGAGGAACCGAAGGATAAACAGATCTCCAGCCACTGTATTAGCGCTACTGCTATATATATGTTTATGGAAGTTAGAACTAAAAAACTGCCCTGGAACAGCTATCGGCGTGGACCATAGTCACCGATCACGTTATTATTGCAGAGCGCTTATTCAGTCCATGAGTAGCCTAACCTCTCTGCTCGGATCGCAGGTGGATTTCCCTCATATGAGTGAGAGAGAGAGAGCGCTGCCGGCGTGTCCAGTTTTATGTCAACAAAACCGAATGCTCTCCCTCTCTCTCAGATATTACAAGTGCGCGTTATGCAGTGGGCACTGACCGGCAGAAACATAAATCTGCACCTATGGCATGGACGACAAAACAAAACCTGTCAGAGCCGTAATGCGGCGCAGAAGTGTGCAGTGTCCCTCAGTGTGTGCTCAGTCCTGATCTTGGAGAACTTGCTTCAAGAAATATTTAGGTCATTTATTTCCTATAAAGGATTGTCTTGAGGAATCACATTTTTGTTGATATTTTGACATAAGGGGTCATTTTACTATAAACATACAGAACTCAAAAGTTCCTTGCTGTCCAAATAGCATTTAGGTATTTCACACTGCAGTAATAACTCGTTTTGAAAAAGGTCACATTGTGATGTCAGGATGTGGGGTTCATTTGAATGTCCCCACCCCTGCAACATACCTAATTGTCTTGGTGAATTGATAAAGAAAGAGGGAGTGAATGAGGTACTCCATTACTGAAAGGGTTACCATTGTTTCTGTATTTTGATTATATAAAAAAAAAATGTATATGTCAGGTAAGGTACTCAAACAATTTGTTCCTGGTTATAGAAAAACTACATCTTTGCAGGCCCTTCCAAATGATCCAAACAATAGGAATAGGTGGCTGAAATTTTTTTGGTAACATTGTGCCTGATTGCGCGAATGTGGGATTTGTTTGTTCGGCACATTTTACTATTGGTTCAACTGTGCCGCAGGTAAGTAAACAATTTAATTCTAATGTTTTAATTTGTTAGTGTCTGTTTGAAGAGCAAGGCGCAATGTAATGCAAAGCATCCATTACGTGTAATACTCATTACTCTGGAGACAGATTTATAAACTCTTTGCGTTTCGTGTTAAGAGTGTTAAGCCAGGTGCACACTGTATGACATTGGTTATTGATTTTGATCTTAGAATTTTGTGAATCCTAAAATGATTCATCTGATCCTAGGCCAAAATCGGCAGTCTTTGATCGCTAGTTTGACATGTTCGCCAACCGCTAGGCCTGTCACGATAACAACTTTTTGTTGTGCGATAAATTGCCCCAGAAATAATTGCGATAAGTGATATAACAGCTGATTAATGACCATGGCGATCAAATTTTATTTCTGATGAACTTATGTCAGTGTCCGAGGTTTTTAGGCATAGTGCTGCAGTGAGGCTTCTCCTACAATGACTGTGAAATCAAGAATACATTAGGAGCAAAAATCCGTATGACGCAATTAGTGCATCAACAACAAACCACCTCTTGCTCCACACCTGTTCCATTTTTTCTTTTCAAGACAAAGCCATGATCAAAATTAACATTAGAGATTGTTTTTGCTTGCTAGCCACCATTTCAGTTCCGCATGTGAACGTGACTAATTTTCACCAAACCTGTCATGGACTGATGACGTAAAACTCTGTTTTTAGTGGGTCTTAAATGTTGTACAGCCTGACATTATTGACAACTGAGATTCCACTGTGTGACATGGCTTATAGCTGCGATCATTTTCATACAGTCTGTTCGTAAAGGACTACTATAAATCGCAGAGTGTGCACCCAGCTTTAGTCTGGATTTTTCACTGTTGGATTTTTTAGATGGTATATAAATTTGATTTTCAACAAATTATGCCTAATATCTTTTGCAGACTCTGTGCCTATTTAGTTCTGTATCAAGTTTTGAAAATTTGCAGATTTGAAAAGTTTCATACTTTTGGAAGAGCAACATCCTTTGGGGGTTTTCTGGTAAATAATATCACCACTTTAATAATCTGATACTGCATGACTTGAATGAATCTTTTAAAGATGCAGTGCTCAGTTGTCTACAGATATTACTCAGCTGTCACTCATTAAGCACAAGGTGTAGATTCAAGCAAGAAATAGTTAACTTAAAATGAGTTGCTGTATGTAACAAAACAGATGTCATTTCCCACCATGTTTATAAATGGTATTTTTTCCCCCTAACCTTATTAAAGATCTTTCACATCAAATTCTTTCTTTGTTTCAATTAATTCAGTTAGAATAATAAGAAACTGTAGAATTGTTACCATTCAAATGAAATTAGTATTAACAAACTCTATCTTTCCACTGCTGAGGAAACAGAAGCTGGATCTGAAGTGGCATTAGATGCATTTATTTAGACTGTTTGATGAATCTGGGGTGCCATAAATGCAAGTGGCATTGGATGCATTTACACAGACAGTCTGATGAAGCTGAGGTGCCATAAATGCATTTACACTGCAAAATTTCAAATGCATAAATAATTTTATAAGATTAATGCTTTACATATTTTTTAAAACGTACAAATAAATGTTGAAAAAATTAAATGATACTTTTAAATATGGCTAAACCACCAGTCTGTGGTGGCAAATGTCTGTTTTAATGAGTGAGTCATTTATTCATTAATTCAAACGGCTGATTCATTCAGAAACGAGGCAAGTGACTGTCCTTATGAACGGGCCACTGAATCATTGACTCACTCGGTTCGTTCTTAAACTATATAGCACTGCTGGCAATAAAAGGACCGGCTCGGAATCGGCAAGACGTGAGACTGACCGGCCAGTCACCGATCCGGGCCGGTCATGCGAAAAATCGTCAGATTCCGATCACTGGCCGGTCAATCAGTGCATCTCTAAAAAAAACTTCTGTACACTTCTTACATGGATTATTATACGTCTACTTCAAATTTATTTTGAGAGAAGTATGTAATGTCTGTTTCATTCATACTGGACGCCAGAGGGCGCCCTCGCGCAGAAACTCCACAAATGCATCACAGAATTAATAGAACTTATTACATTCCAGGAAATCCTTAATATGCACAAAGGCATCCAGCTATCGCTGTAACTGAATAAAAAGAAGATAAAAACGTTTTGAATGATGAAACAAAGACAATAAATAGTCGACTTCGATAATATATAGTTTATATGCGTTCTTCAAGCCATCTCGAGTATTTTCTTAATAATTAAGTATATTTGTAATTCATTGATAATCGACATAGCCTTTATTACAGTACAGAAATAATTTTAAGGCACATCAGAAGTTATTTCAAACATTCAACTGAAGTTGTGGAATAAAAACATGTTATAACGTTCTCTTTTGTTGGACAACTAGTTTAGAAACACTTCTCATTGCAAATCGATGTTTTGGCATGTGCTGCTTTTTCAAACACAGGTTATAAGCGAGGAGGCGTTTCCTCATCTCAGCGCATAGACTCATGAGCACCCACACAGAGCCAATTTGGAGAGAAATAAAACGTACATAAGTTATTTAAATGCAAACCCGGGAAAAAAAGCGCGTATTGAACCGTGGATGTCATACTGAACGGTTCAATATTATATTGAGAATTGTGGCATCCTGAATGAATATGTAGGGCTGCACGATTAATCGAATGCGATTGTCATGCGCATTTTGATAGTAATGCCGGTTCTGTAATCAGCAGGAAATCATCATCACGTGCTTTCAGATGGAGCAGAATTTACTACACATAGCCGTAGTTCATTCACAAGTTACGCAAAAAAAATC
>NW_015626864.1:784700-788878 GCF_001515625.1 Sinocyclocheilus rhinocerous
ACTGAAAGATACGCATGACAATCGCAGCTTCTGTCGAATCGTGAATTTTACCGAATTGCAAAAGCTGAATAATAGGTCAAAGCCTACCGATTAATCAGTGAAATAATCGATGATTAGTCAATTAATCATTCTAATAATCATTAGATTAATCGATTACCAAAATAATAGTTTGTTGCTGCCCTAGTTTACACTGTCTGCTTTAGCACCCCTTGTGGCAATGCTGAGAATGCAATGCATATTTTCCCAACAGCATTTTTGGTACACAGCAACTTTCAGTTGCATGTTAAATCAGTCTTTTGTGATTATGTATATTTGCTCTGTACTTTCTTATTTTGGTGAGCTTCATGTTAAATTGCTGTCAGAATGAGGCTTTGCAATACATGACGGAAAAGGAGAGGTAGTTGAATCTGTCATGCTGTTTTCATTCTTAATTTTATTGTTGTGTAAACTTGTTGGAACCGTATAAAAAAAAAAAAAGAATTATGAAAAGAAACAGTAAGCCCACAGATGACCTTGACCTGAGGATAAAGAAATGTGCTAGATGAATTCGGTCTGTGGACTAAATTAGACAACCTTTGAGATCAAGAGACTTTGGATGTTTGTTTGTTCTCACTTAATTCACAAGAATACTGCAGTTGCATCTGTTTGTCTTGCTAGGAGCTGAGCTGGTGGCCATTTTGAGTTATTGCAATCCAAAGTATGAAATGGCAGAATGGGGGAGGGGCTCTTAAAGAGACTTTGCTGAAGTCTGGCTCTCAGTGGTAGCTGCAGTGTGCATGATTCACTGCCGTCGTGCCGTGTTTGGTTCTAGTCATTCTATATGAATTTTAAGCTTTAGTGCATGAAATATGTTCCATTTCATACACCTGTTTGACAATTTTTGGGGTTTTTAAAGTAATAACATCTTATTGCTAACAAATGAGAATCATGGATCACTGTAAAATTGTGAAATGTTATAATTAAATATCAATATGGTAGATCAGATTAAATCTTAAATCTTTTACCAGAAACCTTCAAATTCTGGCCGATACATGAGAGCTCTATGACAGCCAATTACTGAACTAGTCTAAACTGGTTTCAGCCAGTTTCTGCCAGTCATATCTGTGAGTAGCTGGCTGAGCATACAGTAGCATTGAAAAATGATTGCTGTTTTCTTACACATTGTTCTTGCATTAGATGATTTTTTTTTAGATTGTAAAGTATTTAACCAACAATTCTCTCTGTTTTAATAAATCTTGGTTTTTATTTTTGTCATGGATTAGCTTCAAATGCTTCTGCTCCCCTGAAATTTAGAAAATGGTATGTTCCACTTCCAGATGTTAGTCGCCTTCGGTCTCAGTCAGGACTGGGGTGGGGGTTTGGTCATGTTAGCAGCAGATTTTTTTTGTAGCTATGTCTCTAGGCAATTTTTATTATATGCAGTTTTTAGAAGTCTGTATTGAATAGTAATGTTTAAGCTTTTAAAACTCTTGTGAACAAAATGTCAGTTATTTTTTATAATGCACTAGCAAATATAAAAGCATTGACATTACATTTATATTTATTCATTTAGCAGGCACTTTTATCGAGAGCAGCTTACAAATAAGAATAACCAAAAAAAAAAAATGGAGAGGAATAGTATAAAGTTTAGGCAGTATTAAATGTATGAAGCTAAAGCTAGTGCATGGGGAGTAGAGAGCAACAAATATTGTACTATTATTCTCCATAACCTAAAAAACAGAGAATAATTCCAGCACCAGGCGTCACAGTTGTTTCCTAATTTAGCAGCAGCTTTAATTTTCTAAAGTGTATGCAATTTCATTTTACACCCTGATGATATTCAACTTTTTTATTAATTGTTGCTTATCACAGCTACAATACATTAAGTAAGTCCATGTTTTGTTTTATTTTCAAGTGACAAAGGCATTCGTAACAAACAACTGACTTAAAGTAATAGCTGCTGTAAGTTAACCTTAAATATAGAAATTATAGAATAACACGTTTTAAATTTGTATTTAATCAACCAATGTTTGGTCATGCAGTTCTATGTAAAATGAGGAGTGTATATGCATATATTTCCCTCTGTCATCATTCAATTTAGACTGCAAGCTCATAGCTAGGCAAAAAAAAAAATCCTTTGCTGTAGCGCTGTAGATTCAGCAGAGGTGCATCGGTGCTTCTAATTAGCAGTGCAGGAAACACTGTGGCTACCTGTTCATGCAGATTAAAACATCCATGTGTGCATTCATCCAGAGAGGTAGCCAAAAACATCAAACCGCTGGATGCAATGTACACTGAAAATTGCATGGAGAATTGCATTGCTAATGTATTAGCATTTGGGAAGAGCTTGATTCAAAATTTCATATGAATCCTCTTTGGCATTTTTGCATAGTCTGTCCTTCCATCAGAGTTAAGAGAATGTGTTTATATTCACAGTATGATTTTGTAGGGTTCCAGTGGCCTGAATGCTAATGGCGGAGATTTTAAATAGTTGCCACGTTCTTTCTTTCATTAAAGGAAGTTCTGTGTCACCACACCCTTTTTTAACTAGTAGTACGATCCGTGCTTGTCCTTCCTATGATTTCGACTGTGCTCATTCTGCAGCCGTGGGGGAGGGGTGAGTGAGTGTTCTCACTTCCATGAGTTTTACCCCCACTAATATTTAGTTACTTATTTCTGTTTCTCATCTTATACTTAATTTGTGTTTTCGTACTTGGAAACGCAAGAGTTTGTTCAATCGTGTAGAGGTCTTGCAGGCTATTCTGGTCACTGAGGACAGTTTATTGTGTCAGTCTGGTTTTGCAGGATACAGTAGGGATCCAGAGGATATTGTTTATTGGTGTAGAAGGCAACATGTTTTAAAGACGCCTCTGCAAACATAGTCCAAGCTATGCTCCCCTCCCCCTTCCATGTTCTCTTTGTGTGCTTCTTAAGGTAGATGTGCTTGAGTTCTCTCACGACTAATCATGAGCTACGCTTGAGAACCGCTGCATTGCTGATTAGTTTTTTTTCCCACAATTGTATTTTTAGATCAACAAATCTTTGTGTGCCTATGTGTGCGCACATTTGTTAAAGGTGAGGTCACTGATTAGAGGAGATGCTGATAACCTCTGTGCTGATTGGCAGATATGTAGGATCTCTGAGTAAGTGGACCCCAGACAAGTAGTTGACACCTGTTTGGAATTCAGTTGTAACTCAGGCAGTTGTAACGACCATGTTAAGAGTGTCTCTCCCTGCCAGTCCTTATAATGGTATGATCCAAACTCTCCCAGTAATTTTCCGTTGTCTGCTCTGATGAGTTACTTGGTAACAAGAGCTACACTGCAGTAGAGGTCTTCTCTGGTCCTAAAATCTGTACCCGACCCGAATCGACCGAATCACTTCTTACCCGAACCCGACGTGCATAAATAATTTTTTTTTAAAGAAAAACCTGACCCGAGACAGACTCGATTAAATTAGACCCGAGTCCGACAGCATTTAATTTCGAACCCGACTGGACCCGAACGTAAACGGCATTGATGTGTGTACAGCCTGCAGCCCCGCAGTCAATCAGGAAAAATCCTGGTGCCCTGCTGACTGACTTGGCCGCTTCTCCATTACTTTGATTTATTTAACATTTATTAAATTTTTTATTAGGCTACTTTAGATTAGTGCCTGCCTGATGGATACAAGTTATTTCTGAGCTCGGCTTTCAATTGTGATCAGTCGATTTGAAAAATAAACATGACTGTTTGATCAAAAATAAATCTATAGCCTAATAATTAGAGCCCGACCGATATGGGTTTTTTGGGCCCGATACCGATATTAGGGAGTAAGAAAAGGCCGATATCGATATATCGGCCGATATTCTTTGTGTACCTGTCAAAAGTTTGGACACTTTCCCATTCGTGTGTCCAAACATTTGACTGGTACTATATATAGAATACAGTATATACATAAACAGAATACATATACATAAACACATTTTTTGCAATGATCACTCAAATGTGGTGATCAAACACTTATAATGACGTGACAAAGATATGTAATGATGGAGGCAGGACATTTAACAATTTAACAATAAACTTTATTTGAGTGCGATGCACAAAGTAACGGGGTGTTAGTTGTAACACACGTGGTTTGAATATTTATTTTACCATAGTAACATTTAAATTCTGGCTTAAGTAAATTTTTCATCTCAGTTTTTATTATTAATTTAA
>NW_015626864.1:795719-824757 GCF_001515625.1 Sinocyclocheilus rhinocerous
TAGATGTGCTTGAGTTCTCTCACGACTAATCATGAGCTACGCTTGAGAACCGCTGCATTGCTGATTAGTTTTTTTTCCCACAATTGTATTTTTAGATCAACAAATCTTTGTGTGCCTATGTGTGCGCACATTTGTTAAAGGTGAGGTCACTGATTAGAGGAGATGCTGATAACCTCTGTGCTGATTGGCAGATATGTAGGATCTCTGAGTAAGTGGACCCCAGACAAGTAGTTGACACCTGTTTGGAATTCAGTTGTAACTCAGGCAGTTGTAACGACCATGTTAAGAGTGTCTCTCCCTGCCAGTCCTTATAATGGTATGATCCAAACTCTCCCAGTAATTTTCCGTTGTCTGCTCTGATGAGTTACTTGGTAACAAGAGCTACACTGCAGTAGAGGTCTTCTCTGGTCCTAAAATCTGTACCCGACCCGAATCGACCGAATCACTTCTTACCCGAACCCGACGTGCATAAATAATTTTTTTTTAAAGAAAAACCTGACCCGAGACAGACTCGATTAAATTAGACCCGAGTCCGACAGCATTTAATTTCGAACCCGACTGGACCCGAACGTAAACGGCATTGATGTGTGTACAGCCTGCAGCCCCGCAGTCAATCAGGAAAAATCCTGGTGCCCTGCTGACTGACTTGGCCGCTTCTCCATTACTTTGATTTATTTAACATTTATTAAATTTTTTATTAGGCTACTTTATATTAGTGCCAGCCTGATGGATACAAGTTATTTCTGAGCTCGGCTTTCAATTGTGATCAGTCGATTTGAAAAATAAACATGACTGTTTGATCAAAAATAAATCTATAGCCTAATAATTAGAGCCCGACCGATATGGGTTTTTTGGGCCCGATACCGATATTAGGGAGTAAGAAAAGGCCGATATCGATATATCGGCCGATATTCTTTGTGTACCTGTCAAAAGTTTGGACACTTTCCCATTCGTGTGTCCAAACATTTGACTGGTACTATATATAGGCACTTTGGATAAATGCAGAGCACTAATTCCGAGTACTTGGCCACATGTCACTTCATTTTACGGTCGAATAAGCCAACGCTTGAATGCTGCTGCCTGAACAAGAAGGGATCCCCGAATTTGGTGCGGATTCGCCGCGCCTTTACGGAGATATGGCCGTTCAAAGTTTCAATGCGTTCCATCCAGGTCGCCAGTAGCAAACAATGGAGCACGCTCTGCTGGACAAACTAAGTAATTACACCATTTCAAGCATTTTATCTGCGTTATATGTTCTGTAAAAAAATATTAATATCGGCGGCATATTCGCCGATACCGATATATCGGCTAAACTATATATCGGTCGAGCTCTACTAATAATTCATGGATTCACTAGTGTTGTCTGCAACCTGATCTCCGGCGAAAGGCTTCTGCACACAAAAAAGAAAAGCCCTATATGAACAGGCAGCATAATGAAGCGAGTGGATTTTCCTGATGGATCTTATATCTGTAACATGATTTCTGTGTGCGAGGTTACAAATGTATGCTCCTTTTCTATGTGCTTTCCTCACTTAACACGAAAGTGAAAGTAGCCTACGCATTCGGGATAGTTTAAAATAATTCGAGTCTAATCGGGTCCATTTGGAAAAAGCATGTTTATTTTAAATAACCGAGGCCGCTAATACCGAACCCGACCCGTGTCCGAGGTACTTGTCGAAGTTTTGGACCCAAACCCGCTCGGGTTTCGGGTCGGACCTCGGGTTTTCGGATCCAAGTGGACCCGTGAAGACCTCTACACTGCAGTGTGACTGTGCTCTAGAACTAATTTCAGCTGGTTTAATATTTTGAGACTTGATTTATATTGGAACAGTTCTCAATTTTGTTTCATAGCATGTCCACTGTAAAGTTAATTTAGAAAGGAAAAAAGTAAAACCTGAATAAATTAATGAATTAAATTATTTATTTATAAATTTTTTTGGTAACACTTGTTTTTTATGTCTTGCAGTTACGTGTATGCACATAGTACCGGTCATTTCGGTGCAAAGTATGTTAATATATGTATTGATAGAAATTAGTAGAATTAAATAGTAGAACCCCTGTAAAAATCCATGGTACAGCCCTAGCTCTGCTCATCCCACACCTCTGCTCAGTTTTATTGCCAGGCTTTTGATCGCACGCTTGCAGATTTCTCCTCCAAGCAGAAGGTGGCCTGCATTTGAGGATAGCGGTGTAAGCTCCCAGCTCTCTGTCTTCCTGTCCATGTTTATATGTTTGTCTTTTCATTAGTTTCTCTCTGTGAAAGTATTTATATAACTACACAAAATATGTTAAATCAACTAAATGTAATATTAACGTAGTGAGTGAGGTTCTTGCGATTTAGAATTAGCATGAAAGTGTTAGCCAATGATGCATGTTTAGCTATGTTACGACTTTGCTAGCGTTTACTTTAAGCAGTAGATTGGTTTTTAATCAGTTGATTTTGGCAGATGTGTTTCAGGTGTACTTAATCTTGCATCTGGAGCTTTTCCTTTCAGCAGCGGTTGGGTCCAGCCCCCCTTAGCACACCTGCTGGTAATTTACAAGATCCTGAGGACCTTGATTAGCTACCTTGTGTGCTTGTTTAGAGGCCGAAAATAAACTATAGCAGACTAGGCCCAGGGATCCTCAAATCTGACCCACTTTCCTGCAGAGTTTAGCTCAATCCATTATCAAACAGACCTGACTATGCTAATCAATGTCTTCAGGATCATTAGAAAATCACAGGTAGGTGAGTTTGATCAGGTTGGAAATAAACTTTGCAGAGCATTGGCCCTCCAGGGCAAGATTTGAGGAACCAAAGGATTGAGTGAAATTGAGCACCCATGTGTTACAGCTTGTCTATACTAAAAGCGGTAAAGCTGCACATCACTTTAAAATGATTGTTAACTATGGATCAGTTAGTTGTAAACTCAAAACTAGTTTTTAGTGAAGTAACAATAAAAAAAACAACTACTTGCAGTGATAATCATTGATATAAAATTTGTATAATAATACAATACAATACAAATAATAATGTCCAGAGACATTGCTGCTACTCCATAACTATCATTCGCTGTGCACAAGGTGTTGAAGGTGAGGAACACCTGCATGGATTGAAGAGACAACCCTTTAAAAGTGTTCCATTAATACTCCAATGCAGAAGGATGAAGCAAAGCCAGAAGACTGAAGTATGATCTGATAACTCAGAAGAATCCCAGGAGCAGCCCCCACCTGATGTGTCAATGGAAACCATCTTTGTTATCCAGAAGACAAAAGACCACCTCTATCACGTGACATCATTTGGGGGGATAACAAGGCTTGAATGTCTGAACACACTGTGTTCCAACACAACCTCAGTACATCCTTGATAATCCAGCATAATTAAAATTTTCAATAAAATTTTAAAAGCAAGAATTTCAGCTCCTGTGTGGATGAACTGTTGGACATACCTTGACGCGAGGAACCAGAAGAGTCAGACGTGAAGGAACATGCTGCATGCAAGCTAAACACTACATCAAGCAGCCCTGAAACTGGGACACTTTATTTTAATTTTGTAATTTCTTCCTGTGATTTGAGCAGCTTCAGGTTTTTTTTTTTTTTTAGCTTGGCAGCAGCCGAGCTGGTGGCCATGTTGTGTTATTGCAGTGCAGAGCTGCGAGTATAAAATGGCGGAGTGGGGGGAAGGGTTCTTAAAGAGACCTCGCTGTAAGTCTGGCTCTGAGTGCTGGCTGCAGTGTGCAAGGTTTACTGTTGTTGTGCCGTGTTTGGTTCAAGTCATTCTAGAAGGATTTTATAGGCTTTAATCCATTAAATATTTCATTTCATGTACTTGTATGATAATTCTGTTAGTTTTTGAACATAGTAATTCAACACACAACAAGGAAAATCTAGATTCGTTTAATATAAAATTCAATCTGGTAGCTTGAGCAGAAACTCAGTTTAGACCGACACATGAGAGAGATCTACAACCCACAGCTAAGCCAGTCTGAACTGGTTTCAGCTAGTTTCTGCAGGTTGCGTCTGTGATTAGCAGGCTGTGCGTACATTAGCATTACAAGAGGAAAGCTGTTTTTTTTTTCCCCTTAAAGGAAGTTATTGAAATGTTAGTTTTTATGAAGAATTCAGGTTATGTTGGTACCTATTTCACTAGTAGCACTCTCTAATACTACTTTGCATTTTATTTTTGGCATGGATTAGCTCCTCCTAATGTTTGTGCTGCCCTGCAATTTAGAAAATGGGATGTTCCATTCCTTCTCAGTCAGGATTGGGTAGGATCTTGGCAAATCTTGTTTTTCATGTTGACGGCAAGTAATTTTGCAGCGATTTTTCAGCTGTCATTGTTATATACAGATTTAGGAATCTGTTTTGAATAGTGGTTAAAATGCATTTAAGAACTTCTGTTATATATTGTTATTGCAATATAATTTTGCTATAAGTTTGATTGCATCATATAATAATTGCTGTTAATAGTGTTCGTCGTCTGTTTGATTACGTCTTTAATTGATTTTTCCGTACATTTCTGCCATATGTACGTAATATGGCCACATGTCATGCCATAAACTGACAGTCACCACTGATAAGCTACTACTAAATATTGTAGAAACTGAATTTTCTGTAAAGTTGCTTTGCAACGATTTGTATCGTAAAAAGCGCTATACAAAAACTTGAATATTGCACACTTGCAAATACCACAACATTTACATAATTTGTATTTATTAATCACACACAGGGCCCTCCTTAGTAAAAAAAAAAATAAAATAAAAAGTGACGTGACATGTGGCCAAGTATGGTGACCCATACTTGGAATTAGTGCTCTGCATTTAACCCATCCAAAGTGCACATTTATGCGTTGAGGCTGGGCCTGGTGCGATGTGGGGGTGGGGCGGAATTCCCCCTTCGGTCCATTTGCCGCGGGGCCCGGTGTGACTGCACCAGTTGCACCCCCCCTAAGGACGGCCCTGGCCACACAATACTGAAAGTCAAAAATAAATAAAAAAATAAAATTTTTAGTATGCAAAATAATGTATACCAATATTATCCAAAATCTTATAGACACAATGTAGATCTGGCACTCTTATTTCCTCAAACTTTAGCAAAAAGAGATCTTCTAAAAAGAGATCTTTTCTTTTACACATGGTATACTTTTTTTATGTTGCTTATTGCTGTAGTCTGTTATGTATTTATTTTGTTATTTCCATTGCTAACAATATAACTGACCTGAATAGCTGCTTTTAGTAAAGCTATAAAGTAGAGATTAGACTGTGCACTGCCGTAGTTTGTTAGTGTTTTGTTTATTTAATCAGTAATGTTTTTTTGTAGCTAGATCAGCACAGTTTCTCAGTGTTCAAATGATTCATGGTTTCCCTAGGGAAAAAAATATCCAAACAGCAATAATGATAATGAATATCTTTTAAAACTAAAATTCCACTGGCCAATTTTCAAAGGCAAAGATTTTATTTGTTTTGACTTTTAAAAAAAACTGTAAAATGTAATAACCTGGCTAATGGTGAGTGAGTGAGCTGGGATCTGCTCCAGTAACATTTACTTGTACTGAGATGCCAACACAGAACCTGCTATTGTTTGTCATGTGAAGTCTTAGTCAATTCCATTCTCTGTTAATTCTGAGTTGGACATGTCTAACTTGACAATGAGTCATTAAGTCAGTCAGATGTTAATTCATCGAGTGAGTCATTAGACTCATTCAATCTGATAACTCGACTCAAGTTTGAAATAAAAATGTTTGATTCATTACAAAGAATCAAACATTTATGTTATCAAACACAAACACATAGTAATTAGTTCACACATCAGACTGCAATGTTTCCAGTGCAGTCAGCGAGAATCATGCAGTAGAAAGATGTTGATTTTTGTTTCTTTATAGTATTTGCATTTTGCAGTTCTTGGTCTTTCTCTTCACATTCACTTCAGATTGTGAGCTCAAAACTCAACTATAATTGTTTCCTGCCGTAGTGCTGTAGATTCAGCAGCAACGTGTCGCTGCCTCTGATTAGCGGTGCAGAAGAATCTGTGGCTACTTATGCAGGGTAAAATAAGCATGTGGGGCTTCATCTAGAGAAATCAAAAACACGTTGGATACACTGTGTCCTGAATTCGTATGAAGAACAAAACCGATATGAATGATCATTTAGGCATAAATTTACTGAGATTTCAAATTATTTTTGTAATTTGTGAATTTGTACTATACTGAAATGGCTATATAGGCTCAGAACTCACTCTGAAAGCTGGATTCTGATTATTGAAACTATTGTGGTTACCAATCTGACTAGCAATTCTGACAGCTAGTGCTACACAGGAATTGCCAAATTCCTAGTTGTTGAGAAGCAGGTTGGCATATGCCTCCATTTAGATGTAAGCTATGATCTGTGAATGCAGCAATACACTAAAATTAAATCATGATTGTATGAAAATTTAGGCAGTTTTAACATGTTCTTCCTTTTGTATGCAAAGGACCATGAATTTTCACACCCCTCTTTTTAGAACTAGTGCATTCCTTGCCTATTACTTTCAACAGTTTTGACTGCATGCTATGCAGCATTGGGGAGGGTATTTTTATCCATGATTTTTATCCACACTTAAATATGACCGCTTTTTTTAATCGTATACATCAATATTTTTGTGCCTTTTTTTGCAGTGCGCAATTAAATAAAAAAACTTGCAGTTATTTTGAAGAGTTTGTCTTGGCTTGTTAAATCATGGCAAGGTCTTGTAGACTATATATATATATATATATATCTTCTAACATTTTATCTTCTACACTAGAAAAACAATACTATTACATTTACTAATCCTTATATAAAAGACAAATACAAACATGGTAGAGTCCAACCAATGCTCCCCTCCCCCCTCCATGTACTCTTTGTGTGCTCGTTGAGGAAAGGTGCCTAGACGGGCTTGAGTCACGACTAATCATGGGCTACGCTTGAGAACCGCTGCATTACAAGTTAATTTCACAAATTATTTGTATTTTTAGATTAAAAAAAAAAATTACTGTGTATATATTTCAGCACCCAGTTGGCTCTGATTGGAACACCTCACTGCTGTTTGGCATGCATAAAAACCCACTGATTAGTTGGACCCCTGATGGAAATGACCTGTAGTGAGTGTCTGTTTGGAACTCGGACAGTTGTAACGTCCAAGTTAGGAGTGTCTCCCCCTCTCAGCCCATATAATGGTATGATCCATACTCCCCAGTAATTTTCCATTGTCTGCTCTGCTGTTACTTTGCAGCGAGAGGGTGGAGCTAAACTGCAGTGTGACTGTGCTCTAGAACTAATTTCAGCTAGTTTGATATGTTGAGACCTAATGTATGTATGTATGAACAGTTTTCAGTGTCAATTCTGTTTCAAAACATGTCTGTTTGTCTAAGCTAATTTAGTAAAAAAACAAATCTAAAAGTAAACCCTGAAAAATTTAATTGCTAAGAGAACAGTCTTGTTTAGTTCCTTTGGAGTTATCAGTCTAGTACAGTTCATTTGTCAGTGTCAAACTCTGTATATTAGTGTGTTCAATATTTATTAACATAAATAAAAGTAGCACCCCTGTAAAATCCATGGTACAGCCCTAGCTCTGCCCCTCCTCCACCTCTGCTCAGTTTTACTGCTAGGCTTTTGATCGCACGGAGGCTAGTCACGCTTGCAGATTTCTCCTCCAAGCAGAAGGTGGCCTCCATTTGAGGATAGCAGTGTAAGCTCCCAGCTCTCTGTCTTACTGTCCTTTTGTTTCTTTTCATTTGAATGTTTTTGTGAAATGTGTGGTTTTTATTACTAGATTGCACAATGTATCTACATGTAATTTATTGCAGTGAGAAGTGATTGCGATTTTTATTATTTTTTTGTTTTGTTTTCATTAGCGGAAAAATGCTAAAAAGCATTTTTTGCTTGTTTGTTTAGAGAATACGTATTTGGCTACATAACATGATATTGATGAGTGGTCTAACGTGTTAAAAGTCTATGTTGATTAACCAGTTAGTTCATGGTACAGCCCTAGCTCTGCCCCTCCTCCACCTCTGCTCAGTTTTACTGCTAGGCTTTTGATCGCACGGAGGCTAGTCACGCTTGCAGATTTCTCCTCCAAGCAGAAGGTGGCCTCCATTTGAGGATAGCAGTGTAAGCTCCCAGCTCTCTGTCTTCCTGTCCTTTTGTTTCTTTTCATTTGAATGTTTTTGTGAAATGTGTGGTTTTTATTACTAGATTGCACAATGTATCTACATGTAATTTATTGCAGTGAGAAGTGATTGCGATTTTTTTTTGTTTGTTTGTTTTGTTTTCATTAGCGGAAAAATGCTAAAAAGCATTTTTTGCTTGTTTGTTTAGAGAATACGTATTTGGCTACATAACATGATATTGATGAGTGGTCTAACGTGTTAAAAGTCTATGTTGATTAACCAGTTTATTTGTGTTTCGGGGGTACTCTGTCCTGAGATTTTCCGTTCATCTGAATTTAGGCCCCACCCTCTTTTAACTCACCTGTGGTAATTTACAGGGGATCCTGAGGAGCATGATTAGCTGGTTCAGGTTCTTTTTTGGAACCAATCAGAATCTTCAAAACCAAATCTGCACAAAGGTAAATCTTTAGTAGGATTGAGCACCCTTGTGGTAGCGCTAACGGGCCTTTTCTGTTAATAATATAAATGTTTTCAATTTCTGAAGTATAACTTTGTAGATCTACTTAATTAAAATATATAGATTAGCCAACCATGCATAATTAATGTGTAGAGAATGCTGTTCTATAACTGACTCATCAAGCACAAGTCGTCGAAGACAAGGAACACGTGGATTGAAGAGTACCTATAAAAGCGAAGAACTCCAGTGCACCAGAATGAAGCAAAACCAGAAAACTGATGATAATACAGCGCAGAGGAGCAACACGCACCTGACGTGTCAATTGAAAAATCCTTACACTGCCCAGAAGACACAGAAGAAGACAAGGTCACCTCTGTGTTATCACATCAGGTTGTTTTGTGGGATTCAAAGCCTTGGTTGATGGAAGACATTGTTGGTGAAACCTTCATGAGGATGGATTGAAAGCCGCTTTTTTTTACGTGAAAAAATCAGCTGCTGGAAACCGCTACAGTGTTAGGAACCAGACAGAGTCAAACGCATGCTCTATGCAAGTTGGCTAAATGAGACCGCTTGTGAAATCAAGCCACTTCATTTAAATGTTATCGCCTATTCCGGTTTACATCATGTGGATAGTACAACTGCAGTTGTTTAGCTTGCCAGAAGCCGAGCTGGTGGCCATTTTGTGTTATTGCAGTGTAGAGCTGCGAGTGTAAAATGGCAGAGTGGAGGAGGGGCACTTAAAGCTATGTTGCTGTAAGTCTGGCTCTGAATGGTAGCTGCAGTGTGTGCACACTTTACTGCTACGTTTGGTTCCTGTTATTCTAGAGGAGTTTAAGCTCCATTGCCTGAAATATTTTCCATTTCACGCATCTGAACAGCAATTTTAGTACAGTTTTGAAAGTGCTGAGCAAAGATTAAATAGGAAACTTGAGAATCGGTTCATTTATGAGAAAATAAAATTGACAGCTTGATCCGCTGATTAGTTTAATTGCTTTACTAGAATCCTCCCAAGTGTTTTTAGACACATGAGAAATCCGTGAGGTGTAAACTCGTCTCAACTGGTTTCAGCCTGTTGCTGTCAGTTGTGTCTGTTATTAGCAGGCTGCGCATAAAGTAGTTGCTAGAGGAAGCTGTTTTTATGCAAACAGTTGTTGTGATTGAGGGTTTTAAGATGGATTTAGGTTGTTTTAATGTTATTATTTCACCAGTGGAACCCACTGTTGTAAATATTACATATTCCATTGCCAGTCGTCTGCACTTGTACTTGCGCTACATTCTCTTAGCAGCTTGCGAACCTACAGGAAATCGCTATTAAGGCATGATGTAGTTTTAAGTGATTTTAAGAATAAAATCCACTTTTTCACTAGTGAAGGGAGTTTATTTGGTGCTAATATAGTATAATGAAATGCAAAGGATGAACATTAGGTGTGTGACTAATGCTTTATGAAATGTAGTTTGGTCTCCTTATTAAAACAGTTTTTTTCCTCAAAGCTATATCAAATCAGTTTTCCGAATGAACTTTTAATGATAGCCACTAGGGTCTTGTGAACTAAATATTTTTAACTGTGGAATAAAGATTCTTTTCTTTTAAAATAAAAGAAAACAAGCCAATAGTTATATGTACCCAACGATATTAGCAGTGCTGTAATAAGAAATTCAAAATACCAGAAAAGTGAGAGCAGTGTAAAATATGTAGTATAAAGCTCAAGCTAGTGCAAAACCATAGCGAGCAATGAAAACAATGGAGAGAATGAATCTCATTTTACACCCTGACAGCATACGGTTTCTTTATTGTTCTCATCATAGCTGCAGTATTATGCTCCTTTTTAAAAAATTTTTTTTTATTCCCATGTGACTATTCTTAATGAAAAGGCACCACACCTCCATATAAAAATGTACAGCTTCAGATTTTTCTGATTTAAAATCTTGGTGTTCTGCCGCCGCATTCAAGGCCTTCATCAGACATTAGGAACATCGGTATAATATTACATGAATTTTTTAATTGATTAGAATTATTTTAAGCTGTCACAGACTTGCTTATATTCAACGTTCTGCATCTCCACATCCCTTTTAGTTATCGTACGATCCATGTCTGTCCTTTTTTTTTTTTTTTAATACCTTTTTTCATTACCATTCTTCAGCAGTGGGGAGGAGTGAGTGTTCTCACTGAGTCTCACCCCCAGTAAAATTTAAGAACTTCTTTCCCTTTCCCATTTTACACTTTTTGTGTGTGGGCAGCAATTTTTGCTGCAGCACCCGGGGAGCAGTTGGGGGTTTGGTGCCGTGCTCAAGGGTCTCACCTCAGTCGTGGTATTGAAGGTGGAAGAGAGTACTGTACATTCACTCCACTCACCTACAATCCCTGCCGAGACTCGAGCCCGTGACCTTTGGGTTATAAGTCTGACTCTCTAACCATTAGGCCATGAGTGCACCGCAAGTCAACACGTTTGCATGCATGGTAGATTTGAGGCAAAGAACTCTTTCCCTTCCATTCACACTTGGGGGTGTTCCTTGAGTTGAGTTGGCTAGACGTGCTTGCGTTCTCTCAAGATCATAGGATGCACCTGAGAAGTATTAGGTTCATTGTGTGTGTGTGTACCTTTGTATGTTTATTGATTGTGGATGCCGCCAAAATATGTTAACACAAAAGGGACATTGACAAGCTCTGTGCAGGAGACATGTGTCGTGCAACTAGATTTTAACGCCGAACGATCTTTTCTGTCCACTCTGAAATGCAACAATCACATCTAATCAGATTAGCATGTGGTTTTCTCAGTTTGCACATTCTCTTGCCCTTGCAATGTATTTGCACACTACTGCTGAATGTCATGACTCTAAGAACACAAACCTTGTGTTTTCAAGACTTCCATGCTGCTTTTCCAGACAGCATCATTTTTCTTAATATCCTTGTGGATCTTGAGGTATTTGTTGCATCAGATTTTTCTGAAAATGGGCGGAGCTACCCGATAATATGCATAAAAAAAGGAAACCAAGAGACTGGCGAAATGCAGTGTGGCTTGTCATGGCTAAGACAGAAGTGCAGATTAATGTGGAAGAGCGCATTGATCGTGTCGCGTCTGGTTAGGAAACCGTGTCGGACCTCTGACTATGTGGAAACTCATCAGTATTTACTGTCTGTTAGGAACTCAATCAGTTGCAACAAATGTCGTAAGGGTTTTACGAGATCTGTAAAATCTGTTGTGCTAATTTTTCTTTTTTAATTTAAGACTTGTGTGGAAATTGACAGTAGACCTATCAGCCATTTGAACTAGAATTGATTTGTTTGGATAATGAAGGTCCTTTTCTTTGTTCTCATGGACTGAATGTAGGCTTTTTTATGCCGCCTTTGTCACTTTTATTTATAGGCACAGTAGAGAGAGGAAAGGATGGGGAAAACAGGAGATCAGAAAATGTCACGAGCTGGATTAGAACTTGCATCGGCTACATGAACGCTAGAGTTAAATGTGTCGAAGCACATACGCTAGCTGCTACGTCTAATAAAATGTAGTTGGTGACTTTTAGTCTGGTTTTCAGGATAGTTTTACGAATGACCCTTTACTAGGAAAACAATGAAAAGAGTATTATAGGGATTTGTTTCCCATTTAATCAGCTTGCCTTTGGGAATAGCTCACAAGAAAATCCAAAATTTAAGCAGAATAAATTATGCGTTTTCATGTGATTAATCACAATCACAAAGAGACTCACAAATTTCTGCAGAGGTGTGAAATGCTCATGAGCTGTCAGTGATTCAATGTGACTCACCTCTTTTTGTAAGAAGGAATAGTCAGAAGTGATCAGATATGCTAAACATGCTTAATTGTCTGGCATTGTATATTGAAGATGGTGGCTATAGCTTGTTTTGTTGTCAAAAGTTATTTACATTTGTATGTGACGGCATTTTTTACCTTTTACCTCATAATCCTGTTCTGTGCAAAGCTACTGCCAAAAGATGTTTGTGCTGTATAGAGATTACTACGGAGTTATTCACTGAAAAATATGCATTTGAAAAATCCATATAGGCAAATTATTATTTATTGTATGTTTAAAAAGCAAAGGAGATTCATTTTTGCTGTGCTCCCTCTTGTGTTGACACCTTGTGGTGCATGTGAAGACACCCCTCCTATGTTGAAATGGTACGATCCACATAGCAGTAATTTTCCACCCTGTTTTCTCTGTGCCTGCAGCAGTGGGGGAGGGGGCAGTTTTTCTTTCTTGCTGCTGAGGTTTTTATTCTTCTTTATTTTCCTCTGATTTCTAAAGGTTTTTGGTTGAATGCCATATTTTGGAACACCTTTAGGTTTTAGAATACCGCTGGTCGATCAGTGAGCTTTCATGAGGTGATGAATCATCTCACAGTCTCATAAGGAGTCAAAAAGTGACCTTTTGTTTCATATAACGCTGTCCTGTTGGTTGTAACGCTACAATTGTGTGTAGCTACAGTTTTTTTTTTTTCTTTTTTTCTGGTTACAGCCAACACCTTACAAAGAATGTGCTCCGCCTCTCCGCACGCGAGATCCCTTCCCCCTCCCGTTCTCTCTGTCTCTCTCTGTTCATCTTTTCTGTGTTGTGTGTGTGCTTTGAGCTAGTTGGGAACTAGGCATGCTCCTGTTTTTTCGCGCTCACTACTAATCAAGGCCTACTCCTGAAGACTACACCTCAAGGTTGTTTTCGAGCTGTTTTGGTTCTTAAACAATTTTTTTTTTTTAAATTCACATTCACATTAAATAGTGTTTCTCAAGATTAATGGACTTTTTGGTGGATTTTTTTTTTTTTACATGAATTCTAAACGTTTTTTCATCTTTTTGTATTATTGTGGACGTTGACATTTTTGCGAATATTTTTATTTTTGCGTTCGTTTTGGCCGTTAGTGAGAATTTTGCAATTCTGACATGATTGGGATCGTCCATTTTACATTCGACTATAAAATTTGATTAATGCTTTGGGTTTTCGCACTAGGAAGTGCTGATTGCGTGTAATCCGTAAACGAATGTAATTCTTTGCGATCTTTTCATATTTAATGCTTTTTGCTAGGAACGATTGTGATTTATTATTTTAGATTTAATGGTTGCTTTAGTTTAGATTAAAAAATTTTTTTTTTTTTTCTTTTCTTTTTTTATACCTGAAATCATTTTTCTATGGTAAGCTATCAGGCAGGTATCGACCTTGTAACTTGTGTTCAAGACGAAGTATGATGTTTGTTTCGCAAACAGTTCTTTACTGGCAATCTGCAAGAGGTTGTTTTTGAAATCAGCTTTGGTTGAAAGTGACCACAAATTCTGTGGATTCAGGTCTGAGCCTCAGGATGAGGAGTAATGTAGAACTGAGCCTGGCTTTACACCGCAGCTCTGGCGACCATTTTGCAACGAGTGGGAACCTCAGCGCTAATGTTTACAGTCGGGGTGGGGGAGGGCCACAGTGAGGCTGTGCGCGGTGATCAGCATTAGAAGAACAAGCTTTCCAGAAGCTAGCAGCCATTTTTATAAAATGAATGTCCTTTTTTATGGACATAAAACTGAGGAGATGGAGGAATACAGAGATGCATTTTATTACGGTTTAGTTTTTGTCACATTTGTCTGTCCTTTTCGGGTTGATGACATGTTGGAATATGAAAATGTTACTTGTTTTTCTTATGGGTTACTAATGGCACCTTAATTTGCTATCTCTCTTCAACTGACTTGACACCTTCATTTGTGTCTTGTACAGTCTAGTCACCTGTCTTGCTCCTGACTCAGCAGTTTCGGAAGAAAAATTAGTCAAAGCTATAAAACCTTCAATTGAATTACGTAAATCTTTTTCGTTGTTGTCATTGATACCAAACCTCGGAGGAATGGCTCTTGACAGGTGTTGCAAATGGTCAAGGAGGATGAGATTTTGGTATATAATATAGAAGCCACATCATTTACACCTGCCAGGATGATGATTGTTAATGTGGCAGTGCAGCAGCAATGCGACGTCCTGTGGATTTATGCTTGCAGCTCTTTGCAAGATATTTTATGGGATGTGTAGTAAAACAAAGAAGCTGAGATGAGAATAACTAAAGTAAAGTTGATATGAAGCATTAGAATGAAATCAAGACAGATTAATTGTTTGCATCCAGGAAGATGCTTTGATGCTAATAGCAAGCTAATTTCAATGCTAGCAACTTGCTCAACTCTTATTCGTGTGAATATTGAAAAATACAGGAAACTGCTTATTGTAAATATTTAGTTATTTTGAGTTTTTACTGTATTCTGATTTATATCTGTTTGTTCTGGCTGAGAGGTGTCCTCTTTAGAAAAGTTTTAGCGTTTGATGCTAAAGTACCACTATTTTCAGGCAAGACTATTTTTCGTGCATCACATCTTGAGTTTATAATTAAGAACTATGCCAGGTGGCTATTCTTTGTGTACTATTTTTAGCTCTGAGAGCAATGAATGAGAACACCACCATACCATAATTAGTTTTTAAATTTAAAAATCCCTGTCCTTCTGTAAAATTTGGTCTTTTTAGTTTGCAAATAGGTTTTAATATTACCTTGACTTATCATAACAACAAATCGCAATGTACTTCTGTACCACATATTGTGTGATGTACTGATTCTTTTCTAAAATAAGTGTTATCTACTTGTACTTGCAGGATGTCGCCAGCTTTATGAGGTTTATTTTTTAGCTCAAGTTCTTTGTTTCTCTCTATAGAATGTTATTTTTACTCTGCTTCCAATGAGTTTATCATATGTGATCTTTGTCATAACATTTGGTTGCAGATTCAGCATGGATTGTAAGTCATACTCATAGAACTAAGGAAGTATGTCGACTAGATTACTAGATAACCAAGAATATGTCAGTGCTCGTGTGTTACGTTAAAACTATTATGATTGCATAACATTTTGAGAACAACTGCTGTACTTAAAAAGGAACTGAAGGATGTTTGAATCAGGTTTTCAGTTGAAGAACTAATAGTTAAACACACAAAGTCATGCAGCAGAAATGAGTTTGAATATGTGCAAAATAATTTCTTACTACATTTAAAAACCTAATATTTCAATTTTTATTTTTTTAGGATCCTCAAGTGACTGGCTTTCAAATCCATGAACAGGAAAGTACGAGACATCACAGAAGCCTGGTAAGACAAACTAATGTCTTTTTGTGAGTAACACTTGAGACTGAAGTACTAGTCTAGGTTAAGTCCGATAGTAGCTTTGAAAATCTGCATTATATAATGAACTCCTCTTGTCGCTAGCAGATTCTGTAGAGTGCTGCTCTCATTGGTTAGGAATTGCACCAATCACGTTGAGGGGGAGGACACAAAGTCTGCTCTCAGGATTCTGAAATCACATGCACTGCTGACTGTTACGGCCCTACCAGCTCGCTAGTTATGTCAATTGAACTGAGGAAGGTTATTGGTTTTCGTTAGGTTCAACTACATTCACAACAGATTCCAGGTGGTTTGTGAACTTGTTAATCAGAAAGGTGCTTCAGCGCAGACTGATAGTGTGGGCAAACGGATCTAAATAGTTTAGTACTTTTACTTTGACAATTTTTTTAGATGGTAGTTTAGCCAAAGTCTTAGTCCAGGGTTGTGGTTACTTTTTTGTTACAGTTAAAGAAAGCTTTTGTGATCGAGGCCAAGAGAAAATTCTAGAACAGCAGGAAATGGCATTTAGATGAGTGACAGTGACACCTTGTGGCCACACTTCAGTTAAAGCACTTTTACTTAGTCAGATTAATCAAATGTGTTGAGTACTGGATGGAGTTTAGCTAACTAGCCTGTTTAGGATATCGAACATTTGTTTGACCATATCCTCCCACCATTTTTCCACAGGTGAAAATGGAAGTTGCTGTACCAGAGGAACCTCAGAAGAAAATCTTTCGTGCACGCAAAACGATGAAGATGAGCGATCGGCAGCAACTGGAAGCTCTGCACAACACCTTGACAACCACCACCTCCTGCTCTGCCTCTTACTCATCTTCCTCCTCACGACCTCAGACACCACTGGTGAATGGCGCCCACACCGAAAAGGAGAAAGAGAAAGTCAAGGAGAAAGACTTGAATCATAAAGAGGCCGAATTGATGTCACCTGCCCCTGATTCAGCTCGCGGTTCCCCTTCTCCATCTTTCACCCTCTCTCGATCCCCTTCTCCACCCAACACACAAACTACCTCGCCTTCTATGGATCTTGACGACCCCCTTGTGGCTGCCGAAGAGAAAAAGGAGACAAGCAATAAAAGTTCCTCCTCTTCTCTTTCTGCTTCCCCCTCTGGGTTGAACTGTGATCCAGAGGTTAAAGAAGGATTTCTGTGCTTAAGCGAAGAGGATGAAATCCAAGCAGACAAAGATGAAAACAAGGAGAGTAGTGAGGAGGAGAAGATGAATGAAGATGATGAGAAAGAGGACCAAAAAGACGAAAAAGGCACTTCTGAGAACGCAGGAGGTGAGAATGTCTAGAAAATCAACCTGCCTGCAAACTACTGGTCGGTCGATAATTTCAGGGAGGTCAGATATTAATTGTCACTCTTGCATTTCTGTACAATTTATTTATGGAGACTGTAAAAATGTTCTCATGTAAATATTTAAATCAGACAAGTAAAATATGAGCTTTCCAATTTTTTTTTAAATCAAATAGTCTTGTAAAAGACTTTCAGGCGATTAGAGATCAACTAGTAATTTTGAGAATTATTTTGCAATCATTAAGTAGAGGAATGGTTTACTCAAAAAATGAAAATTCTTACATTTACTCACCCTCATGTTGTTCCAAACCTATATGACTTACTTTCTTAAGTGGAACACAAATTTTGAGGAACGTTTTATCTTTTTTTTTTTTTTTTTTTGGCGTTAGTTAAAGTGGTTTAAAAAACACTTGACCCCATTGACTTATTGTATGGACAAAAAAAGCTGCAACGTTTTTCACATCATTTGTGTTTTATAGTAGAAAAAGTCAAACTATTTTGGTACAATGTGGAAGAGTATATTAAATGAATTTGTTGAAGGTTGAACTATGCCTTTAAACTTATTCTATAGACTCAAAATACACTGAACAAAATTATAAATGCAACACTTTTGTTTTTGCCCCCATTTTTCATGAGCTGAACTCAAAGATCTAAGACTTTTTCTATGTACACAAAAAGCCTATTTCTCTCAAATATTGTTCACAAATCTGTCTAAATCTGTGTTAGTGAGCACTTCTCCTTTGCTGAGATAATCCATCCACCTCACAGGTGTGGCATATCAAGATGCTGATTAGACGGCATGATTATTGCACAGGTGTGCCTTAGGCTGGCCACAATAAAAGGCCACTCTAAAATGTGCAGTTTTATCACACAGCACAATGCCACAGATGTCGCTAGTTTTGAGGGAGCGTGCAATTGGCATGCTGACTGCAGGGAATTGAATGTTCATTGCTCTACCCTAAGCCGTCACCAAAAAGGCGTTTCAGAGAATTTGGCAGTACATCCAACCGGCCTCACAACCGCAGACCACGTGTAACCACACCAGCCCAGGACCTCCACATCCAGCATCTTCACCTCCAAAATCGTCTGAGACCAGCCACCCGGGTTTAATCATTTTGAGAACCAAAGTCTATAATTGCCTAAACCCTTCCTCTGCTTCTACTCCACAGCAGACAACAGTCCCCCTGCTGGTACAAAGAGATCATTGTCTGAGGAGAAAGATGAAGATGACAAAGAAATCGAGGAGGAGAGAGATGGAAAACGAGCAAGGCTGGAGGGTGAGGAGCTGGAGGCTCAGCTAGAGCTGAAAATCACAGCCAGTGCTGGGAGCCGCCATAAACTGGAGAAGGTTTGTTGTTTATTTTTTTACCTGAATCCTCGCATTTATGCACAGAGTCTCTTATAATGTACAACAGCACATTTTCATATAAAAAGATGGGATACAGAGATACATGATTACAGTAAATGAATCTTACAGGGATAGTTCACCAAAAAAAAAAAAAATCTGTCATTTACTCACCTTCTTGTCGTTCTAAACCTGTATTCTTCTGTTGAACATAAAATAATATATTTTGAAAATGTTTACTCATCTTTTGAACACAAATAAACGTGTTCTGGAGAGACACGGTTGCTTTAATTTAGGCTTTTATAAGCATATGGTAAACTGAGAACAAAACGCTTTGGTTCTCACTTGTCAGAATTTTCCTGTATGGGTGAACTAACCCTATAATTCTGAGTTTTGGGGAGAATTTAGGAAATTGTCTGTAATAATAGATATTGGTAGATAACATTAATGATAGACATCCAAAAGTCTTCTGTAAGAAAAGAGAAAATTTAGCATGATTTCCAGGACTTTCCAGGCTATCAGATATATGTAGTAATAATAATCTTTTTCTGTCTCTTTTCCTATTAGATGGTACAGCAGTTAGTTGAGGAACGGTTACGGGTGCTGCAGTTGACTGTATTTGACCGAAGCATAAAAGAGCTGAAAGAGAGAGTGGAGAAGATTGACAATGCAACCAAACAACAGAATACGGTGCAGCATTTTAACACGCTACAGGTGAGTTTTGAAGTTTTCAAATACAAGAATGAATGGTATTGTACATCCAATAAAAACAATTAAAAGAAGGGAACTGTGAAACTTGATACTTAACATCAATAAAACTGTGTTGTCATTTTAGGCCAAGATTTCCCGGCTGGCCAAAAAGTTTGGTGCTGCTAATCAGGCCTCGGAGAACTCAAAGAGAACTCAAGAGGTAAGAGTGGGAATCACTGCTAAAAAATTTTAGTTATTGTGTGATTTGGTCAAAGTGGTTTGGTGAAAAACATTATGGGAGTCATGGGATAAGGATGTAAGCCAATAATGGTCCTTATCCATAAATATAATACTCTTTTCACTGATTGATTGCAAGCAAAATGTGCTTTTGAATGATTAGTTTTCTTCTAACTTGAAATGCACTTTGTTTCCTGTTAATCAGGCTCATGCTGCCTCCGCTGCTGCTCAGGCCAACAATGCAACCAACATGACTATCCCGCAACGGTAAACATATGACACATCGACCTCTATTCATCTTCACAAGATCATGCCATCCTTCCTCCATTCCAAGACATTACAGTCATTTGGTTTTTTCAAAATTAATAAAATAAAAATAAGACGCAAGTTCAGTGGTCAAAAATGTGTATCTAGTGTAAGTTTATATAGAAAATCAATGGAAAAGCAACACAGTGGAATGCAAGAATGCATTTTCTGTGAATTGCTCTTAAAACTGGCCAACATCTAGACAGTTCACCATCCTTTTTCCACAATGGCTGAACAAAGAGCTAGCTAGCCACAAACGCCTTCTAGACGCCCTTTTGGCCACAGACTAATTTGGAAAAACTGCACATATTAGCGCTGCGCTTTATTCAAAAAGCTTAAGTAAATAATATTTGAAATGCTTGTGTTATTGCCATTATTTTAATGTTTCCCTACCATTTCTCTTCCTTTACAGTACTGTTAAAACCATGATGGATTCCAAACTGTCCAGTGCACCCGCTGGTTCTAATACACCTGGTGAGCTTTATAAAATGCTTACAACATTATTAATTCTAGTTGTCATTCTAATGCTTTTTTAAAAACTCAAATGATTAGAATAATTACTCTTTTTTTCTTCCTTCGCCCCTCAGCAATCCCAGCCCAGCCCAAACCTCTGTCCACACCGACTACACCAACCTCCTCCGCACTAGCTTCTCCTGCACCCATTCTACAGATCATCTCCACAACTACAAGCTCCACTCCCTCATCCACCTCTTTGCCTGGCCAGTCTCAGACAGGCACCCTACTACTTAAGACTGGACCCAGTACAGGGGTCATGACTAGCACCCCAGCAACATCAGGGGGTCAGTCAGTGTCTATTCAGCCGCTTTTGATTCAGCTGCCTTTAGCGATGGCAAATGGGCAAAGTGGGGCATTGGTTAGTACTGCTGGTGGTGTCGGTTTAATACCGGTGTCGTCATTATCTACGGTTAGTAGCAACAATAAGGCAAAGATGACTACACCTGCCACCACCTTCATCCTTCAAAAGCCAGCAGGCAATGTTGTTTCATCTTCCTCGACATCGTCAGCTCCGGCGGTATCGTTAGCGAGAGCCGTGTATCCGGGTGGCACAGGGACCGTTAGTTCACCCAGCACAGGGATATCCGTGACAACAGCTCGAACACCTATGCAGTGTGCTGCTGTCGTGGGAGTGTCTACAGCGGCCTCTTCTCCAGGAACCACAGGAGCTGCGGCGACAGGATCAGCAGCAGCTGCAGCTGGTCCACCATCGGCTTCCGCACTGGCCTCAAAGACAGGTATAAGAGAATGTCTATCATGCGGGCACTTTTTTTTAATAATATCTGCTAAATGGAAAGTGCGGTAACACTTTAGTACAGGGACCAATTCTCCGTATTTACTAGTTGCTTATTAGCATGCCTATTATTAACATATTGGCTGTTTATTAGTACTTATAAAGGTTATATGACCACCATATTCTACATACCTAAACTTACCAACTATTAATCAGCAAATTAGGAGTTTATTGAAGCAAAAGTCAATAGTTTCTTAATAGCGAGAATTGGACCTTAAAATAAAGTGGCCAAAAGTGCTTTATTCTGTTTTGTAATTTTTTGTTTTTTCCCATTGAGGGATATAACACAAAATGAATGAATATTTAAAGCATGGAATAATACATTATTAATTAAATATATTGAAATGGCGATTAAATGTAGCAGTATGTTTTCATTATTTTAGTTTTTGAGAATTCGGAGCATCTTGATTATTGTTGTGACTATAAAACTTGCTGTCTCGCTTAGTTATGTATATTAATTAATTAAAAATAATAATTCTCGCACTGCTTTTATTTATTATATAGTATTATGTAATGTATATTTTAAAATGTTATGGGCTGTTTCATAATGTAATCCCATTAATCTTTCATGTTTAACAGATAATCAGGCCTCAACACCGAAAACACCCTCTCAGGTAAGCAGTGTCTCATTGTAAACAATGTGATGTTTAAAATGTTATTGCAAATACCACTTTTGTCAAAAAGTGCAGTTTTATACTAAATTTTATTCCTCTCTCTACAGACCGGGCGTCCCAAAGGTTCTGTGATAGATCTGACTGAAGATGATGACGATGTTCAAGGTAAAACACAGCTGCTCTTTATTTCTGTATTGCAAGGTGCAATCACATTAGTGAAATTTTACAGGAAAAAAAAGTCAATTGTTTGTTGTTAGTGTAATGATGTATGAAGAAGCACAGCTCACACAAAAGTCACTTTAAAAACAAGAGCGTTCTGTTGGTGAGCTTTCACCCTCACACGAAGCTCCAGATTGTGCGGATTCCTACTGAAATCACTAGATTTTTGTAAAAAAAAATGATCTAACCAATGACTTGAGGATCAAGTTCAACCCAATATTCGAATCAAGTCTCACTGCAAATTTTTCTCATCCTAGTTATGAGAACCGTTATACTAATACTTTTCTCTTTTTGTGGATGCTGTGCAGTGACTGGAGTCCAGAAAGCCACTGTTTCCCCCATCACTACCCAGCGTGCATCTGGGCCGCCTGCTTTAGTCAGCTCTACCACTAATGCTGGTGAGTGAAAAGTACACCTTTTTTCCCCCTTCTCTCTCCTTTTATTCTACTTTTTGACTGTAGTTATAAAATTCAGAGCTGTATGCTGACATGTTTTATATTTTTCCTGGTTCAGGAGCTCGATCAGCTCAACGTTCCTCTGTGGTAAGTGTGTGTCCATAAAAATGTAAAGAAGATACAAAGGCCATAATTTTAACATTTTATTTGTATTTTTAACACATAGTGCCTCCTGTAATCTTTCTTACCTTCACTCATTGTTCTCTCAGGATTCTCCATCCCGTCCAAGCTCCTCTTCCTCCACCACTCTTCCACCATTACCACTGGCACCATCGCCACCGGCACGTCTCCCACCCGAGGCCGCCCACACATCCCCTCCGCAGCAGCCCCAACTTAAACTGGCCCGCGTCCAGAGCCAAAACGGGATCGTCCTATCCTGGTGTGTTGCAGAAACTGACCGCAACTGCGCCGCTGTAGATACCTATCACCTGTACGCCTATCACCAGGACCACCAGGGGGCAGCATCGGGCACTGGTGCATCGGCTCAGTCACTGTGGAAGAAGATCGGGGAGGTGAAGGCGCTGCCGCTGCCCATGGCATGCACCTTGACCCAGTTTGTCTCGGGATCGACATATTATTTTGCCGTCAGGGCCAAAGATGTGTACGGCCGCTTCGGTCCTTTCTGTGATCCGCAGTGCACTGATGTCATTAACCCTGCGTCATCCTAAGATAATTCCAAACGAGGGTGAGATGGTACAGAAGGACGTGGCCGACGGAAGTATGACGGGAGATTTGTAACGGTTACAAAATTGTTAACTATGTGCAGACCACTGGTTTAGTCTTGCCCTTTGTGTTAGGAATTGTAGGGAATTCAAATAGGTTGTCTAATGCAAATGGAAATACAAATAATCATCAGTGCATACAGACACATACACTATTTGTTTCATCTTTATTTTACAATAAGGAGGGAACTATCAGACTTAGGTTGTGCTTGAAATTGTATTTTCCTTGTGCAGAATGTTCAGAGTTAAGTATTGTTTTTGAATTTCTTTCTCTCTCTTTTTTTATTTTATTTTTTAATAAAATGATAATCATTACGTTGCACAGATGTTCCAATATAGGTCCCGGTTAGCTACAGGACAGGAAAGCTGAGGTGTTAAAGGTTTTGAAATGTTTTTTGTCTGGTACCCAGACACTCCAAAATGACACTCAATAAAAGTATTGATCTATTTAAAAAGGTCTTTTTTATTATTTGTTGAAACTACAGTGTGAATTATTGAATGACATTATACAAGACCCTGTTAGAAATATTTCAAACTGTTGATGCATGAATCTAATGTATAGTCAAAGTGCGATTCTTTTTGTTTCATCACTGATATATGCTTTTAATTATCTGCATGTTTGCTTACCTTTTGATTTATCACTTACTTTGAATTTTTATCAATTGTTTTGCAGTTTCAGTCTAATAACTGAAAGGGAATGTCACAAGAAAAGTTAAGATATCCGTTTGCATTCCCGTTCATCTTAATGCCAGTTCCTTGGTTCTCTGGAAGTATTGGATATGAGTTCTGCCACATGGCTATAAGCTACGTGACTAATGAATCCCTGAGTTCCAGGAAAATTGAGCAGCTGTTGGCACCACAACAATGCCACTGTCCCAAGGCCTTTATTAGCGACTGTCCCGAGATGTGATGTGCAAGGCAACATACAAGAAAAAATACAGTCTTATTTCACCATTTCAAGCAAACAGGCACTGGTAAAACATCTATTATAAAAGAAAAAAATATGAGTGATATGTTGCTTGAATGTATATATTTACACTAATTTTTTAAGAACCGTCTCTGGAACAAAACTAAACCTTTTCAAAAGTTCTGCATTAGTTAACATTAACACACCAATGAACACTTTGTAACAGAGGCAAGGAAAATGGAGTCCAGATGGAGGAAAAAAAACTTACCAGTTATTGTTGAGCACTTGAAGGTTGCAAGGTCAGCATATGTTAGGGAAAAAAAACAAGATTGAACAGAGGTGTTTGGTGCTGTGACTAGATTAACAAGAAGACAAAATCTGATGAAACCTGCTATATACTATTATAGTGTAGCAGCTATTGAATTTCCCCTCAGGCAAAAAAAAAAAAAAAAGAAAAACATAACTTTAAAAAAAACTTGGAAATGCGCAATCAGCTGCCTCAGCTTCTTGGACGACATCCAGGAGAAGCTTCAAATAATTTACATGTACAGGATGGAATTCACAAAACGTATTGCAGCTTTAAAACTTTTATGTTTGATGGTCTGTTCCTGTCTAAGTGAGTGGATCAAAGATTCAGTGTGGACCAGACTTCATGCCATTAGTCAAAAGTCTGGATATTCAAGACTACATTTCTAAAATCCACCTCAAAAATATTAGAAAGGCTGCAGAATGTTCTCTATTCATGATTCAGGAATGTTAGTTCATAACTACAACTTGCTTATTGTAATGTGCCAATGGCTGGATTTCCAGCTGTCTCCATGAACGCATTAGAGTTTATTCAGTTCGACCAGATTAAAAAAAAAAAATCAAGATGCACTACTATTCTTATAATTCATCAGTGCATTTTATTTACCAACAACACATTAACTTATCAATATTAAATTAAAAGCATTTGCCAACGAGAAGAGGCTGCTGTTATCTAAGGCACTATTCTGTGTAAATTAAACAAATCTGTAATCTCCATACAACGAGAATAAAGCAGAACAGCGCTAGTGAAGTTTGCACTGTGCAGATTTTACCTACATATTCTTCTAACTACTGGCCACAAGGGGGCAGTCAAAGACGAGCAATTTCTGTACAAAATGCAGCGAAGACTGAAAATTCATTCGATCACGTACTCGTAGCAAAATTGTAGTAGATCTATATTTGATAGCCTACCTTTCAGCAAAATTACATTCTTAATTTGATAACTTATAGAGACAATGTTAAGAGGAGTTCCAATTTTACTAAGAGCCTTATATCGGTTTTAAAAGCGTTTCGCAGACTAAATGAAACACATGAAAACACATTTTTTTTTGCAATGTTAACGAATAAGCGTGGCTCATTCTTGAAACATGGTATCATTTTATGAAATGATAGTAGTTGTAGTAGAAGTAGTAGTATTTGAATGTAGGGGAAAGTGTTTTATATTTCAAAGTACATATTTAGTTCTAAAATTTCAGTAACTTTAGTTTTGTTTCGTTCTAAACAAAACTTTATTTTCGTTCTAAATAAAATTTGAAGCAGCATTAAGATTGTGCCGTATTGACGCGAAGAACCGCGAGGAAATGAAATACATTCGATTCTGAGCAGGATTCCACATTATTCATGAGAAGGAACGCCCTCCAAATGATTTCATCCAATCGCCACAGCGCTCAACAGGTGTGACGGAATTGACGTTGAGAGCATTTTCTCCACAAAACACCGCGGTAAGTTTATCTTTTTTGGACCGCTGTCATATACGGATCGGAATATGTTTTTCTATAATGTTTGTATAAGGTTTTTTTTCTGGCCATATTTCAGCTACCAGCTACTACAAAAGTGAACTACTATTTAGCCGAACGCATCTGATCGCATCTTCTTTATTAAAGGGTCATGAAACCCCAGACTACTTTTTCTGAGGTTTTAGCAGAGGTGTTTGTGTTGCACATCATAGAAGACAAATTAACTGAGAGAAACGTTCATGGATCGAAGAAGAGTGTTTGTTTTTGCTTTGTAATAAGAGTTCGGCACAAACGCGATTCATTCACTTGGTGAGCATAACAGTTTTTACAGCTCTGTGACATAACCCGTCAAAATGCTTATATAAACGCCACAGAATATGCCTTAAAAGTTCTCAGAGGTGCAACAACGCGTTCATATAAATGTTTTCAATGCAGAGTGCAAAGGGCTGTGCATTTATTTGTGTTTTTAACTCGATGGGAGCGAAATGAAACTGTCTGAACGCGAAGCATGACCCTCTAATTACGGCACACTTCCTGTAATTGCAGTTATTTAGTCACTATGACAGCCTTGATGTAAAATTGTTTAACGATTTGAATCACCAGATACACAGTAGGTTGTAAAAGTCTGAGACTATTGTTTCTTTAACACTGGAAATAAACAAAAAGTTGTACGATTTGTAAACGGAGCTAAGAAATCTAGGTCAATCTAAATAATCTTTTGCTTGTATTGACTTCCACAAGATTCTTTTTTTTCTGATCATTCTCAGTCTTTCACTCAATAATAAGATTTGTTTATATAGTTATTGATGAAAAATACTGTATTAAACGAGAACAGATCAAACATTTGCATTCGTGGTCTCAGACTTTTGCACTCTACTGTATTTTTAAATCTACATCAAATTATGAAATCTATTTAGTCACACACAGACAAAAAAGATAATAACAAAGACAAGTAAGACAAAATATATGGAAGCCTATATATGGCTGATTTGTTCAGTAAGTAAGGTATGGTTGTTCAAAAGTAAGGTATAGTGTTAGCAAAACCAAGATAATTTTACATTGAATTAACTGTCCTCAAGATATTTGTCTCATTATCCAAGAATCTATCCACTAAAATATCCAGACAGCGACAGTGGCATGATAAAGATATCATACATATACAAGTCAAAAGTTAATTTGAACACTTGAGCTGTCAAACACAGGCTAGGTTGTTTGCACATGACATTGCTGTGGCGCGAAATGCAGCTGGAGGGCAAGAAGTGATTTCTCTATATAGGAATCGCTAGCAAAAACTCGAAATGCCTATGCTTTGCATTGTTTATGGATGCTCAAACCGAGAAACCACAAGGAGCTTTTATCATGTACGGAAATGTTGTTGTTTATAAGGTGGGAAAGGCAAGAAATTGACTGAAAAACGCAAGAAAAGTGGATTGTAAACCTGCGTCTGTGGTCGGGAGGAGCCGAGTCGGATAATGCTCGTGTGTGCAAATGGTTAATATAAGATATAATAATATATTAAGATATTAATAATATATTAAGATATTAATAAAGAAATATAGATACAGGGCTGCCAACTCTCACGCATTCAGCAGGAGACAGTCAGAATTCACTCAATGCCAAACGCTACACGTAGACACGATGTAAATAATATATTATATAGAGAGCTTCATTGATTATAACTGAACATTGTGAGACTGCGATAAATAGAAGTGAGTGACAGCTTTTTAGTGATTATATGGAAGCGCTATTAACTGTCTTTTTTTACTTTCTTTTTTTAATGCTTTCTAGGCTATAATCAATTCAGAATTTGAATAAAAGTTT
This sequence comes from Sinocyclocheilus rhinocerous, assembly GCF_001515625.1. Lineage (NCBI taxonomy): Eukaryota > Metazoa > Chordata > Actinopteri > Cypriniformes > Cyprinidae > Sinocyclocheilus > Sinocyclocheilus rhinocerous. The sequence continues at coordinate 823,095 of NW_015626864.1, forward strand.
TGTTTTACTTGCTGCTAACAGGACCAGCGGCCTGTACATACCCTGGCCTGTACATGCAGCAAAGTTTCAGGAGTGACATACTGTATATCCCACATCCCTCATATAAATGCTGGATTCACTTTAGAAATAGCTTGTTTGCAGTCAGGGTTAGTTGCTTAGCCTATATCCACTGCCTCGATGGCAGGCAAGTATTTCAATTTAGTTGAAAAATCGCTCCTCTTCATAACATAAGGATCACGCCCAACATATGTTGTTATTTTCTGTTTATACCTTTCTCTTGTAATAGTATCTAAACCAGCTGGTACACTAGTACAGTACGGACTTCCATCTCATCCATTCTGCTTTTCACTTCCTTCCCTCCATCTGAATTTCGCGCGGCATCAGAATCACGTGATTGCAAACAACCTCAAAAGACTTAGTTACTGTTGTTAAGTCCGACAAGCCATGTCGCTCTCACGCCACACATCATGTTCTTACGCAGTGAAAAATACATCACGGAGCAAAGAGGAAACAGACAATGCACCGACAGACAAGAAATAGCAGGTTACTTCTGGTATGAAACAAAGTCTCAGCTTTCAAATCTTGTCTTTTTTTAAGAAATTCAAATAATAATTATAGTGTTGGGTTGTTCTTGAACGATTCGTTCATTTTGAACGAATCTTTAATGTGACTCTGGAAGAACGAGTCGTCTCGGGCAGTGATTCGTTCAGTCGCGCATGCGCAACATCCTATAGGTTCTGTACTGGAATTAGTCAAGTAGTTCACCTGGGCTGCGTTCAGCCCCGACAAAAACGGTGCAAAACGTTTTTTAAACGGAAACGGTGGTGCGTTGAACACCCTGTTCTGATGACGCAAGAGTTGCAACTATGGCAGCTGAGAAGGCCATTCTTTGTGTTCTTTTTGAAGAATTTGCGGAGCCTGACGAAATCGGTATAAATACGTGTTTAATACTGCAAAATACGCTCGATGGTACAGTCACTGCCCTTGCCCTCCAGAATAAAAGAGAACATCCCAATCAAATGAAAGGATTTGTGGAAACTGTGGTTCCTAATTATTGTGATCAAACATTTGCCTCGCATTTCAGGATGAAAAGACAAACATTTCAGGTGAAGGATAATCCACTTCTTACCTCCAAGATGACCTTATTATTTTTATTGTGAGTATTAGGCTTATCATTATTGCTGATCACTGTTGTTGTGCTATGATATTGTAATATTTACCATTATATAATCAGAGCAGTATAGAAAAGTTTATGAAAGTGTCACTCCACAATACAATAGCAAAATATATAAATATGTATAGTATTTTTATGTTACATTAATCAGTATTTAGCACACCTTCCTAAGGAAAGGATATGGACCAGAAGACATTACAATTACTAAATTATATTTAGACAGACTTAAAGAAGTTCCAGATCTATACTTGTGCCCTTATTATTTCAGTTATTTTGCCTTTAATGTAAATAAACATGTGCAAACAATATACTTGCTCTTGTGAATTTATTTGGATGTTAATTACATTGTGCGAGCTGTCTCTTTAATACAATCGTAGGTTCCTGCACAACCGGAGGCTGCAGTGTCAGGACCGCAGTTCTAGGACCCTATTCTTTTGTAACAGCGCCACCTACCGAATTGGATCACTAAAGATGGACGACATGGACAGC
>NW_015626864.1:830613-835432 GCF_001515625.1 Sinocyclocheilus rhinocerous
ATCTCAAACCCCGTTGCACACCGTTTCCAGGAAACATGTCGTTCAAACCGGAAACCGTAGCAAAACGGTGCACACCGGTTTGAGCTTGAACATGCCCCTGTTTCGAGTCTTTGGGTTTTTCGAGTCATTCGTTCATCACATGACAGCCCCATAAGCTTAACCTATGCAGTCTGAGCCGGAAAGAGACTTAATAATAATAACCAACTCTTTTTTATCTTTGTTTATGGAAAAGAACCATGACAGATATTCACACATTTATAAACTGTAAGAAGTAAAAAGCTACAATTTGAGACCAAATTAATCTTTTCTGTTTCTTACAGCAGTTTTGTATTGTTTGTTGCGTGATCAATGTTTGCTTAAGTAGTAGACGTGTTAGGGAAATAACACGTAACATTTTAATTATATTTTGCTAAAATAAACGAAATGACTCGAAAAAAGATTCGTTCATTTTGCTGAACGAGACTCAAAGGTCCGAGTCGGTAAAATGATCCGAACTTCCCATCACTAAATAATTATTGTTATGTGGCTATTTGATGTGTCGTTCAAGCGGCACTTTTCGGCGTTATGATTGGTCAGATCGCCTGTCAATCAAGCTCCTGGTGAAGGGTCAATTTTGTATGCAAAAAGGTCAATTATCTATTGTGAAATAGCATAAAGATGTATGAAGCACTGTTCATACAGAAGTCAGTTTCAAACCAAGCACATTTCTGTTGGTCAGCACAGCAATTTGCTTGACCAACTTGAACATGAGCGAAATCTGCATGATGAACCCTTTCACCCTCTTGTGAAACTCCAGATCACGCAGATTCCTATTGAAATGACTGAATTTTGTTCGCAAAATTTCGTGAGAATGTCATGTAGAGAAACAGATATTACGTAAATGATTTATCACCGTAAAAGTTCACGTTAGCCGATTTCTCTGATATTATTGCTTATAGCAAATCTCCCCATCATGTGTTGTGCATCTAACATTCCAACTGGTCATGGGAGAGGAGTTACAAAAAGGACCAACACAGCACATTATTCTCAATCAGCAATGTGTCTGCTATATGGCTGGTGATCTTGTCCTCTCACATCACACTTCTTCTCATGGGGATTGTCCCATTGGTAAGCAACAGCCATCTATTTCCCATCACTCACCGTTAAATAACACATTCAATTAATGCTCATATCTCTTTCTTCTCCATCTGCTTGGCAACATGAAGACTATATGTGCCAAAATTGCTGTCAACCTCATATAGAATACAGCTGCTAACTTAGCTGAAATAACAAAGTCTCCCTAATCAATACAGTACAGTGGTAGAGTGTCAAAAATACTACTTTCATACCTCTCTGCTTTTATTTTGTAGACAACCCCAGAGCATATATGCTTGTATACAAAGATATGCTTGTGAACAAATTCCTATTTAGGCTTATATATCTTGTTTGTGTTATTATCTTTTTTGTCTTTCTAAATACATTTTGTAAGATCACTGTTATTGCTGCTGCAAACGTGTGGATGAAATTATCCATGACAAAAAATGGTGGGGACACATCCTTGCCGTTCCCAATGTAAATGACGCCAGTGATGCTGCCAGTATTGTTTTAGTTATGTTCAAATTGTAAGTAGGCTTCATGAATTCCAATCAGGGTTAATATAGCTTTCATAGTGCTTTAGGTTTAGTATTTAGGATTGGTGGTTTGTGTTTAGGATAATTTATGAATCTGTCATTGATGTGCACCCCTCTAAGATGGTCCTTCAATATCTGTTTATCTCAGTTACAACCCTGGTACTTAAGGCCTGAGGTGGTCAAATGTATTTCTTTAATTCAGTAGCCTTTTCAGTTGAAATTATAAATGATCCTAAAATCCTTCGCCATAAAGTGCACCATTTCCATGGTCCTTCTGTAACGCTCCTTTTATTTTTGTCTATTTCGAAATGATTAACAGACAGCAACAGGCAGACAGACTGTGTGAGTTTTAAAAAAGGAGTGGAAGACAGGTGCCAAGAAACGGAGGATCAAAAGCACAAGTGATCAGTAGCTCAAGCCAAGAAAGAGAGAGAGTGAGTCCTTGATAGAGCAGACATCTGAGAACCAGACATTCACATCTACACAGAAAACCTCGACTGATGACAGATGGAGTGCTAGTGCACTGGTACAGAATCCGTATCTGGACAGGACTGGGCAATATTCAGAATTAAGAATTGGCTCCATTTCAATTAATGAGTTGGAATTTTAATTGAATTGCACATACCACAGGATGATAAAGAGGAATTAGCAGTTTATGGAAATTCAACATAGTCACATAGTCTATTTGGAACAAAACATAAATAATTACTAAATTAATTTAGATCCTAAATATAGTATATTTAGTATAATATTTATTAGTAGTAGTAGAATTTATTTACTAATTTAGCTTACATCAAAGAATGATGAGAAAAATGTATCATGGCTTTCACAAAAATGTTAGATAACTGTTTTCAACATTGATTATAATAATAAATATTTATTATTGAGCAGAGTATTATAATGATTTCTGATCATGTGACACTGAAGACTGATAAGTAATGGCTGCTTAAAATTCTGCAGTTGCAGGAATAAGTACAATTTTAAAATAGAAAACAGTTATTTTAAATGTAAATAATATTTTACAATATTACTGTTTTTACGTATTTTTGATCAAATAAATGCAGCTTTGTCAAGCACAAGAGACTTCTTTCAAACAAAACAAAATATCTGTATATAGATAGATAGATAGATAGATAGATAGACAGATAGAGATTTTTCAAATTTATGTGGGTCAAAGACGAAAAAGGGTTTAAGCATAAACACAAGAAGTGTAATACTGCTTTAAATTGTTGTTGTTTTTCCCCAAAAAATAAAAAAGTTTTCTGTTTAATTGAATTGCAATTTTGTTTTAGTTTTTCTGAGCAAAAAATAAATATCATACATTTTTCCCTTATTTACAGAAGAGACCCACTAGAATGTCATTCAGTGTAACATTCTTGTCAGGCATATTTACAACAAAAATCAATTTATGACATATTAAAAGACTAATTACTTTCACCCCAAATACTAATTAGTTGTAATTTTACATTTTTCATTTGTCAGTAAGATTTATTTTACTAATTTAAAACACAATCAAATTTTATATGCTCCCTTATTCTTTTATATATTTTAATATGTACACGTCAGAATAAGCATGTTGTTCGAATTTTTACATAAATATTGTGTTACATTGAATGACAACGTAACATTATTTCAACCAAATTTTGACATTTTATCCTTCAAAAACTTATTTGAAACCTTAAAAGTAGACACTTTACTTACATTTAATGTGCTTTCTATGGACATAAAATCACTTTTGTAAATTTCTTTTGATGCGGACATCTTAACGTCTTTGACCCATGTATGTATGTACAGTGTGACATGAGTTCATATTTGGTTGTGACATTACGCTTTACTATTGCCACTGATTCATCATCTCCTTTTTATTTTTTTTTGAAAAAATTATATAAAATCCACATATATAGTTGAGTAAATGCATTTCAAACTTTCATTATTTGCATCATCTAATCTAATCTTGTGTTTGGTAAAATACCCCATATTGTGTATATAATAACATTTTTGTTTATTCAAACTGAAGGATCTGAGGATCCGCAATATTAAACTGCACAGCTATATGACATTTATCAGATGTGTATTGGTACAGCTATACATTCACTGCCTCATTTATATTCAGTTTGATTGAACTGGAATTGAGGAAACATTCCCAGCTCTTCCTCTTTTTCTCACGCTCTTTCTTTCTCTCAGTTGTGCAGTAATCCTGTAGAGGGCCCCCTCTCATTCTCCTTTCTCTGCCTCGCTCCTACTCCACAGCGCTCTGTCCTGTAAGGGAGGGCAGAGAGAGAGACCAAGCGAGTGAGAGTGAGAGAGAGCACAGACTCCATGTGTGGAATTCTTTGGCAGACATTGCAACCATTACACCTCTTCCTACTGTTCTGCCTCAGTCACTGTCTGTGGAAAAGGGCTATTACTTACTGCAAACGGAGGACTCCTTCTACAGAAGCCAAGAGAAAGAAAGAGAGGAAAAAAGAGTGAGAGAAAAAGAACTTAATGCAACAACTGGACAGCAGGAACAAAGTGACTGCCTTCCCTGTTTAAAAGCAAAGAAGAAAAACGGAAGGCACTGGACTATTTGTTTTTTTCTTTCGTTTTGTTTTCTTCTTCTTTCTCATCGTGGTGCTTGGAGGCACATCATCTTTTCATTTATTCGCTCTCTCCATCATTTGCCTCCTGATCTATTTCTCCATCTATATGGTGTATAATTTTGTCTATTTATGACGAGACAGGAGAGAAGAGAAAGAAGGGGCAAGTTTTTTTTTACTCTTTCACTCATTTTTAACTATTTATGACCCCCTTCATTCGTTCACCTGTCCCTCCTTCCCATCTCTCTCCTCTGATCATCCCCTCTTTCTTCCATCCCTCCCTTCATCCCAAAAGTGTGATGCTCCCTGAATGAAAGTTGGTTAGAATTGTGAAAGAGACTCAAAACCATCTCAGTTTTGTAATTATTTTTCTTTCTCTCCTTTTTTTTTTTTTAAACAGTTGTTTTAGTCCTCCACCATCTACCCTCACGTATCACTCCTTTTTTCCCTGGATGCTTTAATATTCTTCTAGGTAGGTTTAACGGCTCGTTTTGTGTCTGTCTGCTCTGTTTGTCTGTGTGTGTGTACTTGTGTGTTCCTTTTTTACATGTACATAGACACACACACACACACACACATACACTTACACACACACACACACACACACACACACTCACCCACACGCTCACT
>NW_015626864.1:835551-848474 GCF_001515625.1 Sinocyclocheilus rhinocerous
AGACAGACACACACACATGCACACACACACACACACACACACACACACACATATGCATTAAACTAATGGACAGCCAGGTGTCAAGCATTACATATCATTTCTCCATGCCCATTTTTACCCTTCTCCAACTCTGTCCATCTTCCATTTTTACTTATGAACAGCAAGACATTTGTTTCCTGTCATTCTTTCTTTTGTAACACACACACTTAAAACACACTTGCACACATCTGGTCTTGGGCTGCCCAGTCTGAAATAGCCTCCATTCATCTCCAGTGTCCAGTGCAAGCATCGGTGTCTTATTTTGTTTGAGAAATTGTCACAGACACATTTCAGATGAGGTTCTGCTTCCGTTCTTTGACTGAGATGGGTGAGGTTGGCGTGACTGCTTAATTTGCGGTTCTTGGACACATTTTAAACTTGTGATTTGTATTGCTGGCAACCTCCTCTAAGCATGGAACCCGAATTGTGAAGAATAGATTGGTATTTGCTCAAAATATTGATTAGGCTTCAGTGCATCAGTCGGTTATCGGGAGCTTGCAAGCTCAAGTCCATTTGAGCTGTTATGGTCAGTCCTTTGTTTTATTGAGTGTTTAATTTTCTGCTGGCACTCCCCACTTTCTTCTCTCTTTTTATCCATCCATCCAACACCTTTCAGACAGGCCTCTTCTTATCACAACCTCTTGATTTTCTTTGTACTCATTGAGGGTCCCTGTTTTTAGCTGTCGGGCATGACCACTGTATGACCGTTAGCTCATTAGAGAATGAAAACTTTTCACTCCCCACTGTAAGTTATTTATATCCCCTAATTTATCCCCCTTTAATGAACATTTTCCACTTCATCTTATACATCATTTTAATTCAGAACTGCCTTCTTTGATTTGATATTCTGTGTTAGTATTTTGATTATGTAGAATGTAATGTATGTTTACCTCTGAATATTAAAAAAAAACAAGATTCAACAGGATTGTTTTTCATTTCCCTTGGTTTTGAATTCATTTGAAATGAATCTAAGAAAGGAATGGGGATCCAAGAAGTGACGTTGTGTTGCAACTTAAGATGGAAGGAAATCTGAACATCTCCTTTTTCCATTCATATTGATATTTTATTTTCTAAGCATCATATATAGTTCATGTGTTTATGCTTCCTTCTTGGTGACTGGTTTGAAATCTCAATTAAAATGTAGTTTTAGTTGAATTTTTAAAAAAATAAAAATTTCTTTTGACGTCCTGAATTCATCATCTTCATCACAATTTTTTCTTATACATGGACTGTATGAAAAACAAAAGAAAAAAGCATCTCACTTGCCTGTTATTGTTCGAAATGGACATATCAAAGGAAGGCGACCATCTTGTCTTATGTTTTTGAATGCTTGCACTCGTCTTGTGTTTCACATTTTTGTAAACATTATCCAAATAATACTGATGAAATGCCAAAGGACAGTTAGACTGGTAAGTAACATGATAAAAATATCACACATAAATGTATTTGTATGCATTTGTACGTGTGTTATGTGTATTTGTGAAACACGCCTGTCCCTTCTATAGCTCGAAATAGACTAAACTTCATGTATTACATACCAATGAAGCATTTAGTGTTGAGCACTCTATATTAGATCAATTGAAAGAAATAACAAAAGGGAAAAAAAGAAAAAAATCACTAAGTTTTCCAAAGTCATCAACAAATTGGACCTTTTTTTCAACATCATTTGCCCAAAAACCTGTGCTTAAGATACTGTTCTCTTATTTTTCTTTTTTCTTTTTTTCCAATAGTATCATGAGAAGGACCCAGCAAAGGACGTACATGGATACCTGAACCAATTAAGACCAGACGTCACTGCTTCAGCTTTTTCACTACTGGGCATCCAGCAGCTCCAGAGTTTGTGGACTTGTTCAGATCAAAATGGACTTTTAGACTAATCAAGAAACATCTTCTTTTCACCCTTTTTTCACTTTATATCACATTTTGTAGCCAATGTAGGCTTTGTCCTAGACTTTGTCCTGGTTCATTTTCAATTTTACAGTAAGTACATTTCTTAGATTTGATATAAGACTTTCAACTTTTCTTCAGTAACTGAACATCGTTTGCATAGCTGTCTTTTATTTTGTCTTTATTTGTGAGCCAGGCATCTTTCTTACTTTTCTTGAGTGACTTTTCTTAATAGTTTTGATTCAATAGACAATTCCTGTTCTCAGTCATCCAGCCTGGATTTACAGTAGGACCTACACTTTCATCCACGGTCTCTGAACCAGTCCTATTTTTTCCTTACCAATCCCTCAAAACTACTTCAACGGTCAGTCACTCCTCCATCCAGGGCTATGAGAGGAAGAGACAAGACCCAGCTCACATCAACATGCAGGAGTTGAGGAGAGAAAATGGGAGTTGGGCTGGCAATGTTCAAGGTAAGGGATGAACTCTGTTTTCTTTTCCTCTATTGTTTTTATCCTTGTTATCTCTGATTATGTTTGTAATGGAATACTAGCTATGAATAATGTACACTACCATTCGAAAGCTTGGGATCTGTAAATGTTTTTTTTTTTAAGAAAATAGTATTAATAGTATTACTAGTATTATGGTTTCCACAAAAATATTAAGCAGCAAAATTTGAATTGTTTGATAATAATAAGAAATGTTTCTTGAGCACCAGATCTGCATATTAGAATGATTTCTGAAGACCATGTGACACTAAAGACTAATAGCAGTAATGGCTGCTGAAAATTTAGCTTTGCCATCACAGGAATAAATTACATTTTTAAATATTTTTAAAATTGAAAAATGTTACTTTAAATTGTATTAATATTTCACGCTACTTACACTATAAAAAAATGGGTAAAAATAGGGCACAATGTACTGTATTAATATGAAGGAATTTTACATACTGATTCTTACAGGTGTTTTACCTGTATTGTGAATTTTGCATTTCATTGCGTTGTGTTTTAGGGTTAACAGAAATGTCCATAAAATTAATGAACAATATCCTGGCAGTAAGTTACCAGTACATTTTCCTTTTTTTTTTTATGCAGTGTTTTTACTGTATTTTTGATCAAATAAATGCAGCTTCCACCTCCACTGAATGGACATCAATAAAGGATGCTTTTTGCCCACAGTATGGTGCTAATGGTCCTAAATGGACCATGCTAAACTGGCCAAACCACTTGGTTTAACTTATCAACTGGCATTCAGTTATCATCTTGGTTAATTGCTTTTTTAAAATCGATTTGGTGCAAAAATGTCACACAATTTGACTGTTCAATCAAATAATGAGTCATGAAAGAGATGTTAAAATCATAACAAAATTTTATGTTCATTTATCACAGTGGAAATGGAAGTTGAGTACATTGCACTGTGGGATACATACAGTACACACAGCACTATTTACACTGTTGCATGCTGCCCATTTTGACAAATGCAGTATAGGTCACTCAATGTATACAGACAATTTGCTTAGAATAGATATGTTCTGCAACAACATTTAAAGTAGTAATGGTAGTCGAATATTCTGAATATTTCCTACCATTCTCGATCTTTGATGTGCACTTTTAAGCAGGCACATTCAGTCTCTCTCTCATCGCCATTTTATCTTCTGTCACCTACTCGAAGGCCTTAAAGACATGTCTGTTTTTTCTTCCAGGGCTGTAATTTTCTGTTGTCTCAACGAATGTGTGTGTTTGTGATACTCAGGGCACCATTGCTTTATTTTCATGCAGGCATTCGCCCAAATTACTCTTGGTCGTGCTGCCTTCTGTCTAGTTTGAGTAATGTGCCTGTGGTCTGGGTCAGACATTGTAGCTAAGTGGGTTAATGAAAGAGAGAGTAGGAGCGATAAATACTGAGAAAGAGAGAGGCGGTAAGAAAATAGGGTGAGAAACTGACAGAGAGGTCGAGCTGCCTTTCACTCTCCTGCTCTCTTTTCTCGAGCTGCTCCCGAGACGCTCCTGATAGCCGTTAGACTCCTTCCTGGGAAAACACGAAAGTCATTAGTGGATCTGAAAATGTCTGATGACGCTTTCCTCCCGTATCACCCTCTTAAGATGCGCCGCTTCTGATTAACGTGAGGTGACAGCGTTTTTTACCCTCGTCAGTGGGGTCGAAGCAGCTGTCAATCAAGCATGACACTGATTGACGGGCACCAGAGGGATGAGGACAGTGTGGAATGTCTTTCAGAGTGAAGCATCACTCAGAGATTTTGTTGGTGTGGTAACGGAGCCTCTGTTGGCATGGCAACGGAACATAGGGACACGAGGGCATTCTAGACATTCAATGATATAACGGTTACACAGAGATGGTGCAAATCTGATTTTGTGTCAGCCGTTGTTTCATAAATAATGATACTTATGCTGTAGACACCTTGCTTGTGTATACAAATTGTCTGACAATGTACCGCTCCACATTGCACTAGTGTGTGTACCGAATGAGCAAACAACGAGGCTTAATCTATCATCCTGAAAACTGGGGAAATTTGACATGTATAAATGTTACTTTTCAAACAGCAAGGATAATAGTCAATAAAAGCCTCTCAGGGATGCAGGGATGGATGATGAAACATGTTAGATGTGTAGTGTTGGTGGTGGTGCTTATTTGCTTTATAGTTTTGGAGTGGAGACACAGTAGGAGTGAAAATAGAGGGCTAGAATGTTGTGTACTTTCCTGTAAAAGTTTGTTTGTTGTTTATTTAGTTATTTGAATTAAAATGATCATTATTAATAATAAAATGTATGAATAATGTAATTCAATATGAATAATAATAATAATAATAATATTTATTATTTATATTATTATTATTATACTTTAATCATTTTATTATGTATTTTTTATAGAAGAAATATCCTAGTAAAATTTCTGGAATCTAATATAGGAATTATACAATAAAATAAAAAAATATTAAATTTCTACAACAATTTGGACAGGTCCTAATGATCCTAATAATTTCCAATGTGATTCCAACAAAACATTGATTGCACAATATATTTAGCAATAAGATAATCGGTTTCCGTTTATTTAGTAGGATTTTACTTATTTTACAGGATTGTCATTTGACTCTTGTTTTGTTTTTAAATTATTGTTATTAAACATCAATAACAGAAAATAGAAAGATAGTAGATGTAATAAGTGTATGTGCAAAATAACTGATAAAATTGAGGATACATTTATTAATTTATTAAATTCAGAATTCATTAATACATTTTATTTTATTATGTATTTTTCATAGAAGCAGTATCGTAGTAAAACATTCTTAAATCCAATATAGGAATTTCTAAAATCATTTGGAAAGATCCTAATGGGATAATTTCCAATATGATTTCAACAAAACGTGTCTTCATAGGACAATATATTTAACAATAGGACAATCTAATTTCACTTCATTCAGTAGGATTTTATTTTTTATTTTTTTACAGGATTCTTATTTGATGTTTGTTTGGTTTCAAATGATCATTATTAAAGGGGGTCATATGATGTTGCTAAAAAGAACATTATTTTGTGTATTTGGTGTAATGAAATGTGTTAATGCGGTTTAAGGTTCAAAAAACACATTATTTTACACATACTGTACATTATTGTTTCTCCTCTATGCCCCGCCTTTCTGAAACGGAAAAGAAAAATTTAAATCGCATCATATGACCCCTTTAAATATCAATAATAGATAACAGAAAGATTAACAACAGATAAAACTGAGAAACAACTGACTTATAGAGAAAAAGAGCTCTTAACTCAGCTAAACTCAATGAAATTGAAAGTGTATTTTCATTTTTTAGTTTTTCGCTTGGGTACAGCAGTATAATGTCAGATAAAACTGAAAAATGAAAGCAGATTACAGAGTTCAAACTGTTGTCTGCTGAAGTGAACAAACGCGTCTCTGTGAAAGTGTTTGTGGCAGCAGAAGAGATGGATTGACATGACATGGAGGTCATTATCCTGCACTGGACTTTTCTCATCGCCTTTAACAGTATTGACTAACAAATTAAGGGGATTTGGTTCCAGTGCGTGTATTTGTGTATATGTATAACGGGCACATTTAGCAGAGTTCACCTGTGTAATCGGGTCAAAAGCAATATCTAATGGCACAGGTCAGTTTGCAAACAGGCCTGTGTGTGCATGTGTCTGTTTTGATGTTTTTTTCTCCCCCATGGCGATGATTTACCAGTTTATCAATGTGCACCTGTTGTCATTCACACCTCCATCACCATAGGAGTGATTTTGGCTCCCGTCCCTCGTTCACTAAGACGGTTGAAGCTTAGCCTTAATCACAGCGCATGACTTCATTACAGATAGAGTTACAGTGATTTAATGAGCTCTTGTCCAGTCATGCACAGTGTCGTACGTCTCTGAGATGAGGTGATGTGCATATTTAATGGTGTAATTTCATTATGTCTTTCATTATGTCACTTTATGACATTCTGCTTCTTCGGAATGGAGGATATAGACGAGCAAGTTGCCAGTAAGCGGATCTGTACTGCAGACAACAGTCAAAATATCATTATACCAAACACTGCAGTTCAATACCATATTTTGCTTTGCTGTTATTTTTTGTGAAGTGTGAAATACTGGATATATCAGATTAGCTGTCACATACAAAACGTTTGGTCTGCATTTTCTAGCTGTCTGCCTTTACTGTAGGGGTGCTCAATCCTATTTCAGGAGATTTACCATCTTCTAGAGTTTTATATAAAACTCTAATCAAGCAGATGGTAATAGGTAGTAATGGTCTTCTTTATGCCAAAAGGTCAAGATTTGACTGGTTAGTATGGCCCAGATAACCCCTGCTGGTAGATGCCGTAATCTTAGGGCACAAATTGACGGTAAACGGTTTAGCTCCTTTCCTCTGTAGCTAGAATATGATGTGCCGTTTCCCCACAAAATCTTTCTATTAATCGATATTAATAATCATTATTACAGTATCAAGAGCAATAATCAACAATAATGAGTTTGTCATGATATTGCAGCTTCACTCCCTAATGATTATAATTTTTTATTTATTTATTGGCTATGCAATTTTGTGTAAATACATGTACATGAGCAGCATTAAACAGTCCGTGTAAATGAACATAAATGCCGTGTCAGATGCAGCTTCTGTTCCACTTTTGCAGTGTACAGATGTTTTTTTGTTGATGTTGAAACAAAAAAAAAGATTTTTAACAATCTGTATAAGTATCTGGTTAAATGCACGTATTTAACATAAAAACAACACAGATCCATTTAGTAAGGTAATTGTAAATTTTTATTTTATTTTTTGCAATTCCAGTTGGCAAATATTGCCAATATTCCAATTTCTGACCCTGATATGAAATTTTACAATGCACTCACACACACCATTGAGTAGAATCTGCCTAGGACCCTAGGGGATAGTCATTTATAATGCCTGATCAAACAAAAACATAAGTATAAAAATATAAAATGTATCAATTGTCTAAGTGTAAGCAAGCAGGTTAATCGGCTATAGCGGTATACAAAGCTAGTGCACTGAACTGAGAGCTTTTAAATCACATAAAAACAAAACAAAGAAGAAATGTTTAATTTCACAATCTTTAGTTTCAGTTGTTTATATGTAATACGGCTCAAACGATTAGTCAAAATGATCGACAATAAGAAATCATCAAATATTTTTATTATTTTATCTCTTATGACCAAGATGTCTAATGTCTTTCATTAAGAACTTAATGGTCATAATAACATAGTTAGCTGTAGTGATTTTGTAGGATTCTAATTTTAGGACTTTAAATCAGTCACAGGAATCGTTTTGGAGCCCTTTGTCAGCTCAACAGGCAGAACAAACTATTAAAGACACCGGAAATTTAATGACCTACTGTAGCCTAAACGTTTTTGACTAAGTGACCTGCTCGTAGTTGTGGAATACCAGTAGTGGGAGTCCACGTGATTTTATGCATATTTAAAACTAGTAAAGAATGTACATCACAGATCATGCTCGTATCTCACTCTACTTCCACCTCCCATTGTTGTCCATTAGCCAACACTACATGGTGTATTACAAAGCACTGAGGATTGGACGATTGAGTGATTTGGGATGGGGCTCATTGTTTCATGGTAACCATGTGCTGATATTCATTTGGCCTAAACAAGGAACAGCTTGCTAATTAATTACCCATGACCAATGGGCAGGGGGGGTGAGCCAATGCTCGCGTGTGATTGGTCAAAACAGAAGCAGGCCATCACCAAGCCCTCAGGGGAGGAAGTGATCTCTCACCCGAAAACCTGCTCAGCAGTGTGTTTGTGTCTGTCAGAGTGTGTACGCTCTGATACAGATGTTATGATTGCAGCCATTCATAACATCTAATATTTGGCATATATACAGTAGCGCTGCTTTTCCTCTGCATCTGTTAACCAATAAAACTTTCCACATAGATTTTGACATTCTGGGTATAGGTGTGTGGAGTTGTGAGTATGTAAGTTCGGTTTGTGGGCCCATAAGGATTTGCATATGTTTAAAGCTGTGTTTTGTGTTTGTGCATGTGTGTATGTGTCATATGCTTGTGTGAACGTGTCTGTTCCTTTGGTTGTTTTTGTGTGTAATGTGTATGTGTGTGCATCTGCTAGTGCAGTGTGTTTGTACATAATGCATGATTTTCGAAATGTATCTCAAACTTTGATATTTACAGACATTTATCTATTATAATTTACAGCTGCTTTGAAATCTTCAACTGTGTAAATTCATGTCAAGTACATTAGGTGGGGTGGATTGTAACATCATTACAAAACAGAGACCTTGTACAATATTTGTACAATATTTTTTCCATCAATCAGATTTACTTGTTTTAAATGGTCATTTTCTATTGAATTTTGAGCATTTAAATAAAGTGAAAAAAAATTATTGAACAAATACACTGAACAAATTCCTTTTTAACAGGTAAGATTTTAAACATGTTTTGACAAGTATCTTATGCTCATCAAGGCTGCATTTGTTTGATCAAAAATACAGTAAAGACAGTGATATTGTGAAATAATATTATTACAGTTTAAAGTAACTGTTTTCTATTTTATAATATTTAAAAAATATTTTTTTCCTGTGATCATTTCCTTCAGAAATCATTCTAATATGCTGATTTGGTGCTTGTGAAACATTTCTTATTATAAATGTTGTAAACATTTTTTTTTGATGAATATAAGTTTAAAAGAACATCATTTCTTTTCTTTTTTTTCTGTTAATTTTGATCAATTTATAACATCCTTGCTAAATATAAGTAAAATAGATTTTTAAAAATTTTCAAATTAAACAGGGGAATCTTCCAGTTGTGTCATATAATATTCATTACCCTGATCACAAACCATGTTATTTTTATTACCACAAAATAATTTTTGTTTCTTGAAAAACCTTTATGTTTGTACACAGAGAATTCGAGTTTGCACCGTCACCTAAGGTAGTCATGTCTGACATGATTTTACCTCTGTAATGTGTTTAAACAGATCTAATCTATCAAGATATTCACGGTAAGCAAAATGATTATGCCAAAAAAATCTGCTTTAATACTGGGAATCTTGATTTTTTTAAGCATCTGTGCCTCAGTTACAATCAGAGCAAACCGCTGCTGGCTGTTGTGAAAGCGTCATTATGAGGAGAGAGGACTTCAGTAAAGGTTACAGCTCAGAGGCAGTAGTTCATAAACACTGCTTAATGGAACCGCGCTCACACTGCTATGACAGATATACACCTTAGAGACCTGAGTGTGTGCGAGGTGTGTGTTTGAGAACGTATGCTTGTGAGGAAGCCAAGACAGAAATACTGGCTAAATGTCTAAGAATGAAAATAAGCTTAGTTAGCGGTAAATATCAAGACGTGTATGTTGGTGTGTGTGTGTGTGTTACATGTACCCCAGAGATTATTTGACGTAAAAAGGCAGGCTGTAGACCTCCAGTGTTGCACTGGATTACTAAACAAGCTTAATCTCTTACTTTAAGTGTGGTCTGTGTGTGAGTGCATGCGTGCATGTGTATGTATGGTTTTTCTGTTACAAAAAGTCATCTCTTTATGCTGAATTAAATAAAAAAATGTGTGTGTTTCGGAATTGAATCAGCAGTCTCGGGTTTATCGGAATTCATTCTGTATAACTGCATCAATGAATGTTAATTCAGTTTCTGGTTGTTATCAAAGCTTTCCCTCCCGCTCTGAAACAGAACTCGTTTGAGATGGGAGGGAGTCTGTGATGGGCTTTTGTACAAACATTTTTGTTGAATACATAATTCATTACTTCGCCAGGAAGAACTGAGATGGGGGACGGCGTAGAAAAACGCCTTATCTGTGTTTCCCAAAGCAATGAAAGAAACAGAGATGTATTACAGTGCACAAATGTACACACTTGTTTTTATTCATTTCACATCCTCTCTCGCCCTCTAAAATGTGCACAATGTCAGGATACCTTTGAATCACCTGTCACACGCATTGTGTAGTCTATACCCTTCCCTGTGTTAGCTAGGTTTAATTGTGTCAGTTTTACTAGTAAGTCTTGCTTGGTTTGTTCTGGATTGCAGTAATCATGTTGGTTTGGGTCTAATTTTGATCATCTGCTTTTGAGATCAATAAGTCTTTCTAAATGGCATTTTAGCTGACACCAACAGACCGGACCAGGCCTATCGGAAGCTTTCTGACCATTGTAACCAATCTGGGGCCCTAGGGGACCATTCTCTCGTCTTATGCCAATTGCCAATCAGGCCTTAGGCTGCGCACAGCTGTCTCACAGAAAATCAAGAGAGAGCAATCTATCGGAGAAGGCAGATGCATGGATATTATACAGCATCATGGGGAATGTGCGTGTATATGTAACACTTTTTGTCATCTGTGTCAGTTAAACTTAAGCTTTCGTTGCCATCCAGGAAATGTAGAGCGACTCTGGAGTTCTTGACAACAAACACGAGTATAGAGTGACAACAGGCATAGATAGATGCAGCTTGAGGATACATGTACAGTGGGTACGGAAAGTATTCAGACCCCCTTAAATTTTTCACTCTTTGTTATATTGCAGCCATTTGCTAAAATAATTTAAGTTAATTTTTTTTCCTCATTAATGTACACACAGCACCCCATATTGACAGAAAAACACAGAATTGTTGACATTTTTGCAAATTTATTAAAAAAGAAAAACTGAAAAATGCTCAGTATTTAGTAGAAGCACCCGTTTGATCTAATACAGCCATGAGTCTTATTGGGAAAGATGCAACAAGTTTTTCACAACTGGATTTGGGGATCCTCTGCCATTCCCTCTTGCAGATCCACTCCAGTTCTGTCAGGTTGGATGGTAAACGTTGGTGGAAAGCCATTTTTAGGTCTCTCCAGAGATGCTCAATTGGGTTTAAGTCAGGGCTCTGGCTGGGCCATTCAAGAACAGTCACAGAGTTGTTGTGAAGCCACTCCTTCGTTATTTTAGCTGTGTGCTTAAGGGGGTCTGAATACTTTCCGTACCCACTGTATATGTATGTCTGGGAGCATTTTCTTTGAAGAGGCGAATTGTTGGCAATACAAAAACAAAACAAATGTTACAACAGATATATGATCTATATGTCAGG
The DNA here is from genome assembly GCF_001515625.1 of Sinocyclocheilus rhinocerous. Lineage (NCBI taxonomy): Eukaryota > Metazoa > Chordata > Actinopteri > Cypriniformes > Cyprinidae > Sinocyclocheilus > Sinocyclocheilus rhinocerous. The sequence continues at coordinate 847,060 of NW_015626864.1, forward strand.
GTCAAAGACGAAAAAGGGTTTTCAAGCTTCAAAACAATGAAAGTTTAATACAGCTTCCCCCCTCTTTGCAAAATACAAAATGATCAATGAGTGAGCTGAGGGACTACTCAGCTCAGCTTAAATATATTATATTATTAAATTGTTTTATTAGTAGTACTTATATAAAAGTATATTAATAATGAAGTAAAAAACCTGTAATAACAAATAATAACTATAATAAATTATATACTACACTATATATGGTATAAAAACATTTTTACATTGGTTGTGCCATGGTTTTAAAAATAGTATGGTAATGTTCTTTATGCCTTTAACCCAGTATAAACATCAAAAGAATGTGAACATGAATTTACCCTGGCAACCCTCTACGCACACCTTGGCAATATAATCGCCATTGGTTAGTAAATCTTTTAGTTTAGTCGCCTCTGATATACTATTTTACACACACACACACACACACACACACAGGGTGCGATTTGCCGGGGGGGGATGGCTGGTCTACGCATCCCGGCCTCTGTTGAATTATTTTTTATCTCCGGTGGGGATAAAAAACATCCCGCGAACAGCGCCGAAGTCCAGATCTGAATCAAATGATTCGCGATACGCGCTTTGAAGTCCCGATCTGAATCAAATAATTCGCGATACGCGCTTTGAAGTCCCGATCTGAATCAAATAATTCGCGATACGCGCTTTGAAGTCCCGATCTGAATCAAATAATTCGCGATACGCGCTTTGAAGTCCCGATCTGAATCAAATGATTCGCGATACGCGATCCGATTGGAGCACTTCGCAACAGTGAATCATTTTGCGACTCAATGGTTTAACTGATTCGGAGTTTCAAAAAGCTCCGTTGATACTGTGTTCTTCGCTCGCTTTCTCTATATAATTTATTCGAATTTTGAATAACCGTGGAAATGAAATCATTACAATTCATTGTAACTAACTGCCTAATTGCCTAACTTACAATGTTTTTAATAGATTGTGATCACGTTAAATACAGTTCCCGTCGTATTAAAAACATTTCATGACATGACACCCATTATATGGTAGGCCTACTTGCCTAAAAAGACGGGTTTATGATGTGCGTTATTAACAGATTACACTAACATTAGGTTACTTAGGCTATAGCCTTACCCTTACCTTCCACCTATGGAAAGAGAAAAAAGTTTTCAAAAGCATCCCCCCTTCTGCTTTTTTCACAAATCGCACCCTGATCCGATTGGAGCAATTCAAAACAGTGAATCATTTTGCTACGCAATGTTCTAACTCTGTCCAAACTCGGTCCTGGAGGGCCGGTGTCCTGCAGAGTTTAGCTCCAACTTGTCTCACCACACCTGACTGGAAGTTTCTATATTGTCTTGTAAGAGCTTGATTAGCTGGTTCAGGTGTGTTTTATTAGGGTTGGAGCTAAACTC
>NW_015626864.1:848619-848717 GCF_001515625.1 Sinocyclocheilus rhinocerous
GCCTAAGGTTTTTATTAATTTTATTAAACGTTAAATAGCCTACAGTTTCAATCGTATTAAAAACATTTCGTGACATGACACACATTATACACATTATC
>NW_015626864.1:850201-882615 GCF_001515625.1 Sinocyclocheilus rhinocerous
GTCTTGTAAGAGCTTGATTAGCTGGTTCAGGTGTGTTTTATTAGGGTTGGAGCTAAACTCTGCTGGACACCGACCCTGCAGGACCGAGTTTGGACAGCCCTGTTCTAACTGATTCGGAGTTTCAAAAAGCGCCGTTGATACTGTACAATTTATGTTCTTTGCTCACTTTCCTATATAATTTATTCGTTGTTTGAATAACCGTTGAAATTAATTAATCGGCCTAATGTTTTTATTAAATTGTGATCACGTTAAATAGCCTACAGTTTCAATCGTATTAAAAACATTTCGTGACATGACACACATTATCTGGTACTTGTTTAAAAAGACGGGTTTATGATGTGCTTTGTTAACAGATTACACTAACATTATACTTTAAAGCCTTGCTCTCAAAAAAAAAAAGTTTTCAAAATCATCCCCCCCTCTGCTTTTTTCACAAATCACACACACACACACACACACATATATATAATTTCACCAAAACTGTTTATCTTTGTAAAATGGCACAGCTTCTTAAATCTTAGCTTCTTAATCAGTTAATCAAGCATTATATTACGATATTATGATAATTAAGCACTATTTAATTATTATTAATTACAATAGAACTTCAGTGATTAGAACTCAAACTTGGTAACCATGTATGAATGCTTATTTGTCATTTTAACTGAACTTAGGACTGGTGGTGATGCTTAAGATATTGTTGGCCATTCAGGGTTACTTTTAAAAAATAGATAATAGTAATTATTATAAAAAGATAATACTACTACTAGTTCTACTACTATACTAACAATATACAACGCACTTGGATTGATGAGCCGCTGGGTTCATGAATATTAATCAAGTTGTCGGCGTTCCCTCGAACTGATTTGCTGAAATTAAAACGGACGGTAATAGATGAGCGCCAGCCAATGAGATTGCCGTTCGCGCATTAGTTCCACCCACTACTGCTTCTGCTTGTTCTTAAAAGCTGAATAATTCTAAATGAACCCCGTTATTTTGACAGGAAAATAAAACAAAGAATATGGTTTACATGTGGCGCGTCGATTCAGCGTGGTATGTAAGACTCTCGCTCTCTCTCTTTGCATGTGTGAGAAACACAGCGCTATCAGTAAAGCGACGGCGAGTCGTGTGCCTTCACACTAGACTAGAGTTTACGGTGCATCAAATACAAGTATGCTGCGCATCCACTGAGGTGAACTGAAATAGTACAGATTTGTTGACGGAGAGTGAAACTCTGAAGCGCTCAGTCAGAGTGTTCGGCGAGTGAAAATATATCTGTGCTAAACTTGTAATTAGCCTCTCACAGGCATACTGGCGAGTAAAATCTTAGAATTTATTAGCCAATGGCTAACGATAGACATCATTTAGTTGCCCAGAGTAAAATTTTGTCGCATATGCGAGTGATTTACTGGCAATGTAGAGGGTTTTCTGGACTAAAACCACCGAAACCCAAAGAGGGAACTTTGCTGTTTAATTTCAGAAGTCTGCTACATATAGTTGGTGTGTTTTTTACATGTGGATCAGCTGTAATTCAGTGCGAGCATTTCAGACGATTCTGTAACATTCAGTTTGAAAAAAAAAATTTGTGGAGCTGACATTGAGCCTTTAGCTTCTTAGGAGAAAATGTGTGGGAGGTGTGTGTGTTTTATTTTATGTATGTATTTATTTATTTTTTTGCAAGAGATGGTGGTATCATGTATGTTCACAATTTGTATAAAATGCCTTTTTCAGTTGACTGTGAATAGGTGTTACTATGGACTTTAAGACCACAAAATCTATATAAATGTGTCTGTATATAGCAGTCTCTGTTTTTGTGTGTGTGTGTGTGTGTGGAGGAAGGTTCATTTGAATAGTTGCTATGGAAACCAAGTGCTGTTAAAATGAGAGGCAGAGCCAAATAGAGCATCTTACTGTCTCCTCCCTCTCTTGTTCTCCCAGCTGCTGTCCTCCTAGTCTTCTATCTCCCTATCTAGTGCTTATCCTTCCGATCTGTGTGCTTCCCTTTGCTTACCTACTTTTAATGAGCTGATGATTAGAACGCTTTCTCTTTTTTTTGTCACTGCTCTCTTTCTGTCTTTGCTTCATTTGTTTAGTTGCCTAATTTTCTAATTTTTTTTTCAATTTCGTTTTGCAGTTCATCTCTATACTTTTCCATTCCCCCTCAACCGATTTCTCTCTCTCTTCCCCTCTCTTTCTTCCTCCCACACTTTGTCCTCCTCCGTCTCTTCTCTCTTCTGCAGCAGAAGAGAGCTAATTCACAATTAGCATGTGTACCTGCAATTAGCACTGACAAACCTCCAATAATTAGCCTTGTAAAAGCAGTCTTCCTTATTCAAGCGTGTTTGCTTTCTTTCTGAGCAATGCCTCACTTATGCTGTCCTTTAATTTTTTTGTCCTCCTCAATTTTTTTAAATTATTTTTTTCTGTGCCTGTTCTTTAAAGACCCCTTGAAATGAGTTTTGTGGCTGTTAGCTGGCATGTCGTTCAGTTTTTTTTACCCTCTAAAAATAAGCTGCTACTGGTATACTGTACAGTATATATACTGTAATAATATGTTTCTGCTGTCACTTTTGATAAATTTAATGCTTCCTTGCTGTGTAAAAAGTACATTGACTGAACCCAAATTTTTGAATGGTAGTGTATGTTCATGCATACTTCCTGTTTCAATGGAAAATAGATCTACATGAAACTGCACAGATTTTGTGTTTTTTTTTAAACGTGTTTCAGAAATGCCATCAACAAACAGATACAAACATATTAGCTAATAACTTACTTGTTCCACACCTCTGCTAATGAAAATGGCTCTAAATAACAAGTGTTTCTCAAAGTCTTCACAGAAAGATAATTGGCAAATGTCAGTCACTACTGTGTGTGTATTTGTGTGTGTGTGAGTGAATATGTTGTTTGCTGATAAATCAACTTGTATCTTACTCATCTAATTGCATTTGGTATTCAGTGTATGCACACTACTCTCTCATTCTCTCTCTGTATATACATAGTTACTCTCTCTCTCATTGTGTTTCACAATCAAGGTCTTTTGAACTCTTTGAGCTTATTTTTGAAGTGCATACATTTGTGGGCCAGACTTTGTCTACACCGTAGGAACCAAATATCCCCAAAAGGGTCAGAAAATAGCATTAGCTCAATATAAAAAACTGATGTCAACGACAAGTCCCCAAGAGAAAGAAAACCCAGAATGCATTGTGATGCATTCCTCAGCATTGAAAAAAAGAAGTGTGCAACAGTTTGAGGACCAAATTGTCATCAGAAGTTAGCTAAATTTGACAAAATCTCCATTTGGTATGTCTTGGGATTTCATCCATGATCATGGCCAAGGTATGACAGATGCAACTGCAACCTAGGTATTTTAGGACATTTTAGGTACAAAGGTTAAGATGAAAACAAATTATACTCTGCTATAAGAAACGTTGGACAGATAAAACACAACACGTTTATTTTTTAGTGGATAAAGAAAACCCAGAATGCATTGTCAATGACAAGTCTCCAGCATTAAAAAAGTGTGCAATAGTTTGAGGACCAAACTGTCATTAGACAAAACATCTGTTTGGGATCTCTAGGGATGTTATTTAAGGGTACAAATTACAAACTATATTTTTATCAATCTAAAAATGCAAAAAAAATGTACTATTTGTTTTGGGGTTCATCCTACTAATTTTAATTAGCTTTATATATAAATATTAGAAGTGTTTTGTCTGTCCTTAGTTAGAAAAATGTGTGTGTGTGTGTGTGTGTGTGACAGCTGCAAACGACCTCATTTCCCAAGACTGCCTATATTTCTGTGATTTCTGTCCAACATACGTCAATAATGAAGAGGACAAACCCTTGAAATGAGGACACATGCTCTTTTTGTAAAACCACAGGTCTCTCGTCGGTTTGACTTGCATACAGCAACTCAACTTTCACCAGTCAGATTCAAGTTCAAATCATGTAGATATTGTGAATTCAGCTGCCAAACTGAAGTTCTCTCTCTCTCCTCTCTTTCTTTGTCTGCAGGGACTGTATCTTCACTCCTCCGCCATGCTTGTCAGCCTCCACCTCTCCTCTTCTCCTTTCTCCGACTGTCGCGTCCTGTCTTTCGTCTCCCTGGCTTCTTCCTCCAAACCGCCCCTCTCCCTCTCGCTCCTTCTCCTCTCTCTCTTCTTCTTCCCCACCTGCGAGTCTCGCCGTGGAGGTGGGATCGGGACGCCCATCGGAGGCATGAGCGGCGGCGACCGCAGCCAAGCGATAATCAGTCCTCCTCATTATCCTCCACCAGGAGTCAATCCAGTGGGTCCTCCTTTGCCACCAAAGTTTGCTCAAGGCCTTAGCATCGCAGTGATCCTTGTGGGAAACTCCAGCGAGGGGTCCCTCTCTGAAGGTCTGGAGAAAGAGGACTTCCTCCACGTGCCTCTCCCTCCGAAAGTCGAATTAGTCACGATGAACGAAACCGACCCCAAGAGTATCATAAACCGCATCTGTGCTCTGATGTCACGGAACTGGCTCCAGGGTGTGGTGTTTGGGGACGATACCGATCAGGAGGCCATCGCCCAGATATTGGACTTCATCTCAGCTCAGACGCACATCCCCATCCTGGGCATCCGTGGAGGCTCTTCCATGATCATGGCAGCCAAGGTATGACAAATGCAACTGCTACCTAGACATTTTAAGACTTTTGAATTGCAAATGTTAAGATGAGGACAAATTATGCCCTCCTATAAGAAACTTTGGCCAGATTCTGTATGTGTTGTGTTTTAGAATCTGGCAAAAGTTTCTTTAAGGAGAGCATAATTTGTAGTAAATTTACTTTACACTTTACAATAAGGTTCCATTAGTTAACTACATTAGTTAACATTAACTATGAACAATAGCTCTACAGCTTTTATTAATCTTATTGCAAATTTCAACTTTTACTAATATTTAAAATCAATTGTATCTGTTAGCATAAGCAGCCAGATCTACTAAACAGGGCAAATTAGCATGAGAACAATATACCATTAAAGCAGAGAGTGGGAAGTTCAAGAAAAAACTTACAAGAATACAGACGCAGCCAATGCATTTCCATAATGACCAACGCAGTCTACCAAGAGCAGTGCAAATTAGCGTAGCAGATAATCAGGTGTGGGTAATCTACTAACAACACAGGCAAAGAATGGGTTAAGACATGCTTTTTTTGGGCGGTAAATAATGGCACAAATACCAGTAAAATGACTAGCACAAACCTTAGTAACTCATGTTACATGATTCATTCAAATACTGTCCTCACATAAATTTTGCGTATGAAAGGGAAACTCCTACAAATGCATATGCATAATATGCATTATTGCATAATGCAAATAACATGAACAGTCACTGAACAATTTTATTTTTTAACAACTGACATTAACAAAGATGAATAACATATATATATTGCTCCTTGTTAGTTCTTGTTATCTAATTTGTTAACATCCGTTAATTCATGAATCCTTATTGTAAAGTGTTAATATTTATTAATATATATTTTAATTTATAATAATATAATTTATATTTATTTATTAACAAAATATTGGTTTGGGGTCAGTCTTTTTTTGTTGTTGACAGAAATGAATACTTTTATTTAGCAAGAATGCATTTTGATCAAAAGTGACAGTAAAAAGCCTGTAAATTACAAATTCTATCAAATTAATGCTGTTCTTTTGAACTTTCTATTCTATTTCTATTCTAATCCCGAAAAAATTTTTTTTATCATTGTTTCCGAAAAGATAAAACAATAATAATGGCTGCTGAAAATGCAGCTTTGCCATCACCGGTATGAATTACATAAAGTATTAAAATATATCACAAAATAAAACAGTTATTTGAAATAATAAATGTTAATTTGTAATAATTTATTTTGAAATAATAAATATTATTTCACAACATTACTGCTTTTACTGTATCTAATTATATAAATGCAGCCTTGGTAAGCATAAGAAACGTATTTCAAAAAAATAAAAAAAAGTCTTACAGACCCTAAACCTGTCACGCTACTGTGTTGAAGAACAAACACAAACATGATGAAGATATGAAGTCTTTAATAAATCCACAGAAGGTAAATCCAAACAGAGAGAAGGATTATAACACGCATAACATTGACGAGACCAGACATCAATGAACTGAACCATGGTAACTTAAATACACATGCAAACAAGGATAATTAAATAACATACACCTGAACTGAATGACGAACCAAATGAGTGACCATGACAACAAACAAGGCATGGAGAAAAAGGTGCAAATGAAAACAAAGTTCAAACTGAAAGATACTGTGACAAAATCTTTGAATGGTACAGTAGTATATACAGTATATGAAGTCTCTATAGAACATGTGTGTGCATAAATTAAACCAGTCTGAAAAATACCATTATTTAGCATGATTTGAGAAAATGCAGTAAAATTGATGATCCTGTTGTGGTTGGATTTTATTGCTGATATGTAATGTCACTGAAATGTAGTATGTCATTGAAATTTCCAGTTCTGAAGATTGAAGTCTTTCTCCATTCACATAGATATGACCTGTATTGTCTTTAACCATGATGGTCACTAGAGAACCAGCCATAGAAGACACTGTACTGCCCTTCACACAAAGACTGTTACTTGTTGTGTCCTGCCATAGTTGTGTGCTTAGAGCATTTCAGTGCTTTTTTAATTAGGATGCTTTAAAAGTAGTTGCCTGTGTAGACAGTAGACTCACTAGGGTTTGGAACAGAGCCACACTGTCTATACTTTTTCCCCTCAACGTTTTCCGTTCTCACATGAATATTCATACACATACATCCACATGTTCCTCTTTCTCTTCCGCCAAGGTCAGAGTTGTGTAGCAGGTGTAACAGACTTGTGCCTACTGTTAAGTCAGTGGAAGTCTGAACTGCTGGAAACAGATGTGATGGGACGCATAGTGCTGTGTAACTACCTGCAATGTGCTTCATTAAGATGACTGTGTTTGAAAGAGGCAGAAAAAAGGGAGAGAAAATTAGAGGGAAAATAATGGCTATGCAGATTTGTTTTTTTAAAAGACACTGGCCAATAAGAAAGAAGGTAATAAAAAAAGATGAGACGGAGGGAGAAAAGTGCAGAAAGAGAAGGAAATGTCAGAGGGACTTTTTGTAAATGCCACACAGTGAAAAACAGGGAGTCGAGTACATTTATTTTGTCATCTTGGAGAAAAGGAAAAACAGAAGGGGAAAATAACTGCAGATGCAGTGTTAAATATACCGTGCAAACAAATATTACATAAACTTTAACACAACATTCTCAAGATTTTTGCAGCTGAATGCATAATCATGACTGTCTCAAGGAGACCTATTTTAAGCAGTTTTGAGAACTCAGTACACCCGATGTAATCAGGGTGTTTAAAGGGGCAGCCATTGCTGCTGAAACCTGGTGGTAAATCAATGACCCCCATCCTGAACAGCCTTTGTTTTAATGGAACAGGTTCCATTATATTTCTCAAGAAGGGCACTATTCATCCAACTCACACTGCAGTGTATAAAAGACAAAATCAGAATATCAGATATATCGTAATGCTTGAGACAAGGATTGCCAATCATTAAAAAAAAAAAAGAATTAATTGTTTAGAATATTCAGAATTAATCGTGTATATATATCAAAATGAAGAAATTCATAAGAATTCATAAAGATTACATTATTTTGGAGGATGAAATCACTGATTAGACAAAAGTGGCTTTAGAAGTCAAATATATTGTTTGTTGTATTTCATATCATTGAATGTAAGCTTATCACAGGTCTGCTGTCTAGTGTTTTTATGAACTAAAACTATTACAAATTTTTTTATTGAAATAAAGCTGAAATAAAATAAAAATAGATGAGATGAAAAAACTTCAGAAACCTAATTAAATAAATTTAAGTTGAAGTACAAAAATTATTAAAACTGAAATAAAAATAAATTTAATGCTAATTATAAAAAACTAAAAACTAATAAAAATTACAAAAGCACATAACAAAATTACTAAATTGGAAACTAAGGTTAAATTAAAAACTGAAAAAATTTAATTTATTATTGTAAATTATTATAATTCTATTAATAATAATATATAATTATATTATTATAATAATATAATTTTTTTTTAACTAAAAAGTTTTAGTCTGTCTGTCCAAGCTATACTTAAAGGCACAATATGTATTTTTCGCCGCTAGAGGGCGCGTATTCAAAATAAACAAAGAGGCAAAGGCCTAGTTTGATGACTCCGTGACTGAGTGTGGAATCATGGAAGTTGTGGTCTTCATCCATCCAGCCGATGCAATCCGACGGGGCTCGGGCAGAAATCATGTTCATGGATGAGCTAATGATTTATTAACGTAGTAGAATAAAGCAGAGTAGGGCTGAAAGCCGTCGAAGCGAAACGAGGCCGCTGAACGAGCGTGACACACGGCTCGAAAGCATTCTTCAAAACATTTGGGATAGTGTAAGAACACAAGTCAGCAAAATATATAATACTGTTCTAGTGGTTTTTGGATATTTTAATAAAAAAATCTTACATATTGTGCCTTTAAGGGTCGTGTTCTTGTATTATGTTTATGATTTTTAATTATTTAATTGTTAATTTAGATATGCAACATAATTACACTCTAAAAAACACTGGGTTAAAAACAACCCAATTTGGGTTGTTATTAACCCAAGGGCTGGGTAAATATAGGACAGAACCTTCATACATTAAATAATGTTTACAGATTAACTTAAGTCCTCTAAACCTTTCTAAAATACTCCACACAACCACTGGTTTGCATGATAGCTTCCTTTATTTATCATTTACAGCATTGTTTATATCGTTTTTAATAGGCTATACATATTGCCTATATTTAAACTCGTTTAACAAACATTAGAAGAAAAATTCAACATTAAACAGAAGTAATTCACGTGTAATCGACCAGTCTCTGTTATTCTGTTTCCACCGTAACGGCACTGGTTCTCGTGCCCGAGATGGAGTCATGTTCGCCGGGGAACTACTAACAGACCGCCGCCCGGCATTTCACTCTAGCCTAAACATGCTGTGACTCAATAACCTGACAATAAACAAACAATAAACAGCTCTGAGGACATGTTTTAACATCCAAAGTATTATATTCTGTATGTTTATGAATAAAATTGTTTATTTTATGCAAAGCATCAGGCTTTTCCATCACGCGAAAAGACCGCAGACACTCGTTGATGATTCATTCAGCGATTTCTGGTAGCCAATGTTGATATTTGAAATCACCAAAACAAACACGCCCCTACCCCGAAATCGCATCATATGACCCCTTTAAGATGTTTCTAATTCTGTGACTTTACCTCTTGACACCATAATCAGTTGGACTCCATCCACCCTGCTAACTCTAGGCGAGCGATGTGCTGGCTTATCCGTCCCCTGTGCTTTACCCAGTGTTAATGGGGAGTCATAGGAGCGCTGGGATACTTAACGAGCACAGTTGCACTGCTAATTTCATGCTTAATGGGAACACACGCCTCTCTCACTGGCACACACGGAAGCATTAGATGTTCATGTCGTATTTAGCTGGGACAGTGTAGACAGGGAGTGTGTTGTCAAACTGCTCATCAGATGCACCTGCCTGGCCGGTTCATGCAACACATTCGCTCACGTGTACTTTGGGATACGCACACACATTGAGAGAGAGAGAGAGCATAGTGCTTTCTCTTCTGCATTTGCACTTTCAGTCATTTGTGCCTGTAATGTTTTAATATGCCACATCTGTCCACTTTTTTTCAAATGTTTTATTTAATCAGTTAGTGTTGTATGTGTTGTGAATCCGCATTAATGCATTTTTGCATTTGTGATCATTTGAGTCTGTTATTCTGCAACATTGATTCACAACACAGCAGGTTTCTAAAGTCCACACTGAAAATCTGGGATACAATCTAACCTAAAATATTATATTTAAACTTGGAAATTAATGGATAATATAAATGAAAAAATAACTTTTTTGAAATTAAAAAATGTATTCAGTAATTTAAAAAGATTATTGAACATTTAATTTAAAAAGAAAATCAATGAATCTAAAATATTTCAGATGGTATAATATTTCTCTGCTACTAATCAAATAAGCAAATTTATGACATGATGTGAACTCATCAAGAGTGCTGCTGCCATTAAAGGAATAGCTCACCCAAAAATTAAAATGTACTCACCCTCAGGCCATCCAAGATGTAGATGAGTTTGTTTCTTCATCGGAACAGATTTAAAGAAATGTAGCATAACATCACTTGCTCACCAATGGATCCTCTGCAGTGAATGGGTGCCGTCAGAACGAGAGTCCAAACATGTGATAAAAACATCACAATAATCCACATGACTCCAGTCCATCAATTAACATATTCTGAAGTACTTGATCTGTGCATATTTCTCTCCTTATTCAGAACAGTTGATTTTTTTCACTATAAAGTGATATTATGGTAAAGGACATGTATTTTAGCTGTAAGCAACAGTTTTTAAAAGTTAAAAACATCTTAATGTTGGATTTTTTTCTTACAAACATGCAGCTTTTCACTTCACAAGACTTTAATTGATGGACTGGAGTCATGTGGATTTGTTGTGGATTATTGTGATGGTTTTATCAGCTGTTTGGACTCTCATTCTGGCGGCACCCATTCACTGCAGAGGATCCATTGGTGAGCAAGTGATGTAATGCTAAAGTTCTCCATACCTGTTCTGTCTTTTTTTTTTTTTCGTGAACTATACCTTTAAAGCAAAATGCAGACAACCCAAATAAAACATTTTCAGATTCATTGCAATTTTTCAATTCAACATTTTACTTAAAACAAACAAACCAACAAACAAAAAACCCTGAATTTAATTATATAAATGCAAAAAAAAAAAGGAAGTATTTTCACTGGTGGACTCACTAATGGATACTGTTTTTAAAGCCTGCACTATCAGTGTCAGACTGATACAATCAATTTTTTGTTTCAAAAAATCCTGCACCTCTCCATAAATCTAGATGCTCTGCTGTAAAAAAAAAAAATGCTTGTTGCACACAAACACTTCAGAAGTGTTGATTATTGATTGAAAGCCTGTTGCTCTTTCAGCATCGCAGGGGAAGCCATGCAACAATTTCACATTTGCACCTTGCAACCGAACACTTGTGACCCATGTTTCAGTATGCTGTTTCTCACTGTTTGAAAAGATGTGGTGTCACACAGTGTCATGAATACAGTAGTTATGACACATCGCTAATGTAAAAAAGCATTATAGTGCACGTCTCCACGTTTAAACCTGGAAGAAAATAGTACCAAAAAAATGTATCTAATTTAACTGCTTTCCTCTTTAATCGTATAAATAATTATAAATAAAAACATAAATAAAACAATATATATATTTTGTTCTGTTCAAAAACTGTTTAAAAGTTTGGGGTTGGTAAGATTTTTTAAAATTCTTTTTGAAAGAATCTCTGCATTTATTTGATCAAAAATACAATAAAACAGTATTATTGTGAAATATCATTACAATTAAACGCAATTAAAAGTTAAAACTTAATTTTCAGCATCATTACTCCAGTCTTCAGTGTCACATGATCCTTCAGAAATCACTCTAATATGCTGATTTGGAAAATATTTTCAAGAAATATTTTCTTCTTACTTTGTGCTGTTTAATATATTTGTGGAAACTGTGATTTATATATATTTTTTAGGATTCTTTGATGACTAGAAAGTTCAAAAGAACAGCTTTTATTTGAAATAGTTTTTTTTTTTGGTAACTTTGTGAAAGCCTTCACTGTCACTTTTGATAAATGTAATGCTTCCAAGCTGAATAAAAAAATGACATTTTATTACAAATTATGTTATTGTCATGGCAATTTGAGTAATTTGTGAATGTCTTAGTAATTGTCTCTTTTTTGCTATAATGACAAGCAGCGCTTGAGCTGCATTTACGCCTCAGTTTTGAGCAAAATCTGATAAACATGTTCTCCAGAATGAATTAAGAATGATCCGAAGAACATCGGACCATTCATTTCTAGCCTAAGATTGGTATTTGAATCCCAGATTTTCAGCATGGTCTCAGACCAAAAAATGTCCATAACCTTCAAATGCAGTGTTCAAAGCAGATCTTTGGATCATTTCTAAGTCTGAATGCAAGAAAACACTGATCAAACGGCTGCCGAATGAGTGAATGCTACTGGAAAAAAGCAAGAATGGATGGAGAGAAGAAAGGATGAATATGACAGCTGGAGAGGGAGGTAGAAAAAGACTAGAGTGGGAGAGAGAGAGGAAAAGAAGAGGGGACTGTTTTAAAATGAAACACGTGGGTGTGAAACAGAGGAAGAGGAACATGCAGTTACAACACGCTTACATCTAAATGGAGGCATTCAAAAAGACAAAGAACAGTTTGAAACGGAAGAAACGTGACTTGGAGAAATGTGGCATTAAGGGATGATCACAGAAAGATGAAGAGGGTGAAAAAAGAAGTGTTATAGGACAATTCGATCGAGAAAGAGAGAATATAAAAGAGCCACTGTGGTTCCCAAGCACAGATGGGGGAGTGAAAGCATGCATGTGAACAAACGACTGAGATGTGTGACATGCCACAGGAGGTGGTGGTTAAATAGAGGGGATTGAGGAGTGTTTTCAACCCTGTCTTTTTCTTAATAATTACTTTTACACGCTCTCTCTCGCTCATCCACTCTCTTTCTGTCTTTCTCTACCCCACCCCAAACACACTCTGTGGGCTGCATTGGTTGGCATGGCAACCGCTGCTACATACATTTCTATATATATGTAGAAGGAACGCGGGAGAGAAAGACAACGAAGGAGTCAGGAAAAGGCAGAAGAGGAGATGCAGAACAGGAATGTTTCAATTGCTCTGCATATAAATTTACTCTGTATAGGGAACAAGTGTACATCGATATATCACTTTACATGAAGTGTGCAGGGAAATTCAGCCACCATTCATTGTGGTCAGTGACACGTAGTGAGAAAGACCTGATTTCTGTGTTTTTCATGGGTAAAGAAAGGGGAATGGATGTGTTATATTTGATGCATGTATGCACATATGAAAGTATGGCCATTTATATTTATATTTAAGACCTGTAATCTGTGCATCTCATTGTGCATCGCTGACATTGCAGGGTGCCAAATGAGCCATTTTTGTCAAGTGAATTGGTCAATGTGTAGGGAGCAGTAAGCACTGCATAGGGACTCTGTGAATTGGAACACAGGTTGTGAGTTATTGAAAGGGCAAAGCAAGCATCAGAGGTTGCGGTCAGGCTAAGAGCACATTAAATACACACTCTTCAAAGTTCTCAGCTCAGATGGGAGGCTTTACATGGGTGAAGTGGAGGGAATTGTACAGTGTGGTACATAATAGAAGTTAAACATTATTTTTAAGCCTCACTGTGGATACAACCACCCTTAAAGGGGTCATATGATGCTGCTAAAAAGAACATTATTTTGTGTATTTGGTGTAATGAAATGTATTTATGTGGTTTAAAGTAAAAAAAACACTATATTTTCCACATACTGTACATTATTGTTTCTCCTCTATGCCCTGCCTTTTTGAAACGCGTCGATTTTTACAAAGCTCATCGGTCTGAAAAAGCGAGGTGTGCTGCGATTGGCCAGCTATCCAGTGCGTTGTGATTGGCCGAATGTATGGGTCACCATACTTGGCCACATGTCACGTCACTTTTCACTTTTTCACTTTTCACTTTTCAATATTACAGCGAGAATAAAAGTTACTCCTTCTTTCTTTGCGTGAACATTTGTGTGGCGTTATGCAAATCTTCCCACATCGTAACGTAGACATGTGTGAGGCGTGTTAGAACGAGCCGTTTTAGGTAGATGTGGCTGACTCTGAACTTTTATAAAGAATATCTCTTTGGATTTGAGACTTTAGTCTTTGCAACTTTACAGATCTTCTTTATGCACCAAAAGCTTGTAACACTCCAAAGAGAAAGGAAAAATTGAAATCGCATCATATGACCCCTTTAAAGGAGTGTTCATGGTTGAATACAAGTACTGCAAGAACATGTAAATGTTGATTCCACAGAACCAACCACAAAAAAAATCATATTTTTGTTATGCCAACCTGCTGATTATTGTACTGTACAAATGTTTAAATGATCATTAGTTAGAAAGATATATGTCTAATCTAGGGGGATAAACTATGATTATGCGTTACGGATATAAATTGCTCTGAGTGGAATTTGTTCCAGTGTTTTACAGATTGTCATGTTTCTGTGGCAGCTTTAAGATTATTGTGCAAAAATTATCATATTTACCTGCTTTATGGCAACACATCATGACAACAAAGTTACACAGCATTACACAGAATAAATTAAAATACCCACTGTTTCCAAGGTATAACCACAAGATCTTAAGGCCGTGACACACTGAACAGGCATCAAAGAACTAGCTACAAAAGCTGACTTGTGTTGCCTTGCGTTGCCTGCATCTGGGCCAAAAAGTTGCGCTTGAACATAGACAGCGGCCAAGTAGCACGCACATTTTGTGCCTACATCAGGAAATAACTCTGTACCAGCAGGTGGCAGTAGTCTATGTTTGTCATTCAAAAAGAAAAAACGAAACTAGGACTGTGGATATACAAACCAAAAACAAAGCAGCCCTTGCTTCTAATTTTGATTAATCATGTTGATCACTTGGTCACGTGACTTTCTTCATTCCAAATGTCCATTTTGTTATGAAAATATTTATGTATTGGGATACAAATGTAATGGCGCTTTTCCACTGCATGGTACGGCACGGTAAGGTTCACTTTTGGGGGGTTTTCCACTGGGTACAGTACCTGGTACTTTTTTCAGTACCACCTTGGTTGAGGTTCCAAGCGAACCGTACCGTTACCAAAATGTGACGTGTAAACTCTGCTGATCACGGATTGGCCGGAGAGAATCGTCACTACCTGCGTCACTGAACTTGCGACACGAGACACAACAGACCCGTTAGATTTAAATCAGCACAGCCAGCGAAGGATCGAACGCAACTGTTTTGAACGAGCGCACCTTTTTTTTAACAATCAAAAAATTTCTGTTTCGTTGTCTGTTGAGGAAGTACAGATGTTCCTCTCGTTGATAGCCGAGGAGCGGATCCAGCGAGAGCTTGATGGGGCAACGTGGAATGAAAAAGTTTTTCAGGAGTCGCGGCAGTAGAGGCGGCGCAACTATAACGACATGTGAATAATCCCGCCCACTCTAAAGCGGTACTAAACTGCAATGGAAACGCAAACCGAGCCGTGACGTGCCGTACCACGCTGTGGAAAAGCACCATAGGATTTGAACAGCCTTCTGTGTGCCCTTTTGACTTCATCATTCGCTCGCTTTCATCACTTTCACTTTTCTTCTCGTGCACTGGTTCACTAAGCTGAACAGAAAATCAGAGCATTCAACATGCTCAATTGACCAAAAAGCCGCCGACGGGCTCTGACTAGTGTCAGCAGAGCAGAACACACCGCAGAAACTGAGCTGACAGACGCTCAGCAACGGCTTGGTGAACTGTGTTTTTGTGAAGTTTGCTTGATTTCTTTAAGGTTTACAAAGTTCGCCCCATGTACGTTCATTGTAACTACCTTACTGTAACCTCATTTTTTTCTTGTTTTGAGGTGCGAGTCCAAATTATACATTTCTGTGGTTATCTAAATGTGCCACAAATGCTGTGATTACAGCTTAACTTCAACCCAAAACATTCGAATTCGAATAGAAGTTGGAATTGTTCCGCTACTGTGCCTCTTCATAGCGACAATTTAAATTGCATACACAAATACTTTTGTCGTGTCTCCAACAGGCTAATAAAGTCATTTTTCTGTGCTGTATAGCCAGTGAAATGCATTGTCTTTCAGCCCGAATACATATTCTGCATTGGGGAGATAGAGACGGCGCTATTGTTCTCTGTGATTAGGCTGTTGATTAGATCCTGTCCATAAGCCCCTGGTATTAAACCGTCATCATTGTTTCCCAGCTGTTGCAGTGGGGAGCAATAAGGCGCTTGTGAGCGTTGAGAGGTGAAGGCAAAAATGGACGAGCGGGTTATTTAATTCATCCCATGGAGTCAGCTCAGCTATATTGGAGGCGAGTGTTCATGTGCACGTATGGACCGTTGCTAGTGAGCTTTGGGTCTAATCTGCAGACGGGCTGGTGGTGTTAGACTTGTGCGTGCTGTAAGCGAGAGTGCAAGGATACCCAGATACACAGACAAACAAGCACACACACTGGGATTTGCTAGGCTATAGTGTTCTGCCGATCAGTTTTATGGAGATAAAGCTTGGAAGTCTCACGAAAACCCTGTGCTGCATTTAGGTGCTGTGCAGCGCCTCAACAGAGCTCATGCAGTCTCTCTTTCCTGAATGATTTTCTGTTTCTTAATTTAACTTTTTTTCCTCTTTCTGCTTGCTCTTATCACAGCATTTATGAATGTTTAGTCCCATGACTTAAAACCCTTTTTTAAAGACAGAGGAAGGTATAAGGACAAGAAAAATGGGTCTGATTCAAAACTGTTCAGCCACCTTCACATTAAATTGTGAATTCTGAATTGTGTCTCTGAGTTGTGTCTTCGCTTCTAGTTTCATTTAAGCTGGTCTTTTTTTGCTCTTTTCTCTTATACCTCACCTCATCTTTTGTCTCATCTATTTGGTTTGCGTCTCTATATTGTCTTTTGTCTCTTTGTTTCACCATGTCTCTATATTCTCATCTTTGCTTGTCTTAACTCTTCTTGTTTCTTCTCTTTGTTTCTCTTTTTGGATCATCTTGACTCTGCTCATCTTTTCTCTCCTTGTCTCACATCGTCTATTCTGTCCTCTTCTCTGCTTGTCTTATTTTGACTTATCCACTTCTCTCATCTTGTTTTGTCTCAACTCTTCTCTCTTTGTCTTGCCTTTCCTTTCCTCGTGTCTTCTCTTCTTGTTTCTACTCTGCTCTTCTTGTCTCACCTCATCTTTTCTCCTCTTGTCTTGTTTCATCATGTCTTGACTCTTATCTTCTTTTCTCATTTCTTCTCATCTAGCCTTGTCTTACATTGTCTCTTCTCCACTTTTCTTGTATGGTCTCATCTTGACTTTCTGCTACTCATTTTTTTTCTTGTTTTTCTTCTCTTCTTTAACTTCTCCATTCTCCTTGTCATATCCATTTTCCGTCTTGTTTCAAATCTTCTTCTTCTCCTCTCCTCTCTTCTTTTCTCGTCTCATCATCTCATATTATATCCACTAGTCTGGTCTCTTATTGCTTCTTATTGCTTTTTATATTGTCTCATTTCTCTTCTTACCTCAGCTTGTTTCTTCTCCACTTTTTAGGTATTGTCTCGTCTTGACTCTTCTGTTTATTTCTTGTTTCATTTTGTCTTGTCACATTTCTTATCTCCTGTTGTCTCTTCATGTCTCATCATGTGTTTTCTTAACTTGTTGTCTCATCTCGACTTTTCTCCTTACATCTCCTTTAGGCTCGTCTTGTATTGTATCGTTTTTCCTGTCAGCTTGCCTTCTCTCTTGTCCATTTTTTTTGTATTGTCTCATCTTCTTCTTAACTCGTGTTTCTCGACTTTTCTTGTCTCGTCTTGACTCTTTGCTTCTCTTCTTACATCATATTGTTTTGTATCATACTGTATTGTATAACGTATCATATAATTTCGCTTCTCCTCTTTTTCTCTCTTCTTCTCTCCTCTGGTCCTTTGTAGTTGACAGGCTCCTAGAATTCTTTATTCACCCTTATTATAAGCACCATGGATGCATAGATAATGCAGAACCTCTCTCTCTTTCTTGGTGTCTAACTCTTTCTCTTTTTTATCATTTGGTGCTTCTTGATGTCACTTGGAAGTGCTACAGTGCCATCCTTTGTGGGTGTGTGTAAGGCTCTCCTCAGAGATCACAGGAGTCCAAGTGTGAGAGTGTCTGAGAGATCAAAGGGGGAAATATGAAGACACCAGGCATGCCAGAGATCACAAGGTCTGTGCGTGTGTGTGTGTGTGTGTGTGTGTGTGTGTGTGTTCTACCCTTCTGTGATATAAAGATCATATCAGGTTGTAAGTGTGATTTATGCCATTGTGACAATCACACCAGATACTTTACACAAATCAAAATGTGCGTATGTGGTATTGGGTGACTTTGGTTTTGAAAGGTCCTGTCAGTTTCTGACTCTGATTGTTTGTGTTTGTTAGGGCACCGTAAGATCAAAGTGCTTCTGTCAAAGCGTGTGTGTGTGTGTGTCACCGTTTAGCTCCATGCTCTTTTGTTCAGGGTGAGAGAGAGGCAGCTGCTTAATTGGACAGACAGTTCTCTCATCTCACACACACACATACACACGGACACACACAGTCACGCAGTCTGGCACTGACAGAATAACACTTCACTTTCACCACCATTCACACACACACACACACACACACACACACACAAAACCACACTGACCACACAGAACATGCAATCAGACCAGACAAAACAACAATAGCAATAAACTTAGCCCCAAAACACACTCTTGTTCATTCCACACACAAATACAAAGAGCAGGTATATAATAAAGCAAAAATCTATGAGATGCTGTACATTACAGTGTTTTATACCACAGTTAATGGCTGTTATTAGGCACAACATGAAGCAGTTTGCTTTTATAAAATGGAATCAGAAGTATGAAAAAAAGATCTATCTATCTATCTATCTAATGTGTGTTTATAGATAGACAGACAGATAGATAGATAGATAGATAGATAGAATTTACAATTGTATACATTTTATAATCCATTTCCATTTTCAAGCCAAGAACTGCAGTAATGTACCCCCATTTTGTTTATTAATCTACAAACTGCACTGTAAGCACACAAAGATGCTGTGATTGACGGCACAGTTGTAAAGACTCACTAAATAGGCTCGCCTGGATAAGGATGTTAGGCGTGGGAACTTGTCATTGTGTTGGCTGAGGGACAGTGGCGTGATAAATGACAACCGTATCTCAGCTGTTGTTTTCAAATGAGCTCTGTTGCTTCTGAGTTATATTCATATAAGCATAAAACACAATATGAATGCATGCAGAGGCATTGCTGTGGTCAACCTAATGCTGAGGTCATACATGCCAGCGCAGCATTAAAGAGCAAACCCTATAAATATGTAATATCTATACTGCTGTCAGCAACACACATCATGGGACTCCATTGTTGTGCAGGAGTCATTTACTCATCCTCACGACTGTACAAATGTGTATGCATTTCTTTCTTCTGGGGAACACAGACGATGTTTTGAAGATTAGTCTCTTTGTTTTTGTCCATATAATGAAAATCAGTGGGGTCCAAAACAACATTGAACCGAAATTAAGCACATTTTTCCAAAACGTCTTTTGTGTTTCACAGAAGAACGAAAGTCACACAGGTTTGGACGGACATGAAGGTGAGTAAATGATGACTTTCATTTTTGAGTGAATTATCCTCGTTATGTTTTAATGCAAACATACACTGAAAAAGCATCCAGAATATCACTGGGCTTGTTTGACTTGCACCGGTAAGAACAGTAGAAATCACATAGCAATGCCCTGGCAACTGCCCATAACAGCCTGGCATTGTGGTAGTGAGATTTTCATTGGCAAGCACCACCATTTTTTTCACAAATATAGAATTTTGAATTGAATTTGGGGGGGGGTTGTATGTATATTTGTCTGTTAGCATTTGAATGTGCATATACTGTATGTGTTTCAAATTGTGTCTGTGAGTGTGTGGGGAGTATTTTTTCACTCTAATGGCATCTTTAGCTAGAATGTAACGATGGCAACCACGTTGCCACGGAAACACTGCCTGTCTCTTTGAATTAATTATTATTAAAACATTATTTTTAAAGGAATATTTACCAGAAAAATAATTTACTAGAATTTATTTAGGAGAAAAATGTAAATACACAACACATAAATACACAATTTCTGAAAAAAAAAAGAAATAAAATAATATTTTTTTTATATAAAATCAATTAATTAGAGATGCTTTTGATTATTAATATTTAATGAAAACATTAAAATGGAATCCAGAAAATTTGTAGAAAACAGAATTTGGTAAAAATAAAAATGAATTTGAGAAAAATAAAACATATTTCACAGGGCATCAAAATTGTAACTTTTCTTAACATTTTAATAAATTATTTTTTATTAATTTATATTGTAAGTTTCATGATTTCAATTAATTGGACATGCTCTTTGATGAATACAATTTAATTTAACCATTAAAACAGAGTCTAGAAAAATTAAAATGTAAAAAAGCTAAATTTGGGAAAAAATAAAACAGATTTCATAGGACCTTACATTGAAAGAGCGTCCAGAATATCATAGGGCTTGTTTGACTTGGGTCAGTAAGCAACCTCCCTGAACACTAGAAATCACATAGCAATGCCCTGGCAACCGCCCATAACAGCCTGGCATCATGTCAGTGAGATTTTCATTGGCAAACACCATCATTTTCTTCAGAAATGTGCAGTTGTGTATTGCTTCATGTTTATCTCTCTTTATTTTTGTTTAGAGAGTTTGTATGTGTATTTGTCTGTTAGCATTTGAATGTGCATATATGTGTTTCAGATTGTGTTTGTGTCTGTGAGTGTGTGGGGAGTATTTTTTCACTCTAATGGCATCTTTAGCTAGAACGTAACGATGGAAACCACGTTGCCACGGAAACACTGCATGTCTCTTTGAATTAGAAATCTCTCCATATACACACCCTTCCCTCTCTCTCTCTCTCTCTCTCTCTCTCTCTCCTGTTACTGTTACTGACAGTGCAGCTGTCCCTAGTCAGGAAGTGTCAGAGCAGAAAGATATTCAAATTCAAATAAAAAAATAAAGTGCAGAGAGATAAACTGAGAGGGAGAGTGAGGAAGTGAGACTTCCATGAAGGGAACGTTAAAGAAATAATTATCCTCCCTCAAAAAAAGAAAAGAAAGAAACTGAAGTGCCGAGATAAGGAGAGTAGCAGAGGATAACAGCTGTAAGAAGAGGGTTAGCGAGAGAGGACGAGAGATTGGTTATGCTGTGCTAAATGCGGCAGGCGTTAAGTAACACTGTACAGCTCAGACAGTTTTGCTTAAATCTGAATTAATACCCTACTACCACACAATAATAATAATAATTAATTGATAAACATTTTATTCAACTTAAAACAGATAGAAAGTGATTGAAGTCACTTTGGATAAAAGCATCTCCTAACTGAGGAAATGTACTTGTCACACAACGATGACTGTAATAATCCAAATGGCAAAGAAGACAATGATGACGAGTTCAATATCTTTTAATTATCCAAATACAGATACAAATACAAAAACATATACACTAGCACAAACTGAAGAGACTGGACATCAGACAGAGACGAGAGGGCAGAATAAATACTCTTCATTGATGAAGGGCAGGTGATACAAATCAAATCAAGACACTTGAGGAGAAATTAGGTCACAGATGACATGAACACAACAAAACCGTGACAGTACTATGGTACTACTACTAGTAATTATTATTATTATTATAGATTTTCTGAAATAAAATTAAGAAATGTACACTGTAAATAAAACAGAGATTAATTGGAATGTTTTACCATAAAATACTATTAGTTTTTCTACTTTATCATTTCACTTTTAATTCAATGTGTTACTTACTGTTTCTTTGTAAATATTTGGGAACTTTAGTATCAATTTCTGGGTAAAAAAAAAAATGTTTCCTAGCTTTTATCAAGTAAATCATAAAACAACAAAAGTGTCACATTAATGAAAAATTATGTGAAAATCAGGGAGAATAAATAATAAAGATAATAAAAATACTTTAAAAAAATATATATATTATGTTTTTATTTTTAATTAATACAAATCTAAATGCTTAGAGGCTTATTAGTCTTATTTCCAGATCTGTGATCTAGACAAAATGGACACGGAAAAATTAATGCAGCTTCTCCCAATAATGGTTTACACAACAGTATTCCTGAAAAATCAACATTTTAGACCTCAAACAATGATTTGGAGGATTTTTTGACCGACAGTCTGAACTGCATGAGGGTGCCAAATTATTCAATGCTTTTAAACCAGTAAGAGATCCTTGAAATAATTCTGTGGTTGTGCACTTAATGGGTATAGCCAGTACAAATGAGCTAAAACAGGTTTGATGATGTAGCTAATGTGTATTACAGCGAGAGAGAGATCTGGAAAGGAAACTTGCTTGTAAGAGGGTGGAGTGAGAAAGGTGGAGAACGAGGGGGAGGAATAACGAGTAAGTGACAAGGAAGGGAATGACAGAAGCGAGATGAATCGAAGAGGAGAACTTGGGAGGTGGAGGAAAATTTGTGTGAAATATTAAGCGCAGCGCTGCCAGATATGGAGAGACGGAGAACAGCAGACAGAGAAAGCGAGTTGTCATGAAAGAGGGAATGGAAGAGAAAGTATATGGTGAAGAAGGAGGGATGGGCTGGCAGATGAATACATGGGAATAGGAAGAAGAAATACTTGAGATGAAAGAAAAGAATAGGTGATATGGCGAATGTAGAACAGGCCACAAATACAGTGGCAGGGTTATGAACTGAATGACGATAATTTTATACGGTATTTGACTCTCACTAGGCACACACACACACACGTACACAAACTCCCTCATGTAACACACTCATTATAGAAAGAAACATTCTGACTCACACAATATCCTCATAAATTGGAGCCATTTTTCCATATACAGGCACGGTGCTCTATTATTCTAATGAAGCTTAATGAAAGCATCGCCTTCACTAGCAAACACCAAAGATCACAGCAGAACAACCTGTTTTCTACAGCTGCCGTTCATGTACGTGTGCACGTAACAACACCACAGTAAATACAATCATGTGGTTTCACGTGGATGTTTTCGTAGAAACAGCATACTTGGAAGTGTGTAAAAAAGCTCATGATGTAAACAATCCTGAAGAAAGTATGTGATCTATTATTAAATTCAATGGTGTAATCAAATGTAGAAAGGCTGTTTCAATTAAATACCCCGACTTAATAATAAAATAAATATGTTGACAGATTTTTACTTAAAATGAAAGAATGTTAATGCATGTTGTTTTTGTTTTTAGAAAAATTACATTCAAAGGTTTGAGCTCAGTAAGATTTTAGTTTATTATTATTATTTTTAAGACATAATACTTTTATAAGCCTTTTATAAGCCTTGTTCAGTGAATCATACAATAACTTCCAACAATAATTTTAAAAAAAAAAGTGAAGCCCAATAATCACCATGTGGAGAATCACAGGTGCTACTTATCACAAACTCAATCGACCAATCAATCAAGTAAATTAAAGATGAACAACAAAAGAATAATTACAAAGCACTGAACACATTAAAATGATAGTACAAGCACGAAATATACACCACAGATCTATCAAAAATTCAACAAAAAAATGTACAGTGGTGTAATCAAATGTAGAAAGGCTGTTTCGATTAAATACGCCGACTTAATAATAAAATAAATATGTTGACAGATTTTTACTTAAAATGAAAGAATGTTAATGCATGTTGTTTTTGTTTTTAGAAAAATGACATTCAAAGGTTTGAGCTCAGTAAGATTTTAGTTTATTATTATTATTATTATTATTTTTAAGACATAATACTTTTATAAGCCTTTTATAAGCCTTGTTCAGTGAATCATACAATAACTTCCAACAATAATTTTTTTTTAAAAAGTGAAGCCCAATAATCACCATGTGGAGAATCACAGGTGCTACTTATCACAAACTCAATCGACCAATCAATCAAGTAAATTAAAGATGAACAACAAAAGAATAATTACAAAGCACTGAACACATTAAAATGATAGTACAAGCACGAAATATACACCACAGATCTATCAAAAATTCAACAAAAAAATGTACAGAAAACTAATGTGAATGAAAGTGGAGGATGAGCTGACACATCAAGCCGAAAGCCATTCATAAGTCCGTATCACCACCCACTATTACCAAACAATAAATAACAATAAAAAAACTCACTTCTACTAAAAAAAACAAAAAAGATCATCAAAATTGTCATTAAGACCCAAGGGAGACATGCTTTTTAATCGATATATCCAATAAGTTTTCCATCTATGTTACCACCTCTTCTAGAAATTATTACTTTTTTGATTCTTGTATAAATTAAATCCTTAATATCATGATTATAGTCATAAAATGTCTTTCATTCACATTAGTGTTTTCTGTAAATTTGTTTGGTGAATTTTTGATTGATTTGTGGTGTATGTGCTTGTATCGTTTTGATGTATTGATTGCTTTGTAATTATTCTTTTGTTGTTCGTGTTCAATTTACTTGATTGATTGGTCGATTGAGTTTGTGATAAGTAGCACCTGTGATTCTCCACATGGTGATTATTGGGCTTTACTTTACTTTTTTTTAAATTCTTGTGGGAAGTGTTATTGTATGATTCACTGAAGAAGGCTTGTTGCCGAAATGTCTGATTGATGATTGCTCTGTTGCAAAATAAAAAGAAACTATAATTGATTAAGAAGATGCAGCGAGTGTGGATCCTTTATTTGAAAGTGATGTTAATCATTAATCTAGGCACCCAAAAGGTTGAGTGCAGTGATTTTTATTTTTTGTTAGTGTTGAACAGATGTTACACCAACAAAACTTTTTTTAAGGGGTTAGACCATGTATAAATGTACTTTTACTACTATTTACAGTTTAGATTTTAAGAAAAATAGTACAGAACAGAAGTTACAGATGCCTGGTTGCTGATTGGTCTGTCATTGGTTGGATAAACGGGTAGTTCTGCCCCAAAGTCAAGCTATTGGTTGAGCTGATATTGCTGTGTCTAGGATGCTTGAAGAAACAAGACAATGTTTTGATAGCGCCACATGTTTATACTCTTTGAGGGGAATCAATCTACAAATTGTGATTATATAGTTGTTTTTTCACATTAAGCTGGGATTAAATTGGTTAAATTGCAATCTAAAACAAATTTATTGGCATATATGTAGGTAAAAACAGGGCACATTGATAACAGATCTAGACGTCAGAATTCCCAAATAATCATTATTTCATAATTATTAAAATATAATGTAATAAAGTCCTTTCATGTCACCATTTCACATGTTCTCGACCTAACAACCTAAAATTCACATAATAGGCCAGTAGGTGGCACTTGGGCTTTATTTAACCTACTGTGATAGTTTCATTGAATGGTAAATGGTATATCAATATGCAGTATGTAAATAAGAGTAAACTGAACGCTACTTACTATTAATGCGACTTCTGGTGCTGCATGGTTTTGCATAGTGCTTTGTTGTCAATTAACATATATTTTTTTTAAGCAACGCAGTTTGATTCGTAAAATAAGACGAACCGCAAATCCAAATTGCTCCACAAATGCAAATTAATTTGCCTATTTGGGCTGTAAAGAACGATACAATGTCTTTTTTAGGATTGGTTGGCCTATTATACTTGACAAACAAGCATCAATGAATTATGTGATATTTTAAAATATGTAATATGTGAATTTTAATTGAATCAGCACAGCTCTGATTACTGATGATAAAAGGTTTAAAATATCTATATTTTTTTTCCAACCATTGAGCCATAGGCAATCAATGAAAGAGCCTGACTTTTGAGCACTTTGATCCTGTTCTTTTTGTTATGTTAATTATAGATCAAATGCATTTTGTTTTATTGGCCACAATATGATTGTTGATAATTGCTGAGAAGGGGCACATATTTTCTTTTTACTTTACCAGTTACACGCATCTTCTCAAAGTTTTCTGTGTTTTTCATCTATTTTGCTTTTTACACCATTTCCAATTTTCTCTCCTCTTTATCTCTTCTCTCACTACCTTGAGATTATTTAGGCAGTTTAAAGACCCTCGATACATACTAATGCAGCTTGCACGCATGCACACACCACACCTTGGTGCTTTTGATAAAGATCAGGCGTTGAGCTTTCAGCAGAGAACTCATGGTGCGAGTGTATGTGTGTGTGTGTATTTTGGCTCTCACAAGGCTTACATGTGTCAATAAGTGACTAATTGCCTTTATCCTCTGTGTTACTAATGAGCTCTATTAATTGAAAAGAGCTGAGAATTTAATTACCATACGGGGTTGAAGGGTATGAAAAATATCAACTCTGCCTCCATACTTTCCCCCTTTCCTCTCCACTTTCACGAAGCACATAAATGGAAGTAAATAGGGCAAATGTAATCATTTTCATTATTTTATAAAAAGCATTTTTGCAGTCGTTTTAAGGTTTTAGGCTTTATGTTGTCATGGCAACAAACTGAATGTAATTTAATGCTTAAAAGGTACATATGCATTTTTTTTACACTAAAAATCATATAAATGCATTTAAACTTTTTTAAACAGTGAGTATTTGAACTTTACAGATTGGCCCCATTGACTTCTATTGTAATTGTCTCACAGTAACCCAGATTTTTGTTTTTATTTAAAGAAAGTAGGGACAAGTCAAAATTAATTTAGTTGTTATAAACATTATTCCACAAATGCTGTGTTGAATAACTTGTATTGAAAATCTAAAATATTCTTTTAATGCATGTTCCTGGTGCACAAGAAGTTTTTTCAATGTCAATTCAGCGTTATTTCGTAAAATAAAATAAAAAACTTGTAATTTTTTTGATCACTTAGGTCACACTGCTATTGGATAATGTTAACCAATAGCAAATTTAGGCATTGTGTTTAGCATACTGTACTTGCATTTGTCTAGAGCCATTTTGGTATGCCCACTTTTTAAGCTCCAAATCAATTTCAGTGAGTTACTCATACATACATCACATTACAGAGGTAAAACAGGCTGTGAATGGCAGTTCACGCTGGCTTAAAAAAAATCCAAGTGAGAACATTGATTTGAGCAGCTCGAGTATGCTGAAGATGTGTAAAGAGCTCTTTGTGATTCGAATACGGGTTAAGCCTAATTTTAGAGAGCGAGGATTGATCTGTTTTGATTAAGAATTCGTTGGATGAAAAAAGGAAAAAAGATAAAAAGAGAGAACATAAAAGGAATGTGAAATTGTGCTATTTTCTCTTTCTCTTTTCATTTCACTTTAAACTTGGCTGTTGAAAACTGGTGGTATTGCATACGCTGATAATGGTGTTTAAAGCTCAGACTGCACATGCATGTGTGTGACATTCATTATCCGAGCCTTCGGATGTTAAGCGATGTTGGCCGTTGCTTCGGAAGATAAAGTGTTTTTTTTTTTGTGTGCTGTTGTGTGAGTTTGCGTATTTCTGCAGGTCTTTTTAATATGAAGTGCTTAGAGCATGTGGTGTGTGTCTTAGGATGATGAAGTGTTTAGAGTCGAAGTGTGTGTTTGCGCGTGTCTTTGGAAGATGAAGTGTTTTTAGTCCCCCCTGTTATTACAGTCTATTTCAGTCTAACTGAGCCTCATACATCTATGTCACAATAAGGGACAACTGTGTGTGTGTGTGTGTGTGTGTGTTTGCATGTGTATGGGGTGAGTGTTTTTCTGATGAGGTGAGTCATGTCTGTTTTCATTTTTATTGTGTGTGTGAGTTTGTTCCTTCCGGTTACGAATGTCTTTGTGTTAGTGTGTCTAGAAAGAGCTGAGAATTTAATTACCATACGGGGTTGAAGGGTATGAAAAATATCAACTCTGCCTCCATACTTTCCCCCTTTCCTCTCCACTTTCACTTGCCTTTTTTATACGTTTTTTCTTACACTTATTCTATCCATCCTTTTCCTGCTTTTTTCGCCATTTGAGATCTGTGTTCAGCTGCACTGTGAGCCACAATTGACGAGCTTGACATATTGACATAAAGCATGCGTTTTATTGAGACGATCAACTATCATTGCCCTGCCTCCTTTTTCCTTCACCTTTCACTAAAATTATGTAAAGGTAAAAAATAAATAAATAAATATATAAATGAGAATGCGCTTCTTAAATGTGTTTATGTGCACGTCCGTAATGTTTTTCAAATGTTTGGCTGCTTTATGCAAATGTGTCATGCATCTTGCGTGAGGACATGGCACTGAACGTTGCCGAGACACGCTTTGCTTGCGGAGAAGCTTGAATAACCATAACAATTTGCATAACCGTGCTTGCATGTGTTCACAGGCAGAGGTCAGGAACACTAGCCTAAGGGTTGCTTTAGCGCGGCTAGCGGTACCGCTGGGAAAGTGCGTTTTAGATTCTGTGTAAGCTGGTGATAACAGGTCCTCCTGGCCATTGTGCATGTTTTGTTCTGTTTCCACAGATGAAACGCAAAGAAATACAATGCTTTGATTAAATCAGCCTGAGGAGAAAACTGGAATGGGAATTCAAGAGTATTATCACTTTATACAAACCGTCAAATTATTTTGCTTCGCACATAACCCGTTGCTTCCAAACCGGATGTCTCAGCAAAAACACATAGGCTTCAAATCAGTAATAGCGTCTTTATTTGAACCGGGCAGTGTGGGATTTGTCCGTATATTAGTGTTACCAACATGAATGAAGAGATTTGGGTTTCAATTATTCATACTTCATTTCCTGCTGCCCACATTAATAGTGAAACTCGGGGCTTGAAAAGGCCTTGGCATATTAGAATTGTAGTTGCGCAAATATTGGGAGTTCATTATCGTGCTTGAGTTATTAGTGCGACCGATAATTATAACGGACAACAAAGTCCTGGGTTCTTAATACGGAAATAAATGGGTGGTAATTTAGGAATATTACACATGAATTTAGAGTAAAAGATTAAATAGTTGAAAATTGGCCATGGGGAGAGAGAATTAGATGGGAATAAAAAAAGTCTCTTCATCAAGGCTGTGATTATTTGATCCAAAAAAAAAAAAATCAGTAAAAACAACTGCTATCTACTTAAATATATATATTTTTTAAATGTAATTTATTCTTGTGATGTTGAATTTTCAGCAGCATTACTCCAGTCTTCAGTGACACATGATCCTTCAGAAATCATTCTAATATGTTGATTTGCTGCGCAAGAAACATTTATAATTCTTTTTAATTTTGAAAACAGTGCTTCTTAATATTTTTGTGATTCTTTGACTAGAAAGTTGAAATGAACAGCATTTATTTGAAATAGAAATCTTTTGCACCATTATAAATGTCTTGCAGAAAAAAAATATTGATTTCTTTAAAATAGCAGTCAGAGTGTACATAAAATTACCAAATTAAGGATGTTAATTAAATGGATGAACTCACACCTCGAAAGTAAACTGAAGTAAATATGAAGGATGGTGACTTTTTTAGCCACAATTCATGACATTATGTAAGAAACCTCTTAAACAATATTTTGTCATTCGTGAAAAAACTTTCCAGAGTTATGAAAAGCACCACTTCTGATGTTTACTTTAGTCACTGTCACTATGGTTACAGGTGAAAAAAACA
Organism: Sinocyclocheilus rhinocerous; assembly: GCF_001515625.1. Classification (NCBI taxonomy): domain Eukaryota; kingdom Metazoa; phylum Chordata; class Actinopteri; order Cypriniformes; family Cyprinidae; genus Sinocyclocheilus; species Sinocyclocheilus rhinocerous. The sequence goes on from NW_015626864.1 coordinate 879,487, forward strand.
AAAGAGGATTGACTTTTGCTAATTGTTAATATAGGCATCATTTGTTCTGCTCCTTGAGATATTGTTTGAACATGACAATTTGAGAGTTTTACTAATAAATATGTTTGTCAATCTCAAACACTAACTGTGCATCATATTCAGTGTTTCATCATTTTCACTCTGATAATTAATACCATCATCATTACCATCATTAATTTAATTAGCCACATCCTGATATTTGTCTTCATCATAGCTACCTGCACAAAAATCAGCATAAACTGACGTCACAAATTCTGATAAACAATAACCTAAAAAAAATAGCATCCATTTTATAATTCCCTGAGCAGCATGTCTTCATGTATGACTGATATAGTAGTGTTTCACTCAGTGTGTGGCTCATCCAAAAAAAATCATGGCATAATAAATAATAACATATGTGTACAGTATGTGGGAGTGGGAGTTGTAGTACACATATAGTAGCCGGTGAAAATGGCAGTGTTTACATCATTCGTGGAACCGGTTTCAAATGTTCCTCCCTTCCTCTCAGACACAGAGATGAGGGAAATCGTTGTCCCTTCAGAACAATTGGTTTCGTTCGGGGAGAGATAGAAATGATGAGGGGTTTGGAAGAAGGGAGGAACGCGTGTTATTGACTTCCCTGAAGAAAGAGACATAAAGGGGGGAAGCAAAAGAGAGAAAAGAGAAGATAAAGTCCAGGTTGAAAGACAGAGGGAGGAGGTAATAGACAACAGAGAGACGGGCTGACAGCGCTGGTGACATGACGAATAAGACATGATGCAGCCAAGACTGATAATGGAAGAGAAAGTTTCAACAATTAATGAGCCTGGTAGCACATCTCATTTTCTCTGGAAGAAAAACAGCAAGAATGAGGGATCAGAGAAGTAAGGAGGGGGTGAAAGTCTTTGCTCTCATTTCCCTTAGAGGGGCCTTGAGGCAGAAAAACTTGAAAAAGAGCAAAAAGGGGAAAGAAAATGAGGTCATTGTGTTTCTGACATAGAAACTTAGGTCATTGCCTATGGCTAATACATGGGCGTTATCTTATAAAGTTATTAACTAGACAACAGTTTGCATCCCTGAGTGTCGTTTATGTTATTATGCTGATACAAAGACCTATCTATCTATACTCACACAATCATAAATGTATACACATAAAACAAGTTTTTTAAATTTTTATAATTGGATTATTTTTAAAATATGTAATATTACCTTTTTTTATACAATTTACTCTAAATTATAAATAAAACACTAAAATCTTAAAATGCTTTAAATGCTGCAAATGAATTTAGGCAACACAACATTATGACTGTATGAATAATGTGCAGTATGAAAAATGTATATTCATCTTGATTTGCTGAAGGTTACAATTAAGAAGATTATTAAATTACTAGTCATTTTAAAGATGAACTTTTAAGTGCACTTTAGATGATGGCAAAGGGTAATCTAAATGTAAAAATCGGAGTAAATGAGCATGCATATATCAATGTTGACTAATACGGATGAATATAAAAACAATGCAATCCAGCCATATAATCAAACATAGCAAAATAGCAAAATTTCAAACTATCGATCATTGTTATTTGAGTGTATAATTGCGAAATTATTATTATTGTCATTATTATTATTTAATATTTTGTATTATTATTATTATTATTATTATTAATTTATTTATTTATTGTAGTTTCCGTTTTAATTTAATTTTTAATAATTTTGTTGTGTTTTGTCATTTTTATTTGCTGTTGTTTTGGGGATTTTTTTTCCCAATTGTCTGTAGTTTTTATAATTTTTTTATTTGAGTAGTTATTTTAGAACAAGTTAAATGAAAATGGAAAATGTTTTAGCTAAAATAAACTAGGTAATTTTGTATTTTATTTTCTTTGTTTTATTTTTTCTTTTATTTCAAGAAACAAATATATATTTTTATGGTTTTAGTTTTAGTTAGTTATAATAACCCAGCTCTCGATAAACAACGTATTACTATATCATGCATCGTCTACTGCTTTCTAATATTACAAAGTAGATTTTTTGTTTCTGCAGTGACATCACTGAACAAGGTTTTTTGTGGATTCTCTGGAAATATAGATTTTTCCAATAAGTTGTTTCAGCCCTAGTTCCTTACATATCAGTATGTACGTGACCAGCTTTTTCAATCACTATTTACTGTCGCTTTGACAGAGTGTAATCTCCATCAAAAGGCTTTACATTCAACAGCTTACGCAATGATTCATCTTGTATGCGGGCTACAGACCTCTGCTCAGGAGAGAGAAGTAGCAGCGTCGTGCCACACGCATTAGTGCATTATGAGTATCCACTCTGGCTGTAATAGAAATAAATGTGAGGGGAGATTTAGTGCTTTGACGGTACTGTTTACCTCCATGATGCTGATTAACGCAGATGCACCTTGGGCTCACGGCACTATTGAGACAAGGTGTCTAGACATCACTCACACCTATGGCTGAATTCGTTCTCGCTTTATCCTTGAAATTTGGGGCCTCAGGAAGAGAGAAGGGAGTGAAAGAAAAAGGGAGAGGAGATGCACAGGGAGAAAAATAGGAATTATCTCTGCTGGATGGAAATAGCCCTGTGTTTCAATCAAAGACAGGTTTTTAAAAAAATTAGATTTAAGAGCGCTGACGGGAGGGGGCCGTATAATGGGAATTAAGGTTGTTTCACGTTAATTATGCGTCATATGTGACATGTAATTAATTCAGTGTGTGCTTGATTAGAGATTGAGGGAGGGAGGGCCCTTAAATAAGATTTGATGTTCAAGCACAATGTGCTGATGGTCCAGAATAACATGAAAATAGTTTTTTTCTGTGAAGATTACAGTAGGAACATATTGGCTTAATAAAACAAGAATGATTAGGTAATACTGTGAAACTGATGCCTTTTTGCTTTCAAAAAGGAGATTTTAAGGTGAACTTGACTTTTTAAAAGATTGAATACATTCTGTGTAATGACAAATACTTTAATAAATTGAATAATAAACTTTAATAAAAAAAAGTCATCTCAAACTAAATTCATATAGTTTAATGTTGGTAGATAATTATATTATGACTTCAAAAAGGTAATACACTGAAAATATTTGGTGTAGAAACAAATTATATCAGCTGCATCTTCAAAAAAAAAAAA
>NW_015626864.1:882733-892207 GCF_001515625.1 Sinocyclocheilus rhinocerous
ATTTTTAATTAAAGTGAAATTACTGAACCTAAACATAGGAGACTGATAAAAAGAAAAAATCTCAGAAAAAATCTCAGACAGACTTAGAGGTTTTTATTTACATATGTGTATGTATTATAGATTATATATAATAAATGTATAATAATATTAATATAATATTACATTTAGTAGAGTTTTCTATAAATAAATTAGAAATAAAACACTTTTAATATATGATTAATATCATATATATATATATTAATATTAATTTTTAAATAATTTTCTAATCTATATAAATATAATTTTAAAGAAAGATCAATTTTTGTGATTCTTCTTAGAAAGGATCACTGTCTCAGTGTTACTTCCTGTTTCTATGAAATTATGAAATTTACTAGCAATTTCTGAGTGAAAACTGTTTCTACACAATTCACTTGTAGCAGTGTTTTAATGAAGAAGAATCACAAAAATGGATCTTTCTTTAAAATTATGTTTATATAGATTAGAATTTTAAAAAAAATTTATATGAATATATATATATATGTGTACATACTAAATGCTAGGATCCACTACTCATTCAACTGTTCATGAGGTACACAGATGGCACCTGTCTTGTAGAAAGACCCAGGCAGAGAGATGCCATAGGCTGTGGGTGAGAATATTGGATACAGGACCATAAAACATAAATAGTGTGCCCATGGAAGTGTAAAAGCAGAAAAACACAAGTAGTGTGTTACACTAAGGCAAGAACAGAAAATAAACCCAGCACAGCCCAAAGTATATAACGCAGTATGATGTTTATTTGTGTTGGAGATATAGCAGCATGGGAACTCGTATGCTAAATGAAGAGCTGGACATGCAGTGGAGCCTATTGATTGTTTATAGTACATATTGCCTGGGGAAATAAGATGTTTTTAAATAAGATATAAGATACAGAAAGAGTAAGAATGCTGTTACTTCTGCAACAGAATGGACTGTGTGTATTTCAGTGATTTGTGCTTTCACCTTTATTTTTGAACAAATACTCTAGATAAAGATGTGTGTTCTCCTGATGCAATGTTTAGAGAAAATCTTTTCTTACACTCATTCAAATAAAAATCAGGCACTTCTAGACTCTCTCAGATCAGATTTTACAGATCCTCCATTATTCACTAACTCTATTAAAACATCAGCCTCATTATGTGAAACACAACAAAAGCAGAAGATTGAGCGGGGTGAACTGTGACGGCCCACCGTCGCTTTAATCCTTTGATGGCTCGGGTTGTTATGAGCAAGACTCTCTTTTTATTGTCGTGTCCTCTGTGTCTCGTGCTTCCCCCCCCCTCTCTCCTTCTTTCTCCTCTTTCCGTTTTTTCTCTAAAACCCCTTGTGTGACTTATGAGTCATCATATCCCTTTCTACAGTACAACCTGTTACTTCCTGTTTCTATGAAATTATGAAATTTACTAGCAATTTCTGAGTGAAAACTGTTTCTACACAATTCACTTGTAGCAGTGTTTTAATGAAGAAGAATCACAAAAATGGATCTTTCTTTAAAATTATGTTTATATAGATTAGAATTTTAAAAAAAATTAATATGAATATATATATATATGTGTACATACTAAATGCTAGGATCCACTACTCATTCAACTGTTCATGAGGTACACAGATGGCACCTGTCTTGTAGAAAGACCCAGGCAGAGAGATGCCATAGGCTGTGGGTGAGAATATTGGATACAGGACCATAAAACATAAATAGTGTGCCCATGGAAGTGTAAAAGCAGAAAAACACAAGTAGTGTGTTACACTAAGGCAAGAACAGAAAATAAACCCAGCACAGCCCAAAGTATATAACGCAGTATGATGTTTATTTGTGTTGGAGATATAGCAGCATGGGAACTCGTATGCTAAATGAAGAGCTGGACATGCAGTGGAGCCTATTGATTGTTTATAGTACATATTGCCTGGGGAAATAAGATGTTTTTAAATAAGATATAAGATACAGAAAGAGTAAGAATGCTGTTACTTCTGCAACAGAATGGACTGTGTGTATTTCAGTGATTTGTGCTTTCACCTTTATTTTTGAACAAATACTCTAGATAAAGATGTGTGTTCTCCTGATGCAATGTTTAGAGAAAATCTTTTCTTACACTCATTCAAATAAAAATCAGGCACTTCTAGACTCTCTCAGATCAGATTTTACAGATCCTCCATTATTCACTAACTCTATTAAAACATCAGCCTCATTATGTGAAACACAACAAAAGCAGAAGATTGAGCGGGGTGAACTGTGACGGCCCACCGTCGCTTTAATCCTTTGATGGCTCGGGTTGTTATGAGCAAGACTCTCTTTTTATTGTCGTGTCCTCTGTGTCTCGTGCTTCCCCCCCCCTCTCTCCTTCTTTCTCCTCTTTCCGTTTTTTCTCTAAAACCCCTTGTGTGACTTATGAGTCATCATATCCCTTTCTACAGTACAACCCAGTCTGTGCTCTGTTTTACTATATTACAGTGCATATCTATCTATCTATCTATCTATCTATCTATCCATCGTTCTATCTTGTCTGTCTGTCTGTCTGTCTGTCTGTCTGTCTGTCTGTCTGTCTGTCTGTCTGTCTGTCTGTCTGTCCGTCCGTCCGTCCGTCCGTCCGTCCGTCCGTCCGTCCGTCCGTCCGTCCGTCCGTCCGTCCGTCCGTCCGTCCGTCCGTCCGTCCGTCCGTCCGTCCGTCCGTCCGTCCGTCCGTCCGTCCGTCCGTCCGTCCGTCTGTCTGTCTGTCCGTCTATCTCTCTGTCTGTCTGTCTCTAGACCTCTATCAGTCTACAGTATCTAAGGTTCTATCAGTCTATCTTTCTATCTATTGTAACATTAAGTGTCCATCTATTATATATAAGGGTTCACTTTTAGTCTACAGTAATTATATTTTGTAGAGGGGGTTGTATAATTCAGACGTCTCTTTTCAGTTATTCTGTGCAATTATTTTTTTCTTACTACCGCATTGTTTTTTCCCCTCTTTGATCTTTAGTGTATCTGTACGCTTTAATTTCAATAAATGTTTTATCTTCTGCGATCAAGGTTGTGCTCTCTTTTTCTCTGTAGCTCCATGATTGCTGCCAGGCTTAACAAGCCAGCAGCAGTAGAGGCTGTTAATGCTGCGAGTTACCTTCTGGAGAGCGAGTCTCTGTCTCCCTCTCCACGGCTCAGCACAAGCTCCGTTTGGCTGTGCTAATGCCACTGGTGTTCTGAAGGGTTGAATCTAAACTATCTTGTTAACACAGTTGTAGAGGAGAGGAGCTGTCTTTAGTGACAGAGGTAATGGTACATCAACTTTACTCAGAAGATACAGTTAAGTCAAATGAAGAATTCTGGATTCTTGATTCTCATTTTATCTCGCTCTCTTTCTCTCCTTTCCATTTCTCTCTTTCTACTTCCTCTCTCCATGTCTGTTTTTTTCTCATCTAATTTTTATTATTCAAACCGGTCTCTGAGTCTGTGTTAAGTAATAGATTTTGGAGCACTACTCGCTGGAAGGGCCTCTTTCTATTGTTGTAGAAAAATCACAGAAGTTGCTCTCTGGTTGAGTTTCAATCAGTATTGAATATAGAAAAATCATTGTCCGAGATACTACTTCTGATACAAACCTCAAAAAGACTTTATTTTAATTGAATGCATTTCTGGAAAAGAACTTTCCTTGGACTGTGTCAGGCTATGAACAGACTGCAGGTGTATCCTAATAGTGCGTCATGACAGAATAATTGTATTTATCAATTGTAAAGTGAAAATTGTGAATGTTGACATTACTGTGACAGAGCGAATGATAACTTGTATGAGCTGGTTCTTTTAAGTTAATCAAAAACATACAGTGCAACCAGTCCGATTCCCAAACAAAATATTCTAATGACTTTTATTTTGGTGACTCAAACACACACAGCTTAAAACTAACTGTAGGGTTACTGACTGGTTGTTCATATGACAACATACACTGTAGTCTGTAAGTGGTATTTTATTGAAAATGAATGTTATCACATTTTTTTAAGTATCAATGTTTAATATAATGCCAATTAGATTAGAAATAAGTGTAAAACGAATGATCAATGAATGAATCAATAAAAGGGGTATATAAATTGTTTAAATGATTATTATAAATAATTATATGATTACATGGAATAATAAAATCATCAAATAAATAAATAAATAATGAATGAATGAATTATAAAAGAAAGAAAATAAAACACAGCACAAATGTTTTGTTGCTCTCTTGAAGCAACACACAGGCATCTCTCTCTTTGGCTTATTTCCAATCAGTCTGATACTAGATCCACCATCAGCTGATGAATCACTTGAATTTAGATGCATGCTTTCCTCAACGGATCTGATTCTTCATTTCTAAATCTCTCCCCTTCCTCTCTTAATGACATGCTGTTCTGGTGCGGTATCGTCAATGGCAGGAGCTCAGCTTTTATCCCTTCAAGAGTTAGTGGGAAACTTATTTTATGCCTCGCATTCGAATATTAAAGATGCTTTGCTTATAAACTGCCTCTGCAGGACACTAGTCTCCATTATTGAAGAGGACGGGAGGAAAGTAGTGAGAGGATAGTAATGTAAGGTCTGGATTAGCTCCCTGCTGCTCGTGCGGGGCTGTACTGAGTATAGTGGATGGCTAGGTTGGCCACTCCATTGTGCTAAACAGGCGATAGAGGAATGGGAGTCTGCTAATTCACTTGCATGTGTAATGCATGTGTCTGTGATCGCTCATTTTGAGATGAATAGACTCAGAACGGATGAAGAGGAGAAACGGAGCAAGGGAGATTGATGACAGGGAGGGGGTGAGGAGCAGAAGTGTAGAACGACGGATTAGAGAGGAATGATCCGGAAAACAAATCTGACACATGGTATAGCCTACTATATTAGCCTATATGTGTGTGTGTGTGTGTGTTTTAAATGTAAAGTCAAAATGGGAGGCCATATGTGGCATTTCATATGTGCATCACAGTGAAGGTGTATCTGAAGTTACACTGCTGTTGGGAGAATGACAACTTGGAATCTGGAATGGGTCGACTGACCATTTATTCTATTGACTAACAGAAACTGTCAGTAAAATAAGCATGTGTGGTCGACCTTGATAGATTTCTCTCCTGTTTGGGATGAAGTAGAATTATAAACTAGATTATTATTATTATTTTATTATATTATTATATTGTATTTGTACAGTTTTTGACGTTACAAGAGTTGCTGAAGGTTATGAAACTACAAGGTGCTTCCCAGAAAACAAATGTAATGCTGATATAAGACTGGCATATTGTTAGAAAGGATTATTATTATTTTATTTTATTTTATTTTTTAAAGGGGCAAATAATGGTAATGGTTGAATGGTTAAAAAATTGAAAGTCATTATTGTGTTAAATGAGAAACGTGTGAAAAAGTAGCTTTAGAAAGAAATGTTTTATGTCTTTCTATGCTGCAACAGCCATGATTTTTTTTTTCAGAAGCTGCATCTGAATTAATGTTTAGATATATCTACAGACAGTTTATTGCAGCTCAGAGGTGGCATGAATGCATTTACACTGCAATTGCAATTGCATAAATAATGGCATGAGATTAATGGGATTTAAATGGGTATTAAATTTTTTTTTTATTAATATGGAAATATGAAATAATTTTTTAATGAAATGATACTCTAAATAACAAACTAAAACTGCAATACAAATCTGTTCAAAGATAGTAGGACAGCCTCTTGAAAAGTTATATGAACTTTCTTATCGTAAGAACCTCTTAAGGCTGGCCAAGAATATTGTTTCTAATCCCAGTCATGTGTTATATAATGAATTTGTGCTTCTACCATCTAATCGTCGATACAAGGTCCCTAAATTTAATGGAGTGAAACTAAAACACTCTTTTGTACATCAGGCTGACCTAGAGCTGAGTAAGGTACACGTAAAATGAAAATTCCAGTTTTTTTTATTCTATTGTATTTACAGTACTGTGTCTATGTCTATTATGAATTGTGTTTTGTTTGTAAACATACTGTTATGCAAGACAAATTTCAGACTTTGTCTGACAATTAAGTTTATATCTATCTATATCTATATCTTATATCTATCTTATATATCTTTTTCCATAACTCATTAACTTAATTAATGCATTAAATCAACAGCCCTAACATATATGTGTGTGTGTGTGTGTGTGTAGCTAGATAGATATTTATATATTGTATAACATTTTAAAAGAAATGTTTTCTCTTTTAATGTAATTTTTTTAAATATTTAAATAAAAATGTAATTTATTCCTGCGATGGCAAAGCTGAATTTTTAAAAATAATTTCTTCTTACCAATGTTAAAAACAGCTGTGCTGCTGAATGTTTTTATGGAAACCGTGATACACATTTTTACAGGTTTCTTTGATGAATAGAAAGTTAAGCATTTATAGAAATCTTATAGACATCGAAAGAGAAATGGAAATCTTTTGTAACATTATGTCTTCACTGTCATCTGTGATCAGTTTAATTCTTGCTTGCTGAGTAAAAGTGCTGATTTCTTTCCAAAAAAGAAAAAAAAAAATCTTCCTGACCCTATGATTGGAGTCCTACCTCTCCCGATGGGATCAACTCCAAAAGGGAAGAGGAGGAATTAAGACAGGAAATTAATATTGGGGGCACGTAAATGAATAGAAGAAGGCAGAGACACACATGCACACTGGCAAATCAGGCACACATTAAACATTTAGTGAAAATCTACAAAACAAGAATATATAAACACATACGTAAAACATTATACTACAGCTGTTAGATTAACAACCTAAGCCCCCCTCCCCGCAGCTCCATCAGTGTTGTTACCTCATTGAAGCCGAATCAAGGTAACGGATCAGTCCATCTCGGACCCCAGGGGAGTGGCTTTGATGTTGAGTAGAGCGTGGAGACCTGAAAGAGAGAGAGAGAGACAGAGAGACTGTGAGATTTCGCCATGCGGCATAACTAACTTGACAAACGCCCACGACCGACTTCACACATGAGTTCACACACAGAACAATCATTTACAAGCATGTACAGACCATCAATGTGTATGCATTCATGTGCTCTGTCACTCATGTGTGCATAGCTTTAAAACATTTTGGCCTATTTGCTACTGACAGCTTACACACATGCACACACTCACACACACATGCATCAGTGTATGCATATTAGATGTGAAGAGTTCATCGACGTGCTTATTATAAGCATTTGAAATCTTCAAATCATTCATCACCAATGTACTGTGGACATTTGAACCGCCTGGGATGTAACATTTGTTTCAGGAGTGAAGTGGACATTTAGATGTTAAGGGAGAAAAATGTGTCTCGTTCACAATCACATACTTTGATGCAGCAGATGTGGGGTCGGTTCATATTTCTCTACCCTCTTTCTCCTGATCCTTGTTCCCTTTATCCAAACTTTAACAGGTTACTGTGGTAAAAAGAAAAAAAAATGATACTTAACTTTGGATTTGTCCGTTTGGCTTTGGGTTGGAGGCAAGAATTATACAAGAATAATTGAGCTGGCTTTTAAAAAAATGATTGAGCAAGCAAATTCTCATCTCTCTCTTTGACATATTCTATGTACTGTTGAAAACCGGTATGAATTATAACTATAACCCACTGATATCCTATTATAATGTGATTCCCCTGGATTCTTCTGTTCTCATGCATGCATTTATCTTTGTTTCTTGCAGGATGACCATTCCATGTTCTTCCAGTTTGGTCCCTCTATAGAGCAGCAAGCCTCTGTCATGCTTAACATAATGGAGGAATATGACTGGTACATATTCTCCATCGTCACCACCTACTACCCTGGATACCAGGACTTTGTCAATCGGGTGAGAATTATTTTTTTTCCCAATTCAATTCCATTTAATTTCAGTTTAACTGTTAATTTAAGCAGCTTTAGTAGTAATTTACATTTAATCGTTTAGCAGACGCTTTTATCCAAAGTGACTTACAAATGAGGAGAGCAATAGAAGCAATCAGACCAACAAGAGAGCAACAGTATACAAGTGCTGTGACAAGTCTCAGTTAGTCTAGCACAGTACTCATAGAAAGGTGTTTTTTTTTTAAATATATAAATTAGAGCAAGCTTCTGGAAAGGCGCATAAGTTTGAACTAGCGAGTTTAGGTATATTGGTGCAGTGCCAGTGGTTGTCTTGTAGGCAAACATCAGTACCTTGAATTTGATGCGAGCGGCTATTGGCAGCCAGTGCAAACTGATGAAGAGAGGTGTGATGTGGGCTTTCTTCGGCTCGTTAAAGACCACTCTCTCTGCTGCATTCTGGATCAGTTGCAGAGGCTTGATAGTAAATGAGAGAGCATTACAATAGTCCAGTCTGGAAAGAAAAAGAGCTTGGACAAGGAGTTGTGTGGCCTGCTCTGATAATACACATATAGTAATACACTGTATGTCAGGTCAAGTTTTATGTCTTCATCCAAGCCTGTCTATGTGCATGATTCAAGTAACCTTAAAAATAAAACATATGAGTTCTGATGTCAGTTCAGTTCAGGTGTTATTTCTTATTAAGCTTAGAAGACTGCAGGAACCCATCAAACATAGTTTATATGTTAGCTAAATATATACACTGCTGTTCAAAAGGTAAGATTTCAAAAATGTTATTTGCAAAAATCGCAGCTCACCAAGGCTGCATTCATTTGTTAAAACTTATTATTTGTGAAATAATATAAAAAAAATTTTTAAATGTAATTTATTCCTGTGATTTTATTATTGCTATCAATATTGGTAATAATAAAATATTTATTATTAATAATAATAATAGTAATAATAATAATAATTAATAATAATGATGCTTAATATTTTTGTGGAAATTGTGATAAAAAAATTTCAGGATTCTTGAATAGAAAGAACAATATTTATTTGTTATAGAAATCTTTTGTAACAGTGTCTATAAAAGTCTTTGCTGTCACTTTTGATCAATTTAATGGGTTCTTGCTGAATAAAAGTATGAATTTCTTGAAAAAAATGTTTATCAACCCTGAACTTTTGAACAGTATTGTATGTATGTGAATTGTTGTTGTTGTTGTTGTTACTTTTATTTATTATTTTAAAGTTATGTTTAACACTGAGAGTTTAACAATTGTTTGTGAAGAAATTTGGAGTGGTGCAGAAAAGCATTGCTATGTGGTTGCTAAGATGTTCGGCATGTTTTTAGCATGTTGCCATGTGGTTGCTAGGGTGTTCTGGGTGGTTACCAGGGGTTGCTAGGTGATTTCTATTGTGTTTTGACTGGGTGAGAGAAACACATCTCTGTTTAAAGTGCCCCTATTATGCCTTTTCGAATATTACCTTTCATGCAGTGTGTCATGTAGCTGTATGTGAACATAAACTATCAGAAAAGTTGTGAAGCCGACAGTGCACAATAAATAAAGTTATTGTCTATCAAAAAAAAAGAGTCGGCTCACAATCGCCTAAACAAGTCGTCAGGAATTCGAATCTTATTCTGTTACGGCGCTACGTCACAAAGTAACACATTTGCATAATGTC
>NW_015626864.1:893666-898723 GCF_001515625.1 Sinocyclocheilus rhinocerous
GGCTCTACGTCACGAAGTAACACATTTGCATAATGTCTGCCCACATTCTAAGTTACGTCGCCAACTTGCCCGCCCACAAACAGTAACATTTCCGTGTGGTTAACATCATGTCGAGAAGACGCTGTATCCTACGCTGTGAGAGTAAATTTGTTTCATCACATCTTATAATTACCACAAACTTGTTAACACTTGACACTTACCACTGAGAAACGTCCTGCTCCAGTCGTGCACTTTAAATCACCTATCCAGAGCTAAACCAATTTGGCCAAATTGAGATGGGGATCTCGTGAAACCCCAGACTGCTGTTTGCTTCACTGCCCCTAATTCTGGAAACTCTAGCTGGTTCGGTTCACACCCTAATACCGCCGTTCTAACTCCCGCTGGGGTGCCAGCCGCTGCAGTTCAAGTCTCTTTCATCATCAGGAGTTTGCCAATGCTCCTGTCTCAACTAATGCTCTCTTCCTCTGCTCTGTCTTCTGTATGCTGGGGCTCCTGTCAAAACTAATGCACCTGTCCTTTCACCTACTTTCAGTATACGTCGCTCCTATAGGAACTAATGCTACTTTCCTCTCCAATTTCGTCTTATTGTTTCTGATTTCAAGGCATAGTTCACTCAGAAATGAAAATTGTGTCATCATTTACATTTACTGACCCTTATGTCATTCACACCCTGCATGTGACAACAGAAAAGAGGCTGCACGCAAGATAGAAAGTCGCAAAATAGAAACGGGTTCAGAATGACATAAAGGGGAGTAAATGATGACTAGTGGAATTTTCCCTGTAACCATCTTTCTGTTCATTCATCACACCTCTCTCACAATATGTGACTTTAGCCTTAAGCGCTATAATAGTAGTGTTGAACCTTTAATTCATGCTAGCAAAAACAGCCTCTTTAGAACAGGGTTATTTATTGTTAACTAAAACTAGAACTATTAAAAACATTTTGTTAATTGAAATAAAATCTAAATATTAAATGGAAAACTGAAACTAAAAAAAATGAAATGTTGCTTTGGCAACTAACTGAAATAAGTTGAAGTTGAAGAATTAAAATTACTAACTGAAAATAAATAAAAATTAAAAGTGAAATAAAAATAAATTTAACCTAAATACTAATATTTAAAAAGGACAACAACTAATAAAAATGACAGAGGCTCATGTCAAAATTACTAAAAAAGTAAATTAAAATAACTGAAATATAGCAATAAAAGCTAATAATAATTTTGATTAAAAAAAACTGCAATAATACTAAAATAACACTGCTTTAGAAATCTGTATAGTGAATATAGAAATGTTTGTCATATACTACTGTACACTGCCTCAACTGGGAAGCAATAGCTTCAACTTACAGTCAGCTGTTGTCACAGACCTCGTAAATTTGTCTGGCACACAGTGCTGTGGATAAAGTTCTTAAATACACAGTGCAATGGTCAGGATTGGGTTCTTTGATTTCTGCTGTACTTTCAGTAATTCCCCAAATCGGAGCAACCTCAGGGCTTACTAACTGAAAATAAATAAAAATTAAAAGTGAAATAAAAATAAATTTAACCTAAATACTAATATTTAAAAAGGACAACAACTAATAAAAATGACAGAGGCTCATGTCAAAATTACTAAAAAGTAAATTAAAATAACTGAAATATAGCAATAAAAGCTAATAATAATTTTGATTAAAAAAAAACTGCAATAATACTAAAATAACACTGCTTTAGAAATCTGTATAGTGAATATAGAAATGTTTGTCATATACTACTGTACACTGCCTCAACTGGGAAGCAATAGCTTTAACTTACAGTCAGCTGTTGTCACAGACCTCGTAAATTTGTCTGGCACACAGTGCTGTGGATAAAGTTCTTAAATACACAGTGCAATGGTCAGGATTGGGTTCTTTGATTTCTGCTGTACTTTCAGTAATTCCCCAAATCGGAGCAACCTCAGGGCGATGCAAGCAGAGCCCAGTAGAGGTCCAGAGGATGCTCTGATTATTGAGGAGGCTCATGCAGCAGGCTCTTGATGTTCTTGCAGGTGTATAGCAGGCAGGGTTTTTTTTGGGGGGGGAAACTGAAATTCAACTTCAGTTTTAGTTGAATTTTAATACCAACCATTTTTTAGTTATCGACATATCAATAATTAGCAACTTATCAATACTGGCCAGAATTAACTAGAGTATAAACCAGTGTTGTTACATTTAACTAAAACTGTAATAAAAAAATAATAATTCAGCAACTGAAATAATTCTGAAATAAAATGAAATATGAATACAAATTAGATTACTATTAGAAAAATAATTAAAAGGGACCCAAAAATGAAAATTTGAAGAAACCTAAAGAAATCGCCTTGGCAACTAACTGAAATAAATTTAAGTTGAAAATTAAAGCTATATAGAAACACATGACACATAACAAAACAAAACAAAAAATACTAAAACTCAAACTAAAAATAAAATGAAAACTAATAATGTAGAAATAAAAGCTAATTAAAAATATTAATATATACATTCTACTGTTATTACTTTTAATAAAACAGTATATAAATAAAACTAAAAGGGACCATCACAGTCATTTTTTGTAGGTTTACCCCTGTGGTACCGGATGCTCACACTACACTTGACTGCATGTGTGTAATGATACCGTCAGTGCAATTTGCAAGTCTGTCAAATTGGCTGGAAATATTGGGCAATACAGAAATATGCATCATCAGATTTGTGGGTACGATAATTCCATCTCCCTCTAGTTCTGACTGCACTAGATTATAATGGAAAGCATCTCTGTGGACTCGTGTTTGAACAATTTGTTATGAGGAAATGCAGTTTAATTTCACTCTGTCTCAGACAGAGCAGAGCAGTTCTGTGCATTTTGAAATGTGGGTTAGGTTGGCTTCTCTTTACAAATCACAGAGATCAAAAAATGTTTGCTGGGCTGGTATCTGGAAGAAGCAGTGCATGATGGGAATTTCACTTTTATGACTAGTGTTTTCATGTATTCCTTTAAACAAAAAATTAGCTTTCCCTTTCTATCTCTCGTTGTCTTTTTGCCAGTTTTCTTTTTAAACTCTCATATATCTAAAGAACAAAAGCGAACCATTTCGGGAGAGCTGGAGGCAGCAGGAGGCTGTTACAGGACATGCTGTTTTTTCATCTTTCTTTGTCTGTTTTGCCTTCATCCAGATCCGGAGTACCGTCGAGAACAGTTTTGTTGGCTGGGAGCTGGAAGAGGTGCTGCTGTTGGACATGTCAGTAGATGATGGTGACTCAAAGATCCAGAACCAGATGAAGAAGCTCCAAAGTCCTGTTATACTACTGTACTGCACAAAAGAAGAAGCCATGACCATTTTCGAGGTGGCCCATTCTGTCGGCCTCACTGGTTATGGTTACACCTGGATCGTACCATCTCTGGTGACAGGGGATGCAGATAATGTACCCAGCGTCTTTCCAACAGGTAAGAAAAGAAGGATTGGGTTAAAAAAAGGTTGAACTTCATGGGGGAAAAACACATTTATTTACTATGAAATATTTATTACAACTATGTATGTATATATGTATATATATATATACTACACACACAGACACACACACACTAGGTGTAAATATTTCATAGATATAAATAAATGTTATTGGAGTATGTTTTACAAAATAATACAATTTCAGTTTTTCACTTAATTCAGCGTTGCATGCCATTTCTTTGTTTTTGAAATTTATTAGCAATTTCTGATTGAAAATTTATTCTACACCATTTTTGTCAGTGTATCGAAATATTTCAGATGATCTAACACTTACTAAACTTTGTAAAATCTCAAAATAATATACATTTTTCATACTGTACATTATAATGTTGTGATGCCTAAATTCACTTGTCGCATTTCAAATTAAAATAAATAAAGCTATATAGAAATATTTAGCTAAAAAACTACGCAAATATTTCAGATGATTGTATTTACTGAATTTACACTTCCTTTATCTCAGGTTTGATCTCTGTTTCCTACGATGAGTGGGACTACGGACTGGAGGCTCGAGTGCGTGATGCTGTAGCCATAATCGCCATGGCAACCTCCACAATGATGCTGGATCGGGGTCCTCACACGCTGCTTAAGTCTGGATGCCACGGCACACCTGACAAGAAAGGCAGCAAGTCAGGAAACCCCAACGAGGTGCTGAGGTGAGTCAGGCTTAGCGGGGCGCCAGGGTTCAAACACTGACATCTGGGGTCTGCAATCATACACATACACAGGCAGTCTTGCCAGCATACACACTTACAACACCTGCTCAGGAGGGTTTCTGAACTAATGGAGTGTTTTGAAAAGGGTAAAGAGCCCTAGACAGGTGCACGAACATACTGTTCACGCATGCATACACACCATGGTTGGTGTTAGATGTTGTAGGTTCTGTCAGAGACAGATCTTTAAATTACCAGTTGTGATAATGGAAAATGGATTACTTGATCTATACAGTTCTTAATATAGTACTTTGGGATAACGGGTGCTATTTTCATGGCACCATTTTTATCCCGGATTTTACAGTACTGTTCAAAAATTTGGGCTCAGTAAGATATTTTTTCTTTTGAAAGAAATTAAAACTTTTATTCAACAAGGGTAGTAAAATAACAGTACGGCAATTTATAATCTTACAAGAGATTTCTATTTGAAATAAATGCTATTTTTTTGCACTCTGTATTCATCAAAGAATCCTGAAAAACATCTATCACGGTTTCTACAAAAATATGAAGAATTGTCAACATTGATAATAATAAAAAATGTTTCTTGAGCAGCAAATCAGCAGATTAGATTGATTTCTGAAGGATCTTGTGACACTGAAGAGACAGCTTTAGCATCACAGGAATAAATTACATTTTAAAATGTTTAAATTGAAAACATTTATTTTAAGTTGTTATAATTTTTGACAATATTATTGTTTTTACTGTCATTTTGATCAAATAAATTGTTCACATGAACAACGGTTAAAGTTACTCGTCGTCAGGCTTCAGAAGAATACCATAATTCCTCCGTTCAATTAGGCCTAAGACATCGAGAGTCACGCAGACCTATAACAACCCAGCCACAACACA
>NW_015626864.1:899616-901704 GCF_001515625.1 Sinocyclocheilus rhinocerous
TTAAGAATTGTCAACATTGATAATAATAAAAAATGTTTCTTGAGCAGCAAATCAGCAGATTAGATTGATTTCTGAAGGATCTTGTGACACTGAAGAGACAGCTTTAGCATCACAGGAATAAATTACATTTTAAAATGTTTAAATTGAAAACATTTATTTTAAGTTGTTATAATTTTTGACAATATTATTGTTTTTACTGTCATTTTGATCAAATAAATGCAGTTTTTGTGAGCATAAGAGACTTCTTTCATAAACATGAAAAAAATCTTATCTGCCCCAAACTTTTGATTGGTGGTGAACAGTATATTACTGAAATATGTAAGCTTGTTTTGGAGATTTCTGTTTTTTACCCATTTAAATTTAGGTTTAGTTAGCTTTCAGTGAACTGTTGTGCTAAAACATCATGTTTGTGGTTAAATATATTAATATATAGGTTAATTAAAAAATCTATTTAATGGAGGTATCGGAATCATGGTATTGATGTTACTGGCTGTTCTTGGTTAAAAAAGTTCCCCTATTATGTTGTTTTAAAGGTTGTAATTTTGCTTTGGAGGTGCACTGGGTGTACACCTTATACAGCACAAAACTATGCATTTTGAGCACTTGGTAGAAAATATATACATAAAAATGAAAGTGGGTACATCTGGGCATTTTGAACTCGGCAAGATTTGACAAGCAGTCACCAGTAAAGGATGGGAACACATTGAAAGTTTGGAGTTATACTGCGTCACTGTAAAATTAATTTTAACCACTGACCTCTTCACATCTTCATCCTTTGGGAGTACATGTAAGAGTCTTCTAGACATGCCGACAACATGAACAACTACAGCTATAGTGTTTGAGGGCGGGCCTAAGCACACGTTGTTCGCGGGCAGCCAGTGAAGAGCATTATGCAAATGAGTTGAAACACGTAGGTTTGTGCTGGAAGCAAGACTGAAATTTCCGACAACATGTTTCAGGCAGTTCAGAATCGGTTCTTTCTTTTGGGAGGCAATAACTCCTTTTGTTGTGCACTTTGATATTTGAAGACCTTTTACATTCACAAACAACTATATCATACACTACATTAAAGATAATATCCGAAAAAGCGTATTGGGGCACTTTAAAATATACTTACGTTTAGTTTAAATTTACATAATGTAAATATAATGCATAAAATCTTCCTTTTATATATATTCTACATAATTTGTGGATTAATTTCAGTGTGGAATTTATATTAATGATTACAAATGTGAATATTATATATAATTAATTACCTAATATTCCATAGGATTAATGAAAAAAAAACAATTCATCAGCAAAAATATAAAACAATTAATTAGTTAAAGATTTATAATCTATTTACAGCACTTACAGTAACATTTTTCCCCTCAAAATGCAATCAAAAGTGGTCACAGGAGATGCATTGGAAAGGCTTGTTACTACCAAGGGGTATCTGATGATCCGTCTCATCTGGCCGTCAGCCGAGATGGATCCTAAAACCAGGTGTAAAGAGAGTCCTAGATTGAGCAACATTCTATTATAGCCATTGTGTACCTGTAACACCTCCTGGAGAAAGAATGAGTGAGAGTGACAAATGGACAACAAAAGAGAAAAAGAGAGTACATTATTGGTAATGTGGGTCAGCTGTAGCTTCTCGCTGAAGCGTCTGGCACAGAGCACCTTTCACTTTTCTTTCCCCATTATGTCTCCTCTGACATTCAGCCCGCGCCCACGTGTCTGTACTGGCCTGGCTGTTATTTTTCATCTTAGAAACCTAAATATCCATCATAATACAAAAGTGAGCTTTTCATCTGAACTGCTCTGTTCTCTCTTGTACTGTTATTTGACATTTAGTATTGAGGGGCATTGATTCTTAAGTATTAATTAGCATTTAGGCTCGGTCACACTCTCTTTTAGCCAGTCATTTGATCTGCTGGTGAGGAGTTAATTGAATGCTTGAGGCAGAGCAGGATTAGGAAGCCGAATGGAACAACAGTGGAAGCCTGGCCTCTCCCTCCCTCTCTCTCTTCTGCGTCTAGTTTTCCCTCTTTCTTTCTATCTGCCTGTCCCCTCCCTTGATTAACTCTAGGCATATGCAAACGTGGA
>NW_015626864.1:901735-908692 GCF_001515625.1 Sinocyclocheilus rhinocerous
TATCTTTATTGAAGTGAATTACGTATAAATCGCCTTCATGCATGAATGAATGATATTTTTTGCAATTTTACACATAATAATCCACGATGATCACATTACACAAAACTGAAATTGCACGTCAAAATAACACATTGTCAATATTTTTTGAGACCCCCCCAAAATTTCACAAATCACGTTTTCAGGGGAGCCCATGTCTTATTAAGGGGAGCCGAGCTCCCCCTAGCTCCCCCGTAGTTCGCACCCTGTCTCTAATACATATTTTAATGTAATAAACTT
This sequence comes from Sinocyclocheilus rhinocerous, assembly GCF_001515625.1. Taxonomy (NCBI): domain Eukaryota; kingdom Metazoa; phylum Chordata; class Actinopteri; order Cypriniformes; family Cyprinidae; genus Sinocyclocheilus; species Sinocyclocheilus rhinocerous. The sequence goes on from NW_015626864.1 coordinate 902,012, forward strand.
TAAACCCCAAAGAGACAATCTTGAAATGCAACAGTAACAAATGAAAATCTACCTCTCATCCAGACTTTAATATGAACAGTTGTGGCACACGTATGCTAGGTTCCCTCTGTGTATTCTTCATGTGCCAATTTCAGCTGAACAGACGTCGGACTCACCTTTCCGCTTGTCTAGTGGAGGCTGTTCTAGTTGTGTACTGTATACTGTAGATCATCGCAGGTTTTACATTATCAGACGCAAAACAACTAAATTTAAAATTATGTATGATTTAATTTAAATTGAACACAATTACGACAAAAAAGAAAAGAAAATAACATTCAAATTTTAACTAATAGATGGTTCACCCCAAATATTTAGTCATATTTACTCACCATTCGTCATGTTGTCCCAAAACTGTATGACCAAACCTGTATATAAATCTTTTCACAATATATTTTTCAACAAAATATTAAGCAGCACAACTGCTTTCAACATAATAATAGCTACTTGAGCAGCAAATCAGCATATTAGAATGATTTCTGAAGGAATGCAAACGTGGAAGAGTAGGATAATTGTAACACTTTTGGGCTTTTGCTCATTGATCCAGGGAACGTTTAGCATAAAGCTTTACAATTTTGCCACAATCATTGTTGACATATCAGCAATCATTACCTGCATCAATTAAATCTATTACCTAATCAAACTGGATACCATTACACACAAAGTGCGGTGTTACCATCAGTCACCTAGACTCAATAATTATATGCTCTCTTATATGGGGGGAGGTTCGTGCACTTCCGTGTGCCTCAAAAGAGGGCTTACAATGACTTACAAAGATACATAACAGCTACAAGTGTATGCACTACTTGCTTTATGCAAAATATATAAACTAGAAAACATATGGTAATAATATTTCACAATAATACTGTTTTTACTTTATTTCTGATCAAATAAATGCAGCCTCGGTGAGTGTAAGAGGCTTCTTTCAAAAACATTTGAAGGTAGTATATTTTACAGTATTTATTTATAGTACTTATTGAGCATTACTGCTGTCCCCTACACCTTCTTCATTCATCTCTGTTCTTTTAAGGTTTCTTTCTGTTTACTTCTGTCTGATTAGTTTTCGACCAAAGATTCTTTCTCATTTTCTTTTTGAACCCTTATTTTATACAGTCTGTGTAAAGTGTTGCAGGGGTTGGTTAGCAGTGAAACGTTCCACATCGCTTAATTCTGCCATCTCTAAAAACACTTTAAAATATTCAATGCTAATTTTGGAAGTTGTTTTCCAAAGCATGTATTTAAAAAAAAAAGCTTTTAATTCCAGCGGTTAGCTTGGAAACGAACCAGTCAATAACACATTGCATACAAATGCGCCATCGCTCATTAATAAAACACTATAGTTAAGGTTTGATTTCAATGTTAAATTAAACATTTATAATGTTTCCATAACTGCATGTAGCCTGGAGAGCATGCTATGAAGACATATAGTTGTGTTGTTGCAAAAAGCTTTGTTTGTTTAGATGAGGGAAACAAGTAATTAAGTGGAAAAAAACACTTTTATGTTATTTGTGAATGGTGGATTTACAATAATTACCCAGCAGACATAGTATCTGGTAGAACAAGGTGGTTGTGTCTGTGTAATTAGGTGGATATGTTAGGCTAGCCTTTAGAGTCGCTGAAGTGGATTTTTGAATTGACTGATGAGAAGATAAGGACGCTAATATCTTATGAACACACAAAAAAGATGGAAAAGAAGAAGAAATAGTAGGCTAAGTACAAAATGGAGAAAACTGTTTTGTTTAGAGTCCTCTGGGAGTGCAGGTTCCTCAGTCGCCCTGCAGTGCACACCTGGGACCTCACATATGCGTGCACACAGGACGTTTTTGAATGACAGCGTTATGAGGTGAGCTGAATGAGAAGCAACGGACCCTGTAACCCCTCGAGGACTCTAATGATCCGTTTCCACCATAATGGAGACGATTTAAATGGCATTCCAAGATTGTATATAATCATTCTGGAACACCCACCATGCTCTGCGGTGGATCTGTCAGCGATGATGGAGGGCTTTTCAGCTGGATGGGTCATGATCTGTGATGGTTAAGGGCCTGAGACAGCCTCAAGGGGTTCCTCTGAAGGTCAGCTGAAGGTTTTGGAATGGTTTTAGAAGATTAGATGAGATACATGTACCCTATCGAGGTTGAGAGCAGGGTTAAATGAGGTTACATGTACTTATCTTGGATAAATTGATTGCAAGGACATGTGTGGGTTACTCTTGCGGAAAAAAACCCTGATTTTATTCGGGTAATGCTTGAATTTTAATGATTAACTTTTTTTTTTACTTGATTTTTGTTGTTGTGAATGTTATGGAATATGTCCGAATAAAATATCATTAGCTTATGGATTTTCTAAAACCCTTTAGCATTTTTCATCCTACTGATTTCCAAGTTTACATTTTTTTAATGACTCAGCCTTTGATAATTGTCAAATATTTTGCATTTTGAAAAAGATAACCTGTGGTAATGACATTGAAAGTTCTTGAATTATATAACTTTTACATTTTTATAATTAATATATTACACTGTAAACAATTCAGTGAAATTTACAGTAAAAACAGCAGCTGTGGTTTTACAGATTGAAATTAAATTTACAGTTAAAAAAACTTCATAAAGTAAAATAATGTTAATATACCAAATTACTAAAATGTGTTTTTTTTTTTAATCTTTATAATATACTGACAACCTCCTTCGATACACAGGTGGTAAGAAAGCCACATTTTGAATCAAAAGTTAATCACAAGCCAATTTTAAATAAATACAAATATAATAGTAATAGAAGGTTCACAGGGTCATACACACACACACACACACACACACACACACACAACATCATGGTAACATATCTGATGAGAAAAAACTAACAAGAAACAGTTATTTCAGTGCAAAAACAAATGTGAAGTGTCACAGAGAATTCGGGGAATGTCAATTTATGTTTTTGTTTTACCTGTAAATTATAGAGTGACTTGTTCTTTTTCACTTACAAAAACTGTAAATTCAACTGTATCGTATAATTACATTAAATCTGCCATTAGATATATTGCAGTTTTTCACTGTGTAAGGAAACTTGCCATTAACCAATTAACAGGTTTTTACCGTAGCATTTTTGCAGCCTTTTAACTGTTAAAACTGCATACATTTAAAATGTGTACATTTAGAAATTAATTTTATATATAAAATATTTTGACATAATTTGACCTAAATGTATACTTTCTAAAATGTGTATTTATTTATTTACTTACTTATTTAATATTACAATATATATTTTGTTTATTTTTGTATTGACTTGCTCTTAAACTTATATATGGTCTCCCCAATCTTGAAAATATTACATTCTTGCTTGAATGTGTCTAAGTTTGTCGCTGTGTGTGTGTGTGTGTGTGTGTGTGTGTGTATGTGTGTGTGTGTGTGTGTGTGTGTGTGTGTATTATGTGTGTGTTTTACAGAGGCGGACAAAGTACTTAACTCCATTACTTGGAGTGAAAGTACAGATACTGCTGGTCAAATATTACTCCATCCAAAGTGAAAGTTGTAAAGACAGATTTTTACTTAAGTAAAAGTACAGAAGTACTTGCTTTTAAAAGTACTTAAGTACCAAAAGTAAATTTCCCTTTTTATGTCAATGCACTGTTTTATTATTGTTGTTTGTAATACTTACAATACTTCTGAAGCAACTTAGAATACATTACACCTGCTGAATACACTGACTAGCTTGTAGTATATTTGGAATAAAGAGCTTTTAGAATGTTAAAAACCTATGGGGAAAAAACAAAACAAAAAAAATGATTGAACACAATGTAATGAAGTTAAAGTCATAAGTTCCCAGAAAAAATAATACTCAAGTAAAGTACAGATACTCAACAAGTGTACTTAAGTACAATACTCAAGTAAATATACTTAGTTACTGTCCGCCTCTGGTGTTTTACCTAGCATGTGTGATTGCGTGGCTTGTCTCTCTGATGCTTTGACACCTATGATGTGCTTAAGGCTTGTGAAGCTGCCAAGCTTTTATTCTCCACTTCAGTTAATTGTAGCCCCTCAGGCTGCCGCTCTCAGGTTCACTGGGTGGCCAGTAGACCTGATGCCCAGAAAGTTTAAAGGGGTCATATGATGCTTTTTTAAAGATCATTATTTTGTGTATTTGGTGTAACAGAATATGTTGACATGCTTTAATGTTCAAAAAACACATTATTTTTCAAATACTGTACATTATTATAGGTCCTCTATGCCCCGCCTCTCTCAAACGCTTCGTTTTCTACAAAGTCCCTCCTTCCGACAAGCGCAGTCTGCTCTGATTGGCCAGCTGAACCAGTGCATTGTGATTGGCCGAACACCACAAGCACCTGTCGGCTGACAAAAACTGTTCAGAAGTAGGTCAAGATATCAGTTGTACACTGGTGAACCCCTTCGGTCTTGCACTCTTTTTTTCTATACCTTCTTTCTCTGTCTATCTCTCTATTTTCTGCTCACTGTCACATACTTTGTTTCTGTCTCCATTTATTGTTTGCTTTCTCATACTTTTAGACTACAAAATACAAAATGAACTGTCTGCCTTTTCAAAATATTTGGCTTTAAAGCTTACATACAGCTCAATTCCCAAAGGTGTGTTTGTGTGCCTTTACATAGAGAGAAAGTGCGTGTTTTAGGTCTATCCATTAGAGTGTGTGAGTGTTGGTGGTGTACTGCTGTGTTACAAGGCCCACAGGCTTCCCTGGGGAAGGGGTTTGATCATTACATGGTGTCCTGTGTAGGTAAAGGTAATTAATCTCTGATTCACCCAGGAGCCTTTAACTTGCTTTAATTAAAAATGCATACATAAACACATACACTCTTAGAAAAACCTATACACACTTCCCCAGCCCACATCCACTATCATGTATATAGATCGCACTGTGGGTGGCTCTGAATTCCGGGTACGAGACCAAAGTATGATTCGATCTGTGTTCGGTCTGAAATCCTGTTTAGGTTAACTCATGTCATGATGTCGTAATGCCTTATGCGTTATAAATCCTCTGCAGATTATTGTCGCCCCTGTGTTGATGATGCATTAAAATAATCCAGTGCTGGTGGGCAAACACTGTAATTACTTCCAGACTCATAACAGCCATGCCTCCCTCCCTCTAGACCAGTGACGTGAGGTGGTCTTCTAAAATGAGAAGGCAAAGCCCCCTCTTGGCGGGACTTTTAATTAAATGTACTGTAAATTCATGCTACATTTGATGTTTATGAAGTTGAATGCAAATGAAACACCATTTACCTGACAATATCAACAAACTAGTGCCATAATATGACATTTTTGTTTGTTTATATCAAAGGCATAGTCCACCAAAAATGTACTTCTGTCATTATTTACTCACCCTGAAGTTGTTCCAAATCTGTATGAATTTCATTCAACTGTTTAACACACAAAAAGATGTTTTACAGTTGATGTTAGCCATTGACTTCCACAGTATTTTTTTTTCCATATACTATGGAAGTCAATGGCTACCATCAACTGTTTAGTTACCAACATTCTTCAAAATATCTTCTTTTGTGTTCAACAGAAGAAGGAAACATACAAGTTTGGAACAAGTGGAGGGTGAGTAAATGATGACGGAAGTTTCATTTTTGGGTGAACTATCCCTTTAAATGGACAGTTTACCCAAAAATGAACATCGTCATAATTTGCTCACCAGTGTTAACTTGTCAACGACATTTTTTCACCGACGACAATGAGACGATAACGAACTAAAACTCTTTATGAATGACAAAAACTATGATGAAAATTTATTGACATTTTCGTCAACGAATAAAAACGAGACGAAAATTTTAGGGAGGGACGATTTGGGAAGAGATTCATTCAGAACGAATCTGCTGCATAGTTAGGAGGTTATAGATGCATACATATGAACCGGCAGGACATAAGCTAAAATGCACTTGCTGCACGTCTCATAAAACATTTAAAAATGTCAATATTTGGGAGTAAGAGAAGAGCAGACATATAAATAAATCTGACGATGCAAGAGAGAACTCATTTCGGTCCGGTTTTCAGAGCGCAGACACTGAAGCATACACAAACAGAAAGCGCGTCTCACAGCACACAAGTAAGTTACTCTCTCGCGTCGCATGAACGGACACAAAATGATGTCGAATTGTCCGTTTTGACGAGTATTCACGTAAACACAGTTGATTACGTCTTAAGTGAACGTAAACAGTAGGGAGAACGTGTATCAGTACATTGCATCCATTGCAGCTGTGCATTCTGTTTTAAAGGGACAGTAGCCTAATTTAGTTGCTATTGATGTTAATCAAGCAACAACAGAAAGACAGAAAATCACTCATTGCTCTTGACTGAAAAACTTTAGTAGCCCTAAAGATTAATCTAAATGTATTTATAGAAATAAATATGTCTGCTTGAAAGAATGAAGAATGGTAAACAATTTGCTATAAAGAATGCATAATTAGCCTATATAACATTGGTATTTCATTAAAAAGAAGACCATGTTCTTGTTCTTTATGAGAAGTGGTTTTATTTAATTTTAACATAAAGGCATGTTGTGTGTCACCGCAGTTAAATCGGTGTCTATCATGATAAAACCTTAATATCAAACCTATATAATGGAGTTTAGAGAAATGCTTAAAGGGGTCATATGATGCGATTTCAAGTTTTCCT
>NW_015626864.1:908702-917561 GCF_001515625.1 Sinocyclocheilus rhinocerous
GAACTAAACCCATTAGATTTTAGTCGACTAAAATCGTATGATATTTAATCGACTAAAACTAGACTAAAACTAAAAACAATTCAGATGACTAAAATATGACTAAAACTAAATGGCATTTTAGTCAAAAGACTATGACTAAAACTAAATCAAAATTTGCTGTCAAAATTAACACTGTTACTCACCTTGTACAACTTCTTTTTCAAACACTCTCCATATCCATTATTTTATGTTTCAGAGTAAATGGTCACAGAATCTTCAGTTTTGAGCTGTCCTTAATAAACATACTATTTATTAAAACCAAGTCACATCAAGTCTCATTAAAATGTGTTGATGCTTTTTGTATTACTTCAAAAGCAATTTTAGAGTTATAAAGTAAAAAGCATATTTTAAGTGTCATTTATTTGTTATTATTAATAGTCACATTATTTTCAGACCATTAGTCAGCTAATGCTCTATAAACACAGTTGCTGTCATGAAGGTTGCCGACACAGAGGTGCAGTTTTAAATTAACTGAGCTGAGTGCTAGCTAAAAAATGCCTCAGCCACAGATCATTTAAAGTAATTTCAAGTTCATTTCGATTCGGATGTGATGTGACCAGAAGTGGTGATGTCGGAGTGGGTAGTTGTTTACTTTATAATTAGTCCATCCAATTCCAACGGTTTGACCCTGCCTGGCCAATTTGCAGACCATTTGTGAACACGATGAGCGAGTGTTATCCCATTGTCTGAGTAATCAGCCAATCATATCACACATTTAAATTTATTTTGTCCAATCACATTGCACCTTCCATATATCATTTACTTTAAACTGAAGATCATATACTCACCCTTATGTAACTTGTGTAACTTGTATGACCTTTTTCATGAAAAAAGCTGCTATTTTCCATATAACAAAAATCTAGCTGTCATATTCAGGTGCAGTTTTGCTGTTGAATTCAAAATCATGTTTGAACCTGGGTCCATCTACATATTAAAGGGGTCATATGATGCGATTTCAAGTTTTCCTTTCTCTTTGGAGTGTTACAAGCTGATTGTGCATAATGTACCACTAGCTCTGGACTTCTTTTATTTATGTGAAGAACAACTAAGTTGTTAAGTTTTTTTTTTCTTTGGTCATGCCTTATCTTGCCCAGTGCAACAAGTGATCTCAGCAAAACCTATATGTGCAAGACACCCGTGGGCTCAGGGGAGGCAAAAGAAACACTGCCTCCTCCTGAAACTTTATCCATTGGTGCCACTGCTGGACAGTGTTACCTTTTAAAAATGAGTGGTTTATGCACTATTGTGCTATTCACATTTCCATGTGAATATTTTTGAGAAGGAGCTTGCCTCCTTGCAGTGGTATTTTGGTATTATTTCTATATAGTATTTATTGATATTTTGAACTCACTATTTTGAATCTTTTATTTTTATATTTTTAAGTTTTGTTGTTGTTGTTGTTGCGTTTAGTCATTTTATTCATTTTTGTTTTTGTTTTAAATATTTCTATTTAGCTTTAATCTTTATTTCAGTTAGTTGCCAAGCCAACATTTCTCATTTTCAGGATTTGTTATGTTTTTCATATAATATTTATATATATTTTTTTATTTTATTTAAACTTTATTTCAATGAAAGGAAAAATTTTTTGATAGTTTTAGTTAACAAGAACAACGCTGCTCCTCTGAGAAAACGCCCCCTACTCTAGACATTAATGAAATAATCATATACAGTCTTCACACTCCCTCAAGATTTTGATGGTTGTTAACGCTGTTCCCTGTTGACCCGAGAGGCTATTTCAGAGCCTTGACAAGTATCATGAAATGGCACAGTATCAAGCCAGGAGATGTTATGTCAGGTCCAAAATTAAATACGAGGGGAAACCCTTGAATGTGAGATCAAGTAATTCATAGATCCTTGAATGGTTGTGCTTTTAAATGGGTGTATGATAAACCTGAAGATGAGTTTTCTAATGTCAGATCAATGCTAGAACTGAAAAACGTTGGATACGATAAATCTGGTTGGCTGTCATGTCCAATATTGATCTGTTTGTATTTATAGTGACAGATAAATGGGTCTTTGCTGCATCATGCGTCTCACTGTAAGTACAAAAGATGCTACCTCTCTCTCCATGTCTCTTTCTCCCTCACTCTCTCGGTGAGATTACTGTTCCCATGGCAACACAGCAGATTGCTTGGAGATTGCTATGGTTGTGGGCACCATGGTAACGCATTTTATATGCTGGTGGGTCTCTCTCTCCCTCTCTCTTTCACACACTTCCTCTCACGTTCATTCTATCTGTTGGCAGTTTGGGGTTGTACATACCTTCTTGTGTCAGGACTCAGCACAGACTTCCCTAATACACCGATTTGGGAATTGATGGTGTGCGAGTCTGTATGAGTCTGTAGGTTAAACGGATCAGATGTGCACGTAACTATTGCAGTAACTACTGCAGTTTCTATATGTGAGTTTTAGTACACTCTTAGAAAAAAAAGGTTCATTGGGGTTCTATATAGAACCCTAGGGTTCTTTACTCTACTTTTTTTTTTAATGAAAAAAAGGCTTATGAATTAAAAAACAATACTGATACATATCAGAAACATGTGGACTTACCAGGTTCGCCATCTTTCATGGGTTACAGAATTGGGGAAAGTAAAAAAAAAAAAAAAAAGTATATATAGATATAGACTGCATGGTTTATAGGAGAAAGTGGGGTAAATACTTGACATTTATTGAAGGTGAAGGATAATAACCTGGTCGTGAGATGCAAAATAAGAGTGTCATTAATATACTATTTGGTGACACTTTAATTTTATTTATTTACCTAATATTTTTTGCAAGTTAACTTCCAATTTATTTATTTATGCAAGTTAACGTTCAGTTTTTTTTAAATATATATATATATATATGACTGACAGATGTTGGATGGGTGAGTAAGGGGGAGGGGGTTTGATAAAACTGAATGTACTGTTTTGTCAATTTAAGATAAAAAGAATAAAAAGTATGAATAAAAAAGAAATATGGATTTAACTGTTGGACTGTGAATTGCTGTGTGTTATATATTGCTTGTGTGATTGTAAATGCTAATAAAAGTGTCTTAAATAACCACATAATACTTTGATGTGTTATTCTTATGGTAATTTCAGTTTTCCTAGTGATAAAGTATCTATATGAGCTGTTAAAGTCATAAAATTTTATTAAAATAAAACAAAAACTAAATCCATAAATTGATCCCATGATGGGAACCCCTAAAGGGTTCTATATAGAACCTTTTCTTCTGAGTGTAGTGTTAATATAACAAAAAAGTACTATAGCAGTCTTATGATACTTTATATATACCACGCTAACAAATATATCTTGGTATTTAAATACATGTCCAAAACCTGTTGTAAGTTCTGTTTTAAAAGATACTATACTTTTGGAGGCTCCTGTGCCAGACGAGTGAATGTAATTGATATGCTAACGGTTAGCTTTCTCCAGATGTTATAGACCTCCTCCCAGAAGCCCATTTTTTGATGTTAGCTTCTGTATGTATAGATGTACAACATTGCTTTACAGTCTTCCATTGTATTGTACGTGCATGAGACATACTCACAATTTGTTTGGTCATTCTGCTCTCTAGCCCCTCTCTGCATATTTCTCTTTCATTCTCTCTTGTTTAGAGCAGATATTTATTTCTTGTGTGGTGAGTCGTTTTCATGAGGCCTATTGTTGTCATGGCAACAACAGCCCACAGATGGAGGCAAGAGAGCGAGGAGTGCACCAGAGAGTTTTCACTGGCTCTGACACAAAACTTGTTGACACACATACATGAAGCTCATGCTATGAGGAAAATCTGTGCACGTATCAGCGCTCAAGGGCACAAACACACACACACCTGACTACAGACTGATTTGCAGTCACTGTCTAAATTGGGTCAGTTCTTCTACGTCATAAAATTTACACCCAGATGCAAGAAAAGGGAAACGACTTGTCCATGCGATTCTGTTTCATGAAGTTTTACTGCTGATGTCCTTTATTACTGTGGGGATATTTATGCTCTGTGTTTGACACAGTAGGGTGAATTAATGGAAAAGTGTCTCCATCTAAACACCTTTCCTTCTATTGGGAACACTGGGGCTGGTTGTCATACATAATATTGGTCAGGGTATGTTTATTTCTATGAAAATCAATTTCTGAACATCTTGGCTACAGAAAAGCTTTTGAACATTTCCACTATCATTGCCAAGGAAAAACAGATACAGATCATTTCACAGATTTATTATAAAATAACAATTCATGAAATAGCAAAAGTGTAAAAGGCAATGTACAAAAATATTATTATTTTGGTTAAAAAAAAATTGTATTAACTTACAACATGTACATTTAATAATTATGAAGAAAAAAAAATGTTGTCTTCCACTCACATACTTTTCCACTTTTTAGTATTTTTGGTTACATTTGGTTTATAGTCAATCAATGAAACTATAATTCACTATAAAATATTAATAAGTATATATTTATATAATAATATATAAATATATTTGACTCTTGTCTGTATGTATGTTACTGTTAGTGATTTTGTTTATTATATATATATATATATATATATATATATAGTTTTATTGCTTTTATTACAAATACAGCTAAAACAGCTAAAAATAGAGCTATACTAAAAATATGGCTCACACTTTAGTTTGGGGACCAATTCTCACTTTTAACTAACTATTAACTACTACTGCCTCACTAAAATCCTAATTTGCTGCTTATTAATAGTTAGTAAGGTACTTGTTAAGTTTTGGTATTGTGTAGGATTAAGGAATCTAGAATATGGTCATGCAGAATAAGGCATTAATATGTGCTTTATAAGTACTAATAAACAGCCAATATGCATGTTAATAAGCAACTTGTTAATAGTGAGAATTGGTCCCTAAACTAAAGTGTTACCAAAATATGATATTGAAATTTTAGTTCGGAGGAAACCAAAAATCACTGCTATAAAAAAAGACATTTGTGTAATATATTGCTCTAATACTACTCGCCGTGGTCTCCCATAAAATGTATTGTATAATGTTACTGATGGGTTTTATTATTGTCTTTGTCTTTATATTTATATTCATATATTATAAATCTTCATTTCTTTTTCGTCCTATTATGAATTCATATGTACATATCATGTATATGCCAAATGCTGGAACTGTGGCCGAGAATACTAAGAAATCAAGTGCTAAGTTAGATCTCAAGGGCAACAAGAAGAACAACACAATATAAGAATGCTAAAACATTGCTGATGCAGTTCAGATGTCTAAGTGCTAGATGAGGTCAGTAAAGACGAGTCACTAGACACAGACAGTCCATTAAGTACTGCCCAAATTTATCTGTGGAGTAGGTTAGTGACACGAAAGAGGTTAATTACAACTGAGGTTAATTACAACTCGACCGAAAGTATTTTGTATGAACTTGAAGGGGTTATTTGACTAAATCTGGTGGGCCAGTGAGGAGGAGGAATCAAATTTAAACTCTGATTAGATGGCAATGCAGGGTGATCTGATGTTGATAGAAAAAATTAAAGGACCAAATACTGAGCCATGAGGCACTCCAGGGTTGAGGGCCAGCAAATTAGGCTTTTTTTTTTGCTAACTTTGTATGATCTGTTCACGTAGCAAATAAACCAGTAAATTAGTTAACACTGTCCACACTGAAATGAACAGTTTGTGGCTGAACATGTCAAAAACTATCTAAGGCAATGTAGTCAAGATGCTCTGGTTCTTAAGATTGCGTGACAAGGATTAATTCCTAAGTGATGGAGGTCAAGCATGCTGTTTTTGGAAAAAACTTGACATTTGGATGAAACTATTCATTATGCAGTGCTTGCTGTCTCATCCACAGCATCCATTCCAAGCAAATACAAAGCCAAATTGTTTCAAGATGCAGCAAACTGGTTTATAATTATAATATTGAAATATGCTACTTTCAAGTAAAAAGTTGCTGTTAATGTGTTCTTGGATGACTGACTAAAAGCTAGGATATCGGTTATTAGATCTGATATGTAATATCACTCTGTAATAAATGTTTTTCCCTGGATTATTATATTTTATTGGGTTCATGACTACTGTATTTTGTTAAGGTTAAAGCCATACCCGCTCCTCAAGACTCTCCAACTGGGTGGATTTAAAAGTCATAATAGTGGTTTTGTGACCAGGAGGCTGCCAGATTCACATTTGCCATTGTGAATATAATTTGCTATAGCCTCTAGCAACAAACCTGCTTTCCTGCATTATAAATGTGTGTGGACATATGCGGATAGTGTGCAGGAACCCATATACTAGGTACACCAGAAAGCCATGTAAAATGCTGACATTGAGGGATCCTGTAAATTGCTTCGACTCGTTCTGAAAATATCTGTGCTATACAGGTTTAAGCGAGGAAGGTGCCTTTGTGTTAATAATCACCAAATGTGTTTGGTCTGATATATTCACTCTGTTTTCTCTTCAGGTACCTCATGAATGTGACATTTGAAGGGCGCAACCTCTCCTTCAGTGAGGATGGTTTTCAGATGCACCCAAAGTTGGTTATTATACTGTTAAATAAGGAGAGGCAGTATGAAAGGGTGGGTATCTTTCCTCATTTCTCTCTTTTGCCTCTGGATTTCTCTTAACTCATGACTGTGCAGTTCCCTGATGTAATTATCAACCTTCATTTACTCTATATATTTCTTTATCTTAATTCAAGATTTCAGCCATCCTCAAATTTAGCCTGCTCTAATCCAATCGCAGCCACTTCAGCCTCAACACCCTCTCATTATCTCACTCGTTATCCTTCTCTCATCTTCTGCTCTCATCTTGCCCTCTTTACACTTTCGCAGGTCGGTAAATGGGAGAATGGGTCTCTGACAATGAAGTACCACGTGTGGCCACGGTTTGAGATCTACTCGGATGCTGAGGAGCGGGAGGACGACCACCTGTCCATTGTTACGCTGGAGGAGGCTCCATTTGTTATTGTGGAGGATGTTGACCCCCTCAGTGGCACCTGCATGAGAAATACAGTGCCGTGCAGAAAACAGCTCAAACTCCTGTGAGGATCCAATAGGAACAGATATTCAGTACAGATATTCAGAAAATGTGCTGCAGTTTGGTTCAAAATTCAGATTTGTCTCAGATTTCACAGCAGATGTTATAAGTTGTAGACTGAAAATGTTACAAAATGAATACAGTGAAGTCCAAAAAATTGGACAATGAAAATATTTAAACCTGGAAATAAACAGAAGGTTGTAGTAGGATTTTTAAAAATTCCAAATACTAAGAGACCAAATAGACCAAATTAGAAAAGTGAAAAATAAAGTTTTTTCGGTGGTCTCAGGCATACCACACCGTCTGTATGTCTGTGAAGATTTGCTTAACCATATTGCTTAACCATATCCAAGATGGATAAAGCTGCATACTATAGGTAAAATATCTTAAATCTGCTATCTAAAATCAGTCATTGCATGAGATCAATATGAGACCAGTCATTAATCTTGACTGCCAAAATGCAGATTTGTCTCATGAGAGCACTAAGTACAGATCCTCCATTCAGTTTTCAAGTTCAAGGTGTTCTGTCACTGTCAGGTCTAGATTATATCATATAGTAAGAAAGTGTGGTGTATACAGTATTGTACTATTAATGTAAAACACAGATTTATTTATGGATTAAACTGGTACCTCATGTCTCTTTTTAATATTGATTATAAAATATCTCTGTTAAATTAGTGTTAAATTCATTTAGCATTCTTTTAATAAAGTATTGCTAAAACACTCATTTATTATGAGAAATGATCTGGGATTAAAGTGAATTTTGACAAATTTAAGTCTCTGGTTCCAATGTAGTCAATGCAATAGTCAGTGCAGTGGTCATTAATCATTTTGATGTTACGTTGACTCATTGATTGATTTTTCAGATGCAGATTTATTATGAAATGATATTTTGATTAAGGATTGATGAACAGCTATAAGGCAAAATTTGTTAAACGCTGTCTTCAGTATTTAGAAAAATAACGTCCTGTGCTAACATTAATCTTCTCAACTTTTTCTTCCTGTTTTCCTATTTCTAGAAATCAGACAAGAGATTCAGGGATCTACATTAAACGTTGTTGCAAGGGCTTCTGTATAGACATCCTCAAAAAGATTGCCAAGTCTGTAAAATTCACCTACGATCTCTACCTGGTGACCAATGGGAAGCACGGCAAAAAGATAAACGGCACATGGAATGGCATGGTTGGAGAGGTTAGTTTCAAAATGCTTTTAGTAAAAAACCTCTGGTTCCCTTTCAGTCAGTCACTCCGAGTCACGTTGGTGACCGACGAATTGGGATCTCACTTAGAGAGACCAATCCACTTCGAGTGTAAACTAAACGAGCCAATGCACATTGGCATGCGATGATTGCATCCAGCTGCCGCTGATCACAGCGTGAGCATAAAAAGGCAGCCAGTGCAATGCATACCAGCTTTTCGCTTCGGAGCCAAGCGACATCATCGTTCTGCTCCTACCAAACTGCTTCGTGTGTGACAAGTCTTGCGCGCTCTCGGGAGCTTTTTGTGTTGGCAGACGGCGCTTCAGCAGTGGTCGTTCCTGTGTTGAGTGGGTTGCGCAGTCACAAGCTGCCCGAGTTGGGTCCCTGCGTTCCACCTTGCTGCCCCAATGTGGGTACGGGGGTGGTTCTGCTGGTCCCGCTTGCACGGTATCTGGGTGCCTGGCTAGCGCTATCCATACCGGGCCCTTCGCCAGTTACCGTCCAAGATGTTGATGCGGAAATGCATCTTCGGGTGCATCTGTCCCCGAGATTGGTTTGCAGCAATCGACCTGATGCGTACTTTCATGTGTCGATCCTTCCGCGCCGCAGACCATTTCTGCGGCTCCCGTTCTCAAG
>NW_015626864.1:920357-931676 GCF_001515625.1 Sinocyclocheilus rhinocerous
TACTCCCTTCAGGGATCAGGTGGTGAGCCTGCAAGCGCTGCCCCCGGAGGAGGCAGACCCAGCCCTAGCTTTGCTCTGTCCCGTCCAAGCCTTGAGATGCTACGTAGACCGGACATAAAGCTTTCGGACCTCAGACCAGCTCTTTGTCTGTTACGGAGGCCGGTAGTAGGGGAAGGCCGTCTCTAAGCAGAGGATGGCCCACTGGATTGTGGACAAACACATAGAGTTTGGGTTGAATAGGTTGTTTTTCATTCAAGAGCTTGCTGGATCATACACTTTTGTTCTTCCTGTTCTATTATACCCCTGCATATTATGGATGAGAGGAGCATATTCAACTGTATGCTTTGTTTTCTTCACGCTGTAGTTATGCATATTACAGTACATTAAAAAATTATATTTTGCTGACAACAGTTTAACAAATTTTGATAATTTATTACAAGTAATTAACTTTTTTTGTGGTTTTAGTTTTAGTTAACGACAATAACCCTTCATGCCTCAGTGTACAGTAACCACTAGGACAGTTCTGGAACATCTATGGATTTTTGATTATATATTATTTTCAAAAAAATGAAATTCTGAAAAGTATCTCTCATGACAAGAACAGATGAAAGAGAGAGAAAATGTGAGCAAGTGAGTTTGCACAAGCCCAAGGGAAAATACAGCTGGTGCATTAATTCAGATGAGAAATAATATGAGTTACAGGATCATATGTAAATCCACAGTTGAAATGAATGTTATGCAGTTCCCTTTCGGTCCTAGTCATAGGAATACTCTGAGAACTGCACCACATTTGGAGCCGCAGACTCGTAGTAGCTTGCTTTATGTTTACTTAATGTCTTTTAGAGATCCAATGCTCCAAGACATGCTCATGTTCAGTGATAGATGCTATAACGCAACACATAATCAAGCAAATATGCAAAATATAGTCTCATATTTTGAAAAGGCAGAGAAAGAAAATAGGATATAGAAAGCAACTACTCAACATGCAGCCCACAGGGCATTCTTGTGGCCCGCATGTTTTTAGAGATTCTGCTATATACCATAGTAAATCCACAGAGCAATTTTAAAAAATCTGACACCAAGCAGAAATCTATAGTCCACTCTGCAAACTGTGCCACAGATGACCGCTTACAGTACAGCTTCATTGATTATAATGGAAGTGATTTAGTTTGATACATGGTTGTGTATAACACTCAGTAGTCTTATTAATATAACAGAGGCACTATAAAAATTAGGAGTGCAGCCCTCGAGGCTAAAGAGATCCGGCTTTGT
This sequence comes from Sinocyclocheilus rhinocerous, assembly GCF_001515625.1. Classification (NCBI taxonomy): domain Eukaryota; kingdom Metazoa; phylum Chordata; class Actinopteri; order Cypriniformes; family Cyprinidae; genus Sinocyclocheilus; species Sinocyclocheilus rhinocerous. Next base: position 921,630 of record NW_015626864.1, read on the forward strand.
GGCCCCATGAGTAGGCCTGATGTAGACAAAGCCTTCCTGTAGCATACATTCTCCTTATTAACTCTGTTTTGTCCCATTTTCCTATATCACCGGAGGCCCCTCATATGTAACTCTAAATATACCTGGACAAGTGATGGGTTTAGGGATGCAGTGATTAGGGAAATGTTGAAATGAAGGAGAAATGGCTATTAAAAACTACTGCGCCCCACTGTGGGAAGTAACCTGATTTCTACCTTCCTTGGTCTCACAGTCTTGTTTTTTTTCTTCATGGTATTTTCATTCACTAGTTCCCATTTTATATGTCTTTCAGCCTTTTCTTCTCACACTGTTGCTTTTTTCCCCCTCTGTCGCGGCATGCCCAGACTAGTCCAGGTTCGGTATAACTGCCCCTTTTCCTCATGTCTAGGTGGTGTTGAAGAATGCCCACATGGCAGTGGGGTCCCTGACCATTAATGAAGAGAGGTCAGAGGTCATTGACTTCTCTGTGCCCTTCATAGAGACGGGAATTAGTGTCATGGTCTCTCGTAGCAATGGCACAGTGTCACCTTCTGCCTTTTTAGGTAAGTACTAAATACACTAAATAATGTAATGGCATTAATGATAAAATTCTAAATTCAAGTGCGCTCTTAATTTATTTTCGCTTCTTTTTTTGCACTCAGAGCCCTTCAGCGCTGATGTCTGGGTAATGATGTTCGTTATGCTGTTGATAGTTTCAGCTGTGGCTGTCTTCATTTTTGAGTACTTCAGTCCTGTTGGCTATAATCGCTGCTTGGCAGATGGACGAGGTGTGCACACACGCTTTCACTCACACACACACACACACACACACACACACACACACACACAAATCTATAGCCCTTATACATGACACCAGCATACATTTGGTATATCTAGTTTTATGTCTTCATTTTCTAGCCATCTAAAAATTGTTAATAATTGTAGTCATTAAATGTGTGTATATATATATATATATATATACACACACACACACATTTAATGACTATAATGGACATTATATCCACCTTTCTGTGCTGTATTGGCTGGTTTCAGCAATCCAACACACAAATCTATAGCCCTTATACATGACACCAGCATACATTTGGTATATCTAGTTTTATGTCTTCATTTTCTAGCCATCTAAAAATTGTTAATAATTGTAGTCATTAAATGTGTGTATATATATATATATATATATATACACACACACACACATTTAATGACTATAATGGACATTATATCCACCTTTCTGTGCTGTATTGGCTGGTTTCAGCAATCCACTGCTTGTCTGAATATTATTGATTCTTTTGACTAAAATCAAAACTGAATAGTTAATTTATGGCTACTTCTTATGGATTTTCTTCCTCTGCCCTTTTACTCCTCTCTTATTCCTATTAAATTATAAAGTAATAACTCTCTATTTCAATTTCTCTACCTCTTTACACACCATCAGAGCCTGGCGGTCCTTCCTTCACCATTGGAAAAGCTATTTGGCTACTTTGGGGTTTGGTCTTCAATAACTCTGTGCCCGTGCAGAACCCCAAAGGCACTACTAGCAAGATCATGGTCTCGGTCTGGGCCTTCTTCGCTGTGATTTTCCTGGCCAGCTACACTGCCAACCTGGCCGCATTTATGATTCAAGAGGAATATGTGGACCAGGTGACTGGCCTGAGTGATAAAAAGGTAACAAGGTTTATTGGTCAAATTCAACAGCATGTGCAAAAGTGAAGCATGGGCATCTGAAAGCTGTTATTAAAAATATAGTTCTCATTGATCTCATTTATCCTACTGTCAAAAAATTAGATCTATTCCACCTCCAGAACATAAAAAGCTGTTTTTTCCCCCCAAAGACTGCCTTGAAATGAACGTGACTTGACTTGATACAACAGACTCTACTTTATCCTTGGTGTTAAACAGCTAAGGTTAATTCGCACGGACTAGCCAATAAATGATTAAATATTTAAGGTGCACTGTGTAATTTTTTTTTTGATGTTATAAAATGTTCTTCTGTCTCAGTTTAATGTGCAAAGGCAGCTATGTGTAAGCCATTTGTGGGTTTTCTGAGGCTCTGGTGCTTTAAAGTCCACGTGAACCGGAAGTTGCTGCCGACTTTATTTCAGTGAAGTGACGTATTTCCAGCTGAAACGGAATATTGAGGAGAGGGCGTGGTTTTATTTTTGCGCTCCTCCTCTCATCTCTCACTCATAGCAAACTAACGGTTGGAGGGGTGTGTTTAAGGATATTCTGCCCAAGCCGTCAAACTGACGTCATCAGAGAAGGAATGCAATTCCAGAGCGGAAGTAAATGTTCAGATTTTGATTCAAGATTACCAAAACAAAAATTTTTTTCAGCAGATTAACTTGCACGGATTAATTGTTCACATCAAGACTAGCAATGTGCGCTAGTAAAGTAAATAAAGTCCATTCTGATTTCATGCGGCCTTTAAAAATGTTGCTTTTTTCAGCTTTTGGCTTAACCAATGATGTGAGTTAGGGTTAGACATATTTGGGCAACCACATGCTGACTGGTTTTGTGTTAATTTTTTATTTATTTTTTTCATGTCATCTTTGCGTGTAAAAAAATTGGGCTAATGTGAATTAGCCAACCGTTATGAAACAGAAAATAAGATTTGACTCTGAGAGGGTGCTGTAGCTTCTTTAATAATTAATGTGGTGAGATTTTGTTTTTTACTCTAAGTCATGCTTTACTTTATATGTCTAGCAAAGCTTTGAGTGTCTAGAGAACATAGTCTGTGTGTTTACACTGGAAATAGTTCTATTATGAATGATGGAAAAAAAGATCTGTTGTATCTTTAAAGGTTTTTGAAATGACACCTCTCCTCACACTTTGTCCCTTGAGTGTTCATTGACAATGTGGACACCGCTGAGTTATATATATATATTTCTCTCTCTCTTTTTATCTAGTTTCAACATCCGAATGACTTCTCCCCTCCATTCCGCTTTGGTACTGTGCCCAATGGCAGCACAGAGAGAAACATAAGGAACAACTACAAAGAGATGCACTCCTATATGACCAGCTTCCACCAGAAGAACGTAAACGAGGCCCTCCACAGCCTGAAGTCGGGGTGAGAATGAAAAGAGAGAAAGATGATATCTGCATGAAAAGAATATAAAGGGTGGGAAGACAGGGAGATGAAAAGCTTGTAGGACAGCAGTAACTACAGTGTGTGAATAAGTGGGTGGGTGGATGAACTCTGGATTGATAATAGCATCAAAATGAGGCATCCTGAAGGGACTTTGTTTAAAGATGCTGATTGGTAAAGACTGGTTTTATTTGACTGTCCTTTACTTTATCAGGACTTTTTTATTCAACAATTTTTTTGTTCATATTATGCTGGTTGATATGACTGTCATGTTGGACTAACTGAAACTTTTACCAGGATAAAGCTAATAGTTTTTAGCTGGTCATGTAGTCTCAACATGGCAGCTCATTGGATGCAACCTACTTTATGTAAAAGATGTAAAAGCTACATAAAAGCATTTATTAGGAGTCTTCATTCCATGTGAGCATACATCATTTTAAACTACAGATTTATTGGTAACACAAAGTTCCATTTGTTAAAGGGGTCATATGATGCTGCTAAAAAGAACATTATTTTGTGTATTTGGTGTAATGAAATGTGTTTATGCAGTTTAAAGTAAAAAAAAAACATTATTTTCCACATACTGTACATTCTGTACGTAGATATGTGGGGGCGTGTTCGAACGAGCCGTTTTAGGTAGGTGTGGCTGACTCTTAACTTTTATAAAGAATATCTCTTTGGATTTGAGACTTTAGTCTTTGCAACTTTACAGATCTTCTTTATGCACCAAGAGCTTGTAACACTCCAAAGAGAAAGGAAAAAATGAAATTGCATCATATGACCCCTTTAACATTAGTTAACTACATTAGATAACATGAACTAACAATGAAAAATAATTCAGAAGCATCTTAGTTACTTTTAATTTCAACATTCACTAATACTAAAATATACAAAAAAATATTAAAATCAAAAGTTGCAGCTATCTGTTTATATTATTTAATGAACCTAAGCTAGCATGAACTACCAATGAACAGTTGTATTTACTAACTAACACTAACAAATATTGAAGGGTTACTCCACCCCAAAATGAAAATGTTGTCATTAATCACTTACCCCCATGTCGTTCCAAACCCGTAAAAGCTTCATTCGTCTTCGGAACACAATTTAAGATATTTTGGATGAAAACCAGGAGGCTTGTGACTGTCCCATTGACTGCCAAGTAAATTACACTGTCAAGGTCCAGAAAAGTATGAAAGACATCGTCAAAATAGTCCATCTGCCATCAGTGGTTCAATCTGAATTTTATAAAGCGACGAGAATACTTTTTGTATGCAAAGAAAACAAAAATAACGACTTTATTCAACAATTCGTCTCCTCTGCGTCACCGTAGCGCCATTTTGGAGAGTATCCACTGAACGTAAACTGCGTATGCTGTTCTACTTGTCTGTGTCAGCCGCACCACACGGCATGGGGGTAAGTGATAAATGACAAAATTTTCATTTTGGGGTGGAGTAACCCTTTCATGAATATTGTAACAAATGCATTGCTTGTTTAATGCTTATGTAATGCGTTAACATTAACTAATGAGACCTTATAATAAAGTGTTGTTGTTGTTTTTTTAAACTACAGACATATCTTGCAGTAAGTCATAGTTTTTAAGCATTTTTAAATACCTTTTTGACTTCTCAAGTTGGTTTTAAATGGTCTTTCAGTTTGACAAATTAATTTTTAAAAGTACAAATTCCATGTAGTCTCTCACTTAAGATGAGCTCATAAAAGATGCATAATAATTAGATACAAGAAATAGCAAAATGCTGTTAAAATCAGTTTTAGGTATAGTTTAGGACACCACACTATGTCTTGACATTAAACTTTGTCCTAAAGTGCTGGCGGGTTACCTGAAGTTACCCCTCATTTCCAACACACAGTTCCCAGGAAATATGTTTTATTTTTTTTATTTTTTTAACAATACCATTTAGCTGTTTATTTGTTGCTGACCAGAAGAAAAAAAAAAAGTAACACAGATGTGTTTGGCACAGGTTAATTATCGGTAACTAAACCTAAAACCATAAGAAATGTCATTACTTGAAATGAAATAAGCATTAAGTGAAATAAAGTAATATAAAAGAACAAAAACTTACTGGATTACAGCTAGTTGCCAAAGCAAAATCACTCGTTGTTTACAGTTGAAACATTAAAATAACTAAATAAACTAAATCTTAACAAAAACTACACACACACACACACAAACTAAAACTAATAAAAGTGACAAAAAACAAAATTACTAAAACTTGAAAAAATGAAAGCTGTAAATATAAAACAAAAAATTTAAATAATGACAAAAAGTATATTAAGTATATCAGTGATACTAAAATAACACTGGTTTGCCAGTGTTTAATGTTTGACAAGGCCTTACCAACATTCTAACATATGACTCCTCTCCCTCTCCGTGTAGTAAATTGGATGCATTCATCTACGACGCAGCGGTCTTGAACTACATGGCCGGACGTGATGAAGGCTGTAAACTGGTGACCATCGGCAGTGGTTATATCTTTGCTACTACAGGGTATGGCATTGCCATTCAGAAAGACTCAGGCTGGAAGAGGGCAGTGGACCTCGCCATTCTGCAGCTCTTTGGAGATGGTAAAGACTGATTTTTTTTAAAATTTTATTTATATGATGAATTAGCCACCAGTTTTAATCTGCATTAATTAGTTCAAGATTACAGATATTTAGGGGAAATTCACAATGAATCTGCGTTGTCTACATTGTTTTAGCATCTGATTCACTAAAAAAATTCTGCGAGTTTCGTGACCGCACAGACACGCCCAAAAATTCAACTGAGCGAATTGCATGATGCAAGGTTATAAAAGATAGCAGACAGCGCCTGGTTAAAATGGATTATGGGTGGTTAATGAATAAGACGGTTTTTCCGATTAAATCCTGTTTACAAAAGTGGCGCGAATGTGTAGAGAATTCACAGCTTAAGATGTTACTTCAATCACTTCTTCTTTAAATGATTCTCAATGTGCCCTCAAGGCAAACAGTTTTGAAGAATACCTGGCAAGAGATGACAAGTGCCGACACTGTCTGTTAGAACGCCAACAATTATGCCACAAAATTGTAACGATAGATGTGTGAAAATATGGCATCCTGTTTTTCCAAGCTTCCTTTGTGGGAGATTCACATTCTGTTAAAGCATATTAATGTACTCATCAAATCAAGGACTCATCTCATAATATACTTTGTAATAATATAAATTACTATAGGTTACACAGGTTGCACAGGTGATGCAAAAGTAAAGCTAAAGGTGTTTTAAGTTTTCTTTCATATTAGTCTGTTTGCACAATGGATATGACGTTCATGATTATTATATAAAATACAGTATATAGTTGCATTAAATATGGAAGGGAAAATGTGTAAATAAGCAATGTACAAATTTAAATTGTCGATGGGAATATGAGATTTGCCAATATGAAGCAAATTTTACTGTAGCAATTATATAAATTTATATTTAAAAAACGAATACTTTTATTCAGCAAGGATGCATTAAACTGATCAGATGTAACAGTAAAGACATTTATAATGTTACAAAAGATTTCTATTTCAAATAAATGCTGTCCTTTGAACTTTCTATTCATCAAAGAATCCTGAAAAAAAATGATCACGGCTTCCACAAAAATATTAAGCAGCACAACTGTTTTCAACATTGATAATAATAAGAAATGTTTTTTGAGCAGCAAGTCTGCATATTATATTCTGAAGGATCATGTGACACTGAAGACTGGAGTAATGATGTTGAAAATTCAGTTTTACCTTCACAGGAATCAATTACATTTTAAAATGTGTATAAGTAAATTTGTATTTGTAATTAGTATACAATATATATAGAATACTAATTCTAATACTAATACTAATACTAATGTACTAAGTAACTATAATAGCTGTACTGTACCAGCAATAGATGTATAGCATTGAAAAGTGTTTATCTCCACATCTCTAATTCAGTTTGATTCGAGTGCTTTCCTAGTGATCCAGATCCAGGGGCCATTTCTAGAAATCATCCTCTCTTCCCCAAACTGCATCTGAGATGACAAGCTGTTTGGAACACATCCAAAGACACATGCAGAACATGCCCTATGCACCCCATACACGCATAAACGGTGTTAATAATTTTAGACACTTAAGATGGCATTTTGTAAGGAGATCTTATAGATACTGTGTATGGGCACAGTCATAGAAAAATCTATCAGATTGGCTTGTGGACATATTTATATAATATATGCCCTACTTAATGATTCCTCATGCGTGCATGGTATGTCATGCAAGCGGGACGCATTAGATTAGATCAGTGGCAAGGTGCATATTGACAAGCAGGCAGTGCACCTTGGTTCAACACACTGATAGCAGTATGGAATCAGAAAGGTACGGTTGGGTGTATCACATGTAATATAATCCAGCATATGATCCAGTAGCAAGAATAGAGTCATATTTGCAAGTGTCAAGGAGGCGCTTGTGTTATCTCAAAAGTACACTGGGAAGGCATCAACTGTGTGACATATACATGAAGGTACACATGAATCCACCGGCACAGCATGTGAACACACGCACGCACATTCACCCTCACATAGGTGTTGGGTTTTTGACTGATTTGAAAGCTAAAGTCACTGACTACAGTTCCTAGTGTGGCATAGAACTGCAGCCACTGAATGGATGGATCCTTTTGCATGTGTGTTTTTTTTGTGTGTGTATTATTGAGTATGAGAAGAAGTATATTTGTGTGTATCTGCATTCGTCCCTAAAGACAGACCTGCAGAACACCGAATGGTGTTTTGGAGTTTGATCCTGTCCCTCCTATGCGGGCTGTCAGGCCCCTTAGGACCCTTATTAGAGCTGGGAACCAAATCTCAAGTGACTCCCATAAGCAATCATTAATGAGAAGAGAGCTTCAGTGTGTATGAGTTGGATTAATCCGTCATGACAAATGTTACACTTCACAGGGGCCGTAATTTGTTTACTGTGCACAGTTTTGTGGGGGCTCTAAATAAATGCAGTGCTGAAACGCATTGAAATCGTCAGGGACAGACAAACGTGAACAGACACGTCAGCTAACAGTAAAGCTCAAGAGCACTCGAAGCCCACAGACACACAAAACACACAGCTGGAGAGGCAGAAAGTAAAAATTCAAAGATGCACAAACAATCACTCTTTTTCTAACCCACATTCAAATGCTAGAAAGTGCAATCTTTTTTTTGTCCTACTTTGTAGGTGAGATGGAGGAACTTGAGGCCCTGTGGCTGACTGGCATCTGCCACAATGAGAAAAATGAGGTGATGAGCAGTCAGCTGGATGTAGACAACATGGCAGGTGTGTTCTACATGCTGGGAGCTGCAATGGCCCTGTCCCTAATCACATTCATCGCAGAGCACCTCTTCTACTGGCAACTGCGATTCTGCTTCATGGGTGTGTGCTCAGGCAAGCCCGGCTTCACCTTCTCGATCAGCAGGGTGAGTGGAAGGTTCACTTTTGATCTGAAGCAAACAAACACCAAGGATGATTTTACTATTATTCTGGAGCCAACGGCCTATCGAGTTTGTGAAGCTTTGGAGATTAGGAGCGCAGATAAGAGAGATATTATACTGCTAATCAATTTCTTCTTTGGAATCTGTCTTGTTTTCCAGTCAAAATTTATTTCCTATAATTAAATTTGTGATGAAAGTAGTGACAGATCTTGTTTCCGGACTGTGACGTACATCCAAATGTAACAGATTATCCCCCAAAAAAACAAAAAAAAAGTAACAGTGTAGGCAGGGACTTCATTCTATGTATCGTTATTTGATTGGATTTCGAGATGTGGGCGTTGCACACAAAAGTAGCAGCAGATGAACTTGAGCAGGGGTGGCGAACGTCAGTCCTGGAGAGCCGCAGCCCTGCAGAGTTTTGCTTCAACCCTAATCAAACACACCTGAACAAGCTAATCAAGGTCTGAAGGGTTACTAGAAAGCTACAGGCGGGGGAGTTTTAATTAGGGTTAGAGCTGAACTCTGCAGGGCTGCGGCTCTCCAGGACCGGAGTTCGCCACCACTGAACTTGAGCTTGCAGGGAGTGGGGTTTAAGCAGTCTAAATTATTGGAGAAGTCCTACATATGACATTTTGAATAAAGATTACAAGGTCAAAAGTAAAAAATAAATAAAAAATCATACATAAGCAAGTATGAATTGTTCACAATAAGATCTATTAACATACATTTAGAAAATATTTCATTTCATGGCAAATTTAAAACAAGATACATTTGAAAGATGTCAAAAAATATATCTTAAATGTAAATGTATATTATCTGTCATCTGCAGATAACTAAAATTACTTTTTAAAATAAAATGTGCAAAGTGTATAAGCGTTTTCTTCATATTATAATTGTCAACATTGATTTTTATGCTGATAAAGCCACAACATATTTACTTATTTATTGTGGTACATATTTATTTTTGTACATTTAAACCATTCTGTTTCTTTCGTTCTGATGTGTGTGGGGGAAACTTCAATGCCCATTTTGCACATATGCAACATTACTGTATAAATCAGACCCCTGATCTTGAGCTAACAGGGCAAAGCAGCAGTGTCTCATTCTAGACATTTGGACATCAAATCATGCCTCAAGCGATTTGGAGTGGTGCCATGACCCACATAAAGGAGGGGATGAACACAGAAAGAGTAAATATCAGTTTATGTGACCAAACTGGCAAGTGACTCAAACATAAACCTGGGTTTACCTGAGTTCACAAATTATTGAGGCTAAAAGGATAAACGATTGCTATAGTTTGTTAGCCACAAGGGCAATTTGTATAACCAGTTTCCTTAGCTACAAGTACAGACATAGGAAAACGATTTTCTTCCTAGATATATTTCCCTTTGAGATGTAGATGCGTGTTTGAACACTAGCTGTGTGGAGGTAAGAAGAATCTAAAATGAATGGGGGGGGGGGGACAACATACAAAATGGGAGAGAA
>NW_015626864.1:931706-948882 GCF_001515625.1 Sinocyclocheilus rhinocerous
CAACATACAAAATGGGAGAGAAAGGCACCTCTCAGGAGAAAGAAGGAAAGAGAAAGAGAAATGAGATAACACTGAATGGAGAATATGTTCCAACCCAATCAGATTGAAGGGTCAGGAGATGAATGAGAATAAGAGTCACAGTGGGAAGGATGACCTGAAAAAAACCTTAAAAAAAGTCAGAAGGTAGAGAAGATAAGAGGAACATAAAGAGAGGAGGGAAAAAATACACAAGAGTGGACAGACACCAAACTATGACTAAGAGCAAGACAGGAAACATTTCTGACATGTTGCCTCACTAGAGGGATGGACCGCCAGAAGAGTAACCTTTAGCCTTTGAAATGTTTTGAAGAGAGTTCTATTTGTTCTACATATTTTTCATGTATTGTTTGTTATGAAATGGTGTTTGTGGTTTATAAATAAATAAATAAATAGACATTCCATTATAGTGCATCACAACATTTATAGGTCTGGATATAAATGGAAGCACCCAGCAGTTTAAAAGATATTGAAGTATTTTGACTTCAAGCCAGTTTTACAATACCACATTTGCCATTAAGAAATTAGTTTGATAAAATACAACCAAAACTAAACAGATAAATGGATAAATGCAGTAAATCTGCATCACTGGTGAATGAGCTGGAGAGGTTTATTAGAATATTGTGTAATTAATTTGTCAAGGCAGTGATGAAGGAGAGACACAGAGGAGTAGACACAGTGGTGTCAGCTGAATTTTAATCCCATTGATTGAAGACATTGATAGGCAGTCAAAAGCAGAGTTACTGCAACCCTGTCATCATTAATCAGAACTTCTATCGCCCCTGCCGTTTCCCTTTCTTGAACATATTTTGTTCTATTTTCCTCTCTCCTTTCTCTGCTCTTGTACACATAATGTCAAAAGGTTAAAGACAATGATTAAAAAACTTTTTTTTTTACACGTGATAAAAATGAAATCCCTAGAAATGTTTTTTTTTATTTAGAATTGTCCTCTAGCATACTTTATAAAACTAATCTAACGCATATAGAAGACTGTCAGAACAGTAATTACAAAATAATTTAAAAACTATAGAAACTAAGTGATTTGACTTGAAGGGACTTGTTAAAAGGCTAAGCCTTGCGACTTGACATGAACTTAGCATCAGAATTGTAAAAATATTTGCTGCTAATTAAACTTTTCATTAAACAATAATCTAATTCCACATTGTTTGTTCTTTCTCCTCTCCTTTCCTTTGTTTTTGCTTTCCCTCATTTTATCTGTCCAACAGGGCATCTACAGTTGCATCCATGGTGTTCAGATTGAAGAGAACAAATCAGCCCTTAACTCACCATCGGCCACTATGAACATGAGCATGAACAACACCCACTCCAACATTCTCCGTTTGTTGCGTACTGCCAAAAACATGACCTCTGTGCCTGGGGTCAATGGTTCACCTCGCAGCGCATTGGACTACAGCCATCGTGAGTCAGCCGTTTATGACATCAGTGAACACCGGCGCAGCCTAGCAGGCCACACAGACTGCAAGCCTCCACCATACCTGCCAGAGGATAACATGTTCAGCGACTATGTAAGCGAAGTGGAGAGGACTTTTGGGAATTTGCACCTGAAGGACAGCAACCTGTACCAGGATCATTACCTACACCACCATGGGGGCACGGGATCCGAACTGGCTCTCGGTATGTCGGGTCCCCTGCCTAACCGACCTCATAGCTTAGGAAGTGCCAGTTCATTGGAGGGTGGGTACGATTGTGACAGCTTAGGGGGAGGGGTAGCGCCCATCTTCACCACCCAGCCACGGCAGTCGCTGACACATCGGAACAGGGAAAAGTTTGACCTAATCGCGGGTCACCCAACCCAGTCAAGCTTCAAGTCTGGCCTGCCTGATCTATATGGAAAGTTCTCCTTCAAGGGTGGGGCATCCAGTTCAGGGTTTATTGCAGGACATGACAGGTACTGCGGGGGAGGTGGGGTGGGATCAGGAGGGGACGATGGAAACATTCGATCCGACGTGTCCGATATTTCCACTCACACCGTGACCTATGGGAACCTTGAAGGGCATGGCAAACGGCGCAAACAGTACAGGGACAGCTTAAAAAAGAGACCCGCTTCTGCCAAGTCTCGCCGTGAGCAGGATGAGATTGAGCTTGGCTTCAGGAGACGTCCCCACCACACAATCCATCACCATCATCACCACCATCATCCAGCAACACAAGCACACCGCTCAGCCACCCCACCCGTGGAGCGCAAGAGCCTGAGAGGTGGTAACAGCACCTCCTATCTATTCAGAGACAAAGAGAATTTGAGGGACTTCTATGTGGACCAGTTTCAAGCCAAGGAAGGGGCATCCCCATGGGAGCATTTGGATTTAAGTGATGCTCCAGTAATGGGTGGAGGAGTGGGACTGGGTGGAGGCGGTTGCGGTGGAGTAGTTAGTAGCGGTGGTGCTGGGGGAGCGTGCACTAGTTTGGTTCCCACATGAGGGACAGGGATAGAGGCATGATGGGAGGAGGTGTGGGCGGTACCCGAGGGGTCGGGACTTACTCCTTGTCTAAATCTCTCTACCCAGATAAGGTGAACCAGAACCCATTCATCCCAACCTTCGGCGACGACCAGTGTCTATTACACGGCGCCAAATCATACTACATCAAAAAGCAGCAGGCACAGCAGCAGCAGCAACAGATGCCACAACAGCAGCAGCAGCAACAGCTCCTCAACAACAGTCGGGCTGACTTCCGGGGCTCCATGGGGGTGACTTCCTATTTGCCTGCCTCCGCAACTTCTGGGGTGTTGTCCAATGTGGCCCCTCGGTTCCCCAAGGAGCTATGTCTGGGCGGGCCTCTTGGCAACCACCACGGTGGAGGACCTAGCAACAACAAGCTGCTGTCAGCAAGGGATGGGTTAGGAATGGGTCAAGGACAGAGACCGTTTAATGGCTCGAGCAACGGACATGTTTACGAGAAGCTTTCCAGTATAGAGTCTGATGTCTGAAGAGGGGAGTCAGAAACAGATAGAAATGCAGAAAAGAAGCCAACGGACATGCGGAATGATGATTGAGAGAAAACTGATGAAAAGGCAGTGTGTAATTAGTTCCTTCATGCTCACAAAAAGAAGAGGAAACCGTATGTGAGGAACTGACTCATGCTTTCATTAAGTTATGCGGATCATGCGCTGCCAAGCATACGTATGTAAATAGAGCGAGGGGACCTGCCCACTGTCGAAAAGTTGAGATTAGGGGGAAAAACCTGTTTATTCCTCTCTTTTATTCTCATGTTTTTTGTATATCCCACTATTTTCCTGCTCCGAACATCAAAATTGCAGCCAATCCAGATGGAGACAACCATGTACAATCCTTTGTACAATTGTGGATGGAAATCAGTTACTCTTTTTAAGCAACAGGGTAAAACTTACAATAATTGTATTGATAATGTTCTTTATAATAATATTATTATATATTATTACAATGTTTATGATGTTTAATTTGGGCTTGGTTTCTGGATGTTTTATGCTGTTATATATTTGTACTGTAGTTTCAGTTCTTAGTTAACAAACCACTTTGCGGGAGGCTTTTTTGATTTGTCAACCGAGCTTATTTGATTGTTAATTGAGTTGTAGACAAACTTGGATTCCATAAAGTTTCTTTATTATTGGTTATTCAAGTTTATTTTACCAGTATGGAGTGCTGTAAAATGTGTGTGCAAGGCATGATTTGCAAAGTACTTCAGCTGTACTTGAGATATCATTGTGAAGGAAATGTATTCTTATCACTTTATTTTATAGTGTTCCGTTTGTTAGAACAACATTGGTTTAATACACAGCACGTTATGTGCCTTACCAAGACTTACAGAACACCTGATTTACAGGTCATATTGCCATGGTAACTTTCTGGTCACTGCACACAGACTTATCATTGGCTGATTCATATTATTCTAGAAACTTCCTTTTAACATTATAAGCACTGATATGGAATAATGAGGAGACGTAAAGTAGGCTGAATGTGTTCATAGTATTAATCTTTAGAACTAGGTTCTTAAGAGAACCAGATAAATTATCATTCTAAGAGCTTCTAGGAACGTAGGATATTTGAGGTTTGCACAACATTGTACAGTGCACAGTATCCTTCCTGAGAGTTGAGACATGGGGTGTTACATTTGTATGGTGTTATCTATAATATTGAAACAAATATCGATTAATTATTTTTTTTCTCCACCTTCCCCCATTTTTGAGGAAGTCTTTGATCAAGCAGCAAAATAACAACGGAGTCATGGATTTGTTTCTTCTTAGAATGCATTTAGTACTGGATATGCTTATCTTGACTTTCCTTAGGGAGACGCCAGTGCACAGTATGTAGGGTTTTGCAAGATTCTCAGCAAATACTTGCATTTTGTCATGTAAATATTCTTTTTTTTCCACTCTGTACAGTAAATAGACAGAAAGGATGTAACTCTATGGATTTATGTTTTACCATATTGGTTAGATGATATTTTAAGAATTACAGTTAAGGTTAACAATCCAACTGTGCTGCAACATTTATCAGATAAAAATCAATGGTATGGATAAACACTAAGAATTTTTTCTATATCCTCCCTATTGTTTTTCAGACTAATACGAACCTTTACTGCACCTTTACAGCAGAAGTGAACCTTTCTAGATACATCAGTTTATGCCAGTCAGAGTGCTTTTTTTAACAACATAAAACATGATAATGATGGGAATGACTCCAATTATTTCCCATATCCATTTGATGGTAATTTGCAGTTTTAATACCCACTTATATGAAGTAGAGGTATTTCTCAGGAATTTTAGATGGGCACAGTCAAAAAGAAACATATCATTTAACTAAATTGCCTAATTACCTAAATCAATAAACCACTGAACTCATTTAATTGGATAAACGAGAGCCATGTGAGGTTTGTTGTAAGTATTTAGGACTCTCTCTCTCTCTCTTTTTACATTTTATTTTTTAATTGTTTTTTAAACCAGGACTGAATTCATGGCAGGGCAGTCTGAAGACATGGTCTTTTGTTGAATTGTTGGCCCTCAGCTTAGATAAAATCCTTTACTTGAAGTTTGTTGTGTTTACTGCAGATTTTGTTCATACATTTTCTTTGTGAATGAACTGTTAGCCAAACAGATCTCCACTTTAAGCACAATATTTATAATATTTGGTTTATAATTGATGTATAGCTATCGATTTGTGAATTTTTATCTCAACTTTTTGCCACATTCTTTTTTGTCTCAGTTGAGAGTTTGTGTTTAAGACGAGCATGCATGTCTTTTACTTATTTATTGCCATTTCTTTAGTGTTTCATTTATGTCTATTTAGATATCGTGCCTGCTCTTTGTGGGTGCAATATGTTGATAAATTGCACATCATACAGGTTCGGGTTGTACAACAGATGTGGTGAGTTTAAATGAACTGATAAGATCTTTGAAAATGGATATGTAAAGAATAATAACTCGTTAGGGAAATTAACAGGCAATCCCAAATTTGGGTGATTTCATTAGGAATACTGCCACTAGTTAAGCATAATTTTTAAAGACCATTCTTTTGTCCATGTAAGGCTAATTGTGTCTTTGTCACAAGATTTTTTCACTTGCTCTCACAAAACCTTTCTTTGCATGGAACCATGTTTTTAAAGTACCCTTAAGATTTTTTATGCTTGGTCAACTTTTCTCATTTTAGTTTTATTTAGTAAATCCTTTAAAGATATCTCATAAGATATCTCATAACAGTGTGGCATTTCTTTAAGAGCTATAGATGTGATAACAGACTTAGACCACTGCATTTCCTGTCAGTCTCTGTGTTTCTATCGGAGAGTCGAGCTTATAGTTTTTAGTAATAGTACTATGTATAAGTAGTATTGTTTGATTGGGTGTGTGAGTGTCAGGGACAGATGACTTTGCTCTTCCTGAAAGGCTTTCCAGTTTTATCTTTCATTTTAACTCACACTTTAAAGATGTGGCCTTGTTGTAAAAGCACACTAATATCATTTGATAAACACAGGTTTAATGTGAGACGACATTTTCAGCAGAAGATACAAGGGAGGTGGGCGGAAAGGACAGGAAGGATAGTAGCCAGTGTTTTGTGTTATTTGTTTTATTTCCCTTCTCATTCATTATCATTTGAACTAATCTTTTTCTTGATGACTGGTAGGATAAGACTGCAGTAGTTTGTCATTTTAATGCCCTCCCCAGTAAGGTGTCACATATGATTGTAGGTGTATCTGAAATCATATGCTTGATTACCTCTGTATGCGAGTGGACGTGTGCGCGCAGGTGTCTGTGTGTGCACATCTGTCTGTGCACGTGTGTATGTGTGTGTGTATGAAAAGGAACAGAGAGCACAGTGCAATGGTTATCTATTATGTCTGCTGTAAATAATTATGTCCCCTTTCCATAGCCTTTTAATATATGGAGAAAAATATTTAAAATAATGAAATTTGAGATACATTTTTGTCTGGAAGATTTTTTATAGCCACATAGGGAAAAGTTATTAGACCACTGGACCAGGAGCACAGTGCCATTCTAATAGCATCCGAGAATCAGAATTTAAGACAAAAATTACACCTTTGTTGTCTTCAATTCTGTCTTTCTTGTATTTTAATCACTTATTTTAAATGTTACTTATGGATCAGAACTGTACAGATTCTGTAAATATGACAAAAATGGTTTCTTTTTTTTTTGTTTTTGTATAGAGAGATTACGTGTTAAGACTACAATAATTTAATGAGACATTTCACAATACTTACGCTATTGAGAATACAGACACAGTGTGAAAATAAGTGCTAAGATATATTCTTCTGTCTCTTTGTACAAAACAGTGTTGACTAAAAACAAAATAAAAGGGAGATATCTCAAGCCTCATAGTCCTTCTGTGTTTTTCCATACATCTCCAGCGAGAATCTGAGAGGAAATGGTGACACTCCTTTGCCATATATGTATGAATCTCACTTGGTTTTCAGTTGTTATTATGTGAAATGTGTTTCTTGTGTATGTGCCCCATTGCGCAGATTTGATATTACACTGACTGTTCAACACAAGCTTAGGTTTGCTTCGTGACATAACGTACGTACATGAAACGTGAATGAGAGCTTATTAGCCGGTGGTGTTGCCCTGGATACGTCTGGTTCACTGCATCATGAACAAACTGTAAGCAAATACTGATGTCACTGAATTTATCTCTCTTTTCTGTATCTATCGATTCATGTCAAACATATTCTGATTATTGATTCCCCTATGAAAGTGCTGTTTTTAATTTTTAAAGTAATAGCTGTTTATTTTAAAACCATTTGCAATTCAATATTTCACAAACCTACTCTTTCTATTCCTGTCTCACTCCCCCTCTCTTTTTCATTCCCCTTTCTCTCTCTCTCTTTCTCTCACATGCTTCCTTCAAGCAGCCAATCACAGAATACATTGCAACACATGTAACTATTTCTTGACAATTAACTGTTACCTAGCAACTGGACCTTTAGAGAAAGAAAGAAACAGAGAGAGAGAGAGACACGGAGGGAGGAAGATGGAGAGAGAAAAAGAAAGATTTGTGTAGTATACTGTGTCTTGGTTTGGTGCTACAACATACACAGAAGCAGCAAGTACAGATGATATGCAACACCCCCACACGTGTCCATGGAGACAGGGAGAAAAAAGACGAAGAGCTAAACGCAAGCAGGGAAGTAGAAGGAAGGATTGACAGGTACACAGATAGAGGGAGTCGTGAATGGAAAGATTAAGGAACGTAATTAGTAAGAGACGACGAGTCGCAGCCTTCACTTTCATTTAAAGAAAGACAGATAACAGACGCTCGTTTACGTGAGTTGCTAGACGTATTTATGTTCATACGTACCAATATTCTGTCACATGTCCTCACCAGAAAATATGCCCACTTTAAGTATTAAGCGATATTGGTAAACGTCTCAAGTCCTGTGTTGACCAAAAACAGTGGCCCACAGATTTCAAGCACTCACTCTTGTCAAAGTAGCGAGCGGTGAACTAACCGACACAACACTGCCACCATGTGGCCGGAGTTACATAACACCCCAGATTCATCTTGATCACATCTGAAGGAATAGTTGTACGATGGTTTGTATTTTCAGCTGTTAAGATTACACCACTATGATTCTGACTGTTACATAAGAGCACAAAAAAGTCCATAATCTGTTCTAGATAGCATGCATTGAGTTACATTATAAGCGATTGTGTTCCTCAGTGCAGATGTTCATATTTAGTGTTCAGTATTATTTGGGGAAATGGATGTCATTAGTGAGCTGCATACTGCTGCTCTCTATTAGAGAGTGTGAAAGTGCATATGTGAGTGATATTTAGTAATTATGCTTTTTTTTGTATGCAGGAGTTAATGTGTGGTATATAATAGGACGCTGCTCTCATACAGTGGGTACGGAAAGTATTCAGACCCCCTTAAATTTTTCACTCTTTGTTATATTGCAGCCATTTGCTAAAATCATTTAAGTTAATTTTTTTTCCTCATTAATGTACACACAGCACCCCATATTGACAGAAAAACACAGAATTGTTGACATTTTTGCAAATTTATTAAAAAAGTTAAGGGGGTCTGAATACTTTCCGTACCCACTGTATATACACAGAGATGGGAACCATGTTTTAATATAAGATTTGGAAGCCTGAGAGAAATTATGCCACCCGGCTGACATCATTTATGAAAAGCATGTGAATGGAGATGGTTGCCGCACATAGAGTGTATAATGACAATTTAATTATACAGAACATAACCACACGCTTGCCTCTACATACATACAGGCACACATGTAATACAGTGCCTATTATTAAAAGGCCACCAGAGAAGTAAAAAATAAAAATCTTATTTAAGTGATATAAGAAATGATAAAACATTGTAAAACTAAATTTGTAAAATCAATCATTTACCAAAAATGAATCATACTAATCATAAAGTAGTTTTAATATTTTATATTTTTTCTGTATATTACTTTCCCATTGAGCACTGTGCCAACCAAACCCAAATTGCATAACATAATTTAACATAATTAACAAAATTAAGTAGCGTGTCTGGTTTTGTTTACCCAGAACTAAGGATTTCATTTGTAATTAGGTTATCTTAATATGTTCCATCAGAGATATTCAACAAAGAATTTATACTGTGTCAGCCAACCCCTGCATTGAGTTCAATATAAGAGCACAATTTAAAAAATGAGTAAAAAAATAAAAACATTGACAGAATTATATTTTAAAGTATTAACATTTATTCACCTGATTTTCTTCCTGTCACACACATCTCTGGATACAAAATGATTCAACTGAAGATTCTCCACAGAAAATAATAACTGATTGTATATGACTTTATCCTTGTTTGAAAAGAGCTGGAGTGTCTGTTTTTTTTTTTTTTTTAAATCTCATTTGGTATTATCCTGCTGGGAAAGTTTTCCACAATCAACATTCCCAGCATTCGCTTTTCTGCCAGAGAACTTTAATCGCACCTTTGAGACCCAAACGTGAAGGAGTACAGACAAAAGTATAGTATACTAACATTTCTAATATGTGAATTACATTTTATCCATAATATAAAGGATGTTTCCTGAATAACATTAACGTATTTGATTATAATATCTGCAAATGTTTCATCTGTCCCTCTACCTCTCACTCTCGCTCGCTTTAACCCTTCCATTTTCATTTTTGAACACTTTTACTTGTCTGGTTCTCACCACCCTGTTCACAGGACGGACCACTCGAACCACGTACCGCCGTGGATACTTTGCTTGACTCGGTCCCACACTCTGAGGAGCCAGTTCTTTGCCATCCCCTCCTTCCTCCCCCTCCTCACGGTAACCATGATGACGGAGGAAGGGTTCCAGGGTTGCTAGGCGATTGTTAAGATCTGTGATGCGCCTCTGTAAGTGGGAGACTTCTCTGAAGAGATCGTTTAAGGACTCAGAGAGAGGACGAACCCTGTGAGGAAGAAGAGAGTGTGAAATGGGGTGAGATAGAAGAGGTTTCTATGTTTGTACGTATGTGCGGAAACATCTGTAGGCCTACGAGAGAGAAAAAGAGTGTTTCTTTTGTTAGGGATTGGCACACACTTTGCACAGTCAACACTGCAAAAAAATCAATGTACCAAGTCAGACCTCTAAAAGAGACACTGCTAATATCAGAAACTTTGTATTAATTATGCATTATTAATGTGAATAAGGAAATTTCACATTTGTTTTAGTGTGCTAAAATGTGAGGTCAGAAAGTCAAAAAACATACATTAACAGGACGTAGTTTAATATGACAAGGCTGAGCTTCTGGTCCTCCTAGCCAAGACCTGCCTCACAAATACTCAAAAGGTCACACCGCCATTGCCTCCAGTTGTGTTAAAACGCTCTATGCCATAGGATGACGGGTCCTTTGTACACCACATTATGACAACTGTCCGATCCTCCCGCTTCACGAATAATAACAAGAAAAATATAGCCTTTTCTCCACAATTTACTCTTCTCTGTAGCTAATCTGGTCTCTAACATTTTCAAGGCTAGACTGCTGCAAATTTCTTTCTTCTGGCGTTGTTAGTTGCTCTATGCTTTTTACTTATTTTTCTATGTAAACTCGTTAGATGTTCATTACAGTATTACAGTATTACAATACACGTAATTGGGATGCCTTACGAAACAAAAATATATAGCCTACTGGAGAATATAATGCAAACTATATACAGGTGCATCTCAATAAATTAGAATGTCGTGGAAAAGTTCATTTATTTCAGTAATTCAACTCAAATTGTGAAACACGTGTATTAAATAAATTCAGTGCACACAGACTGAAGTAGTTTAAGTCTTTGGTTCTTTTAATTGTGATGATTTTGGCTCACATTTAACAAAAACCCACCAACTCACTATCTCAACAAATTAGAATACTCCATAAGACCAATAAAAAAAACATTTCTAGTGAATTGTTGGCCTTCTGGAAAGTATGTTCATTTACTGTACATGTACTCAATAAGTGGTAGGGGCTCCTTTTGCTTTAATTACCGCCTCAATTCGGCGTGGCATGGAGGGGATCAGTTTGTGGCACTGCTGAGGTGGTATGGAAGCCCAGGTTTCTTTGACAGTGGCACTTCAGTCTGTGTGCATTGAATTTATTTAATACACGAGTTTCACAATTTGAGTTGAATTACTGAAATAAATGAACTTTTCCACGACATTCTAATTTATTGAGATGCACCTGTATGAGAAAATAATGCTTGTTTTTAATATATTGCAATATGTGCATGGACCAAGTATGTTTGCTACAAATAAAAATATATAGCAATGAAGATTACTACTCTACATTTTTTTTTTTACATGTAATAGCTTTGTTGAAAGCCTCAATTAATTAATTTCATTTTCATGAGTTAATGCATGGATTTACAGGCTGAACACGTATTCATAAACTTTTATCTCACTTTATTGTTTGCATACACATTTCATGTATGAAAATATTCGTAGTGGTATATAAGAAAAAAGTGTTTACTGAAAACAGATATTAAAGTTTTTGGACAATATATGTTTAGTACATATATGTTCAAATATATGCACTATATCCCACAAGGACCCCAGCAGAATGGAGTTACAGGAGGAAATTGATAGACTTCAAAAGACTCTGATCCAGCAGCTGAACAACACTCAAGACAAGCTTGACATGGTCCCTCATAACTGGAGTCACTTAATCATGCAGATTTATGCTACAAGCTTTTGTAGAATTGTACAGTAAGAAAGTTATTTCCCTTAACCAGGAAATTAACGTTCTTAGAATTGACAAGACAGTTGACCCTGAGAGGTCAAGTAAATATCTACAGCGGATCTAAATATTCATAATTAATTATAACTAGTTATGATTAATTATTCATATTTCCTCATGAGCTGATTCGTTACAGCACAAAGTACATTTATTGCATGCATATTTATATATTATGAAGTGTATTAATGAATGTAAAATTACATACATTATGATATATAAGTAAATATATTGCCAAATATTTTCAATATTCTGTATGAAACACAGCAATTCCTTATGTATTATTCAGTATAGTACATATTATTCTGTGTAACGCTTTATTTTAAGGTCCAATTCTCACTATTAACTAGTTGCTTATTAGCACGCATATTACTAGCATATTGGCTGTTTATTAGTACTTAGAAGCACATTAATGCCTTTTTTTTTGTATGACCTAGATGCCTTAACCTGACCCAATACCTAAACTGTTTACTGAGGGGAAACTCTTAGTTAATAGTGAATATGTTTTCCCGGTAACACTTTAGAATAGGGAACACATATTCGCTATTAACTAAGAGTTTTCCCTCAGTAAACTCCTAATTTGCTGCTTATTAATAGTTAGTAAGGTAGTTGTTAATTTTAGGTATTGGGTTAAGGGATCTAGAACATGGTCATACAGAATAACACAGTAATATGTGCCTAATAAGTACTAATAAACAGCCAATATGCTAGTAATATGCATGCTAATAAGCAACCGTTTTCCCTATTCTAAAGTGTTACCTTATTCTGTATGGTTGTTAATACACTTTAAATAATTTAATATATTGATCATAAGGAAATATATTTTCTTTGCGTAAGGGATAACCTCTGTATTTATGCATTACATAAATGTAATTTGATCTAATATAATTTTTAAACAGATATAGATACTGACGAAACCTTTTCTGGGATTTGAAGTGCTGTTTCAATGCTTGTAGCTTAGAAGCAGCTTCATGAAAACTCCTTAGGGCTAGAGTGTAAGTCTGTTAAACTGCCTACTTCAGGATAACAAACCCCCAAAGGACGGTGCGTTTTTCTAGTTTATATAAAACAGTCCAACAACCAGCTTTCATGTGCAAAAAAAACGTTTTTTTGCAAGCCAAGAAAGCTTTAGTGAACATAGCAAAGAGAGATATAGCTGGTTTAACATACACGAAGTGTTGTACGAAAATGCATGCTATAAAAATATTGGTGGTTGGTTAACACTAATTGCTTTACTTTGCTTTGTACTTTAACAACATAGTAAAAAGTCTTTTCAATGAATTTGTACAGATATTAGGAAATACTGTGTGTTACCTGGAGTAGTCTGGCAGAAGGGCATTGGGTTGTGAATGTAACAGAGTCTTGATATCTTTGAATATGCGTTTGCCCCAGGCGTCCAACACTCGAGTCACACTGCGTATGTTAGCCACGTTCACATTCTCCGCTGGCGTGAGGGCAAAGACAATGAGGTTAGTTTCTAATAAGGCAGGCAACCACATGACAAGAGGCTGTCTGATACTTCAGAATGGTTTTAATCAGGTTTCTTTCACCGGACTACAGGGCTTTAACTTTAAAGGGTGGAATTAGGAGATGTCTATTTGTGTTTTAGCTAGGTTGACAGGTAAGGGTGAGTTAGTTGGTGTACATTGGTCAATGTGATTTGTATTTTAATATTA
Source organism: Sinocyclocheilus rhinocerous (assembly GCF_001515625.1). NCBI lineage: Eukaryota > Metazoa > Chordata > Actinopteri > Cypriniformes > Cyprinidae > Sinocyclocheilus > Sinocyclocheilus rhinocerous. Next base: position 945,126 of record NW_015626864.1, read on the forward strand.
GCTCCATGAAACTGTACATCTGAATGAATGTGTTGCAGTTGAGCCAATCCAGACTGACTCACATTTTCACATATAGGCCAACACACCAACGACTGAAGCTGTTTTTGGGATGGACGCATTTAGGAATGAGGTTTAAAAGACATAATATTGGGCAATATTATGAAGTGACCGCACTGAGATGAGATCAGATGAGAACAAAACTTGAACTAAATTGGATCTGGATGATGATAATTGTCTTCTGTAGAGTTGCTTTATAGCTGATTTAAATTTATTTCATATTGATGAACTCTGCACCATTGATACTGTTGAACTGACTGAATAAACACTGAACTGACTCAAGGTGTAACGATACTATTGCCTTCTGTAGAGCTGCTTTATAGTTGATTTGAGCTAGTTTCATAATTTGATTCACTGTTTCTGAACTGAACTGAATCAATATTGAATAGAACTGAGCTGAATAAATGACACTATTATCTTCTTTAGAGCTGCTTTATACAGTTGAATCGAATCGGCTTCATAACTAATAAACTTTGCAACATTTGCACTGTTACTAAACTAAACTGAATAAACATTGAACTAAATTGGTCTGAATAATGACAGTATTGTTTTATAGGGCAGCTTTACAGCTGAAATTCTATTCATTTCATAACTGAAGAACTTTGCCAGATTAATACGTTTTTGTTTGTTTGTTTGTTTGTTTGTTTATTACTGTGAATCTGCTTTGAAATTATCTGTATTGTATAAAGCGCTATAGAAATAAATGTGACTTGAATTGACATGCAACTTTTTCAACAAGCAAAGTACTAGGCATGCACAGAATCAATTCAAATTTCATCAGATTTACTCAAATTAAATGGCTGCTATTAATATAATTATGCTCACCTAGCACCACTTGCATGTTTATTTATGAAATATTAGACTAAATTGATATTACTTTCATCTAGCAATAAGAATGCAGTCACACACACACACACACACACACACAATCTAGCAGGTTATTATATATTATTTATTTGCTTTACCTCCTTCTCTGTAGTTCCAGTTCCCATAATCCAGTTCATTGCTCATCCCAAGGCATGGAGACAAAAACGCCATGACCACCATAGGCACCATCAGTATCATCTTTGCTGTCGAAACGGTCATGGTGAAGAAATGACTGAGGTTTAAAGAAGAGGCAGTGAGAAATATCAAAAAGTTAAACAAGTACTAAGAACACTCTCAATGTAAGGCAAGAGATTTAAACCTTTACCCTGCCAATACATCTGGCACATGGGAGAGCACTTTGTTTTTTTCCAGGACAAACAGCCAGATGTGTTTTAGGGGCCGATGATTCTGTGGAAAATTTCAGTGCAGAGACCTGCATTTTTAAATGATCATATCCTCTATGTTTCACAATTTCTATATTCTTTGTATATTTCCCCTTTTCAGGGCTATTTTTTGTTGTTGTCCCGTTATTTATTTATTTATTTATTTATTTTAGAATTTAGTATTTAAGTTAGAGGCACAAATCCAATACTTTTTTTCTATTATAATATATTAGATTACCTTTTAAAAAATAACTTTTTTTGCACTATCCAACTATTAAAATCACCCAACAGCGTAATAATTTTGACTTAATCTGTTGAAATAATATTTAATTCATTACACTAAAACTATTTTATGTTTAACTACTTTTATTTACCAAATATTATTATTACATTGACAGCAATTCAAATTGTTACACCCAAGAGCATTGATTCTTCTGTACATCATGGTATATAAACAGTAAAAAATCTCAATGTTATTTTCCACATTTTCAAACCAACATTTTCTGTAGGTTAAGCACCTTCTTTGACCGTTTAAAAAGGGAAAAAATGACTTTTAAATTTCAAAATTAAGTTTCACGCCTTTTTTGCCGTATCCATGGAAAGTGCCTCATGCTCTTCACTTCCCAAGAACAATCACACAAGTGTCGGGTATTTCCACTCCATTACGATCAGATCACAAAATGACTCGAGTTCATTCAAGAACACAGAGGGGAGATGGATGACGGGTTGATTGTCTTGTGACTGTCCTAACTGATAGCAAACTCAATTAGCTTATTTGAAAGAAAATCTTCTTTGTGCTGGAGCCACAAAGGTCAATGCCACAGAGAGAGCTGTCAGCTGTCTTAACCGTGGCTTGTGTACTGCAAACACATACCAGCTTCATCACTGTGTCTGTCACGCGACTTTGTTCCTCTTTCGGGCTCTGTCTTTACATTTATTTTGAAAGATGAAGCTCGCGATTATGGTAAGGGGCGTTACATTTCCACCACAAAGTCGTTATTACGAGTGGGAAATTCGAAATTTTCTTTAAGCCCCGAGTTTCAGAGTTGGGGGCATGTCAATGAGAAACATGGCGGAATCGATGGATGCAACGTCTGTAGTTGACGGTCAATTTTTTAAAAAATTGATAGTTTAGTGGGTTGTCAGTGACAAGTACACTCTTAAAAATAAAGGTGCTTCAAAAGGTTCTTCAAGCGATGCCATTCATATGACCCCTTTAAAATGTCCTCATCAGTCAGTTTTTGACCCGTTTCATTCTGTGAGGACGTTTTCTCAGTATAGCCAAATCTGGACACACACACACACACTGTTACAGGGTGAACGAGACGTGAGGATCCATCTGCAAAGCTTTTATTAAAAGACGTGGTCAAACACAGGCAGGGTCGAAACACCAGCGAACAGGTATGGTACGGGCAAAACACAAGAGCAGTCCAGTAAACAGGCATGGGTCGATCGACGGTGAACAATATCCAACAGGGCAAGGCAAAGAGAGATAATCCAGGTACATAGCAATAATCCAGGCAGGGGCAAACAGAGTCCGAAACAGCAAGACAAAAAGGGTAATCCGAAAACACAGACAAGAATTTGAACACAGGAAAACAGGCAAGGCGAGACTAGTGGTGCGTTCAAGTCATGTCGGATAGATAGTATTTACGAGTTGAACGCACATGAACGCCACCACAAAGTCGTTATTACGAGTGGGAAATTCGAAATTTTCTTTAAGCCCCGAGTTTCAGAGTTGGGGGCATGTCAATGAGAAACATGGCGGAATCGATGGATGCAACGTCTGTAGTTGACGGTTCTTAAAAATAAAGGTGCTTCAAAAGGTTCTTCAAGCGATGCCATAGAAGAACCATTTTTGGTTCCACAAAGAACCATTCAGTCAAAGGTTCTTTAAAGAACCATCTCTTTCTTACCTTTTTATAATCTGAAGAACCTTCTTTCGCCACAAAGAACCTTTTGTGAAACAGAAAGGTTCTTCAGATGTTAAAGGTTCTTTATGCAACCATATAAACAAAAAGGTTCTTCTATGGCATCGTGAAGCACCTTTATTTTTAAGAGTGTACTGTAGAACTGCATGTCTGACAGAGGGAGACAGAGGGATTGCCAAAGTAAAACATAAATCACAATAGTTATAGGTATTAAGCAGTGACATTGTCAGGCTTTTTATTTACAAAAAATAAGCTTTTTGAATGTGGCAGGATTGTAATATAACAATTAATAAAGTTTTTATGCGATACACATTAAAGTGGCTTCATAAATTACTTTTTACAAATATTAAAAACGCAAAACACACCTGATGCGAATTCTTTGCTCTTCATTTTCTATAAGCAGAGTTAACAGACCCTGTTGTATTTTCTTGTAATTTATTAAAAGAAGGTACACCACCATCTTGTGCCGACTAAACTGACTTGAACGCACCTGACGTCGTAATTACGACTTGTCAACTC
>NW_015626864.1:949028-973607 GCF_001515625.1 Sinocyclocheilus rhinocerous
AACAATACTCAGCGACTTGAGCAGGATCTGGGTGGATGTTATATAGTGTGTGTGTAATTGCTTTCAGGTGAGCGTGTGATTGGTTACAGCTGTGTGCAATCAGTGCAATGGATGATGGGAAATGTAGTCCAGGGTATAGTGTAACAGTCTGTGTAGTGTGAGAGTCCATGTAGTGAGCAGGTGACCTCTGGTGGTGAGTGAACAGAAGTTCATAGACCGAATTCGTCACACATACACACACACACACGCACACACACACACGGAATCTAGCAGGTGGCCAGAGCAGTCAGTCTCATAAATCAGGTCTCACATGATTTCTGTTATTCAATCAAAAGGCTCTTTAACATCACTGAGCAACAACTGCATCAACTTGCATGTGCTTTTCAGTTGGAATGCTCTTTATTAAAAGCACTGCATTCATAATTCAGTCTCTACATCTTACAGTATTATTTCCATGGTAACGGTGGGTGAATATTTGTGGGCCACTACAATAAAAGTCTGAATTAAATCTAGTTAAACCTGTACAAAACAATGTCCAGACTTATAACTGTCTTATATATTTTGATATAAGAAACATATGTGCCAAAGGTTATACCATTTACCTTGATGGGGACTTATTCATACTTTAGTATTTAATACAAGACATTCATAAAACAATTGTCCAGACCTCGCTGTCAAGATAAAAACCTTGTACAGTCACTTCAAAAAATAAAAAAAGGATATAACATAAAGATAAAAGAGGTTCCTAGATTGAGGAAAATGACCGAAAAGATGTTTAATCTATTTTATGGTCATTTATATCCAGGAGCCTAGTTTAAATTCATAAATTTAGACAGTAGAATAAATATACAAGTCTATATTTCTTCTTCTCCTTCTATTTGTCTTAGTCTTCTTCCAAAGTTTTTTTTTTCTCACAAAAGAATTAACCTTTTCTTAAATGCTTTGGTGGTATTGTAGTCCTTTACTATCATGCTTATATGTGTTGCCTTTGACTCTCATTATGACTGCAGAAATAAAACGAGCAAAGAGATTACGGGACGGAAATATTTTTATTACCTGGTATCCAGATGTTATATTTGTTGTGCCTCTATCTGCTCTCTCTCTCACCCTGGTCTGTTTTTGTAGTATGTGAGGTCAGTTTTGTCTGGCTTATGAGTATGTGAGTATTTCTTTACTTCAGCTCAGAAGTCACAAGGCACTCATGCACCTGTTTCTCATTAAACAAGGCAATTTGTCACTTCTAACTGAATTCCTTGCTCTTCTCTTCACCTCACTCTCCACATATCTCCCTATCTCAGTCTCTTTATCATTATCATACATTTGGAACTTGAATATTCCACTATTTCGAATGTTTAAGGTGATATATATAATAATGGCTGTATTTTGTTCTTGTTAATCTTTTTTTTTTTTTCTTTTTTACGTCTTCACTTATAACACTTAATCGTATTTCTATCTGTTATCTATTGTTACTCATAAATTATATATTTTTTCTATATATACAGTAATATTTAATTCATACTAAACGAAGGAAAAAGTGGAAAAGGATTCTGTACTGCTGTTTTTTATTTATATGCCCTGGCGCTAATTATGTGTAGCCTATTTCAGTGACAGTGACGTAATCATTACGTAACTCACTTCTGATTATTTTGGAACTCCTCTTTATTTGATGTGAGTCAGGCGCTCGCTCACAAAGTATCGTGTGCTCTTCTGCTGCCACCTGGTGGTCAGAGTAGACAGAGTAGCATGTTTAAACCACATTACTGAATTCGGACCGGTTAGCTTCTGCATATAAACCAGGGCTGAGTTCAGCTTGGAGTGAGAATTCCCACGGGGGTTGGTTGGGGTTGTTTTGTTAAAACACACACGCACGCACGCACGCACGCACACACGAACCCTGTCAGCAGAGTCTTGTCTTGACATCTGACAACGTCATTATGATGTCTGGTGCTGTGTTTTATCATAAAATTATGTAAAATAACTGTTGCAATGCTGCAAAACAGATAACATTTTACCACAACAAGAATAGCAATGTACAATGAGAGAACTGTAAGATTTACAAGTCATAATTGCAACCGCATTTCAAACATATTTTGATATAAAATTACACTATTTTTCTACTAATCTTTAGTCTGCATTTACATTGCATAATGCCTATATATTTTGACAAATGACATTTTCTGCAGTACAATCATACTGCATAATGAGGGATGAGGGATTTATACAGGTGCATCTCAATAAATTAGAATGTCGTGGAAAAGTTCATTTATTTCAGTAATTCAACTCAAATTGTTATGTTTGCTGCGTGTGCATGTGGCCATTGGTCCTCTTATCAGCACAAAAACAAAACTTTTATTCAAATTCGGAATGGATTATACGAAGGCTAGTCTAGAAAGAGCGCAAGCGCATTTCAGTGTTGAAAAAACGTTTAAATTTAGATCTAGATTTGATTATGCCAACCAAAAGCAACAGTTCTGTAAAAGGACATAATTAAGGAAGCGAGCTTGTGGAGTGAGAGAGGAAGTGGTTTCTGACGATTGCACGAGATCCTGAGAAGATTGTACTTCTTATGAGAGTCCTGTGAACATCCACTCTGGTGTAATATGGCTTAACTTCCCATGTTATCTGGACAGAAATCAGTTCTTTACCACTTCGTTTCTGAGCTTTGATGAAACAACAGAGAGAAGGAAAACGTGGCTGATTTTGTTTCAAATGAAAGGAAATGTAAATTTTGCTCAAGGATGTATGTAGCCAAGCTTGTCCTGTATTGGATCATAATTCTGTGCTTTAGGCAGGAAACTCAAGGTATTGTTGATCTTTATTTATGTGTCATTACAGTGTGTGTTTTATTTAATTTTTATTATTGTATTGCTGGATTTCTCACTCACACCCTCTTAAGCTGAATTAGAAACCATAAGTTATGAAAATATCAGGAGAGCACAGATGGTTCAATAATACCCATGTTCTCTCCTCCATCCCTCCAGCCAAACCTACAATCTATATGCCGAACAGAACCAGAGTGGCACTAGCAGGAGAAACTCTTTACTTCAACCTGTCAGTGGACATCCCAGCAAACTACACTACTAACAAACTTAAATGCTACCATACTCAGAGCAGGATGATAATTTGGAGTAAAGAACTTAAAAGTGAATTTTTTGAAACTACAAAGTCGGTGATGGCACATATCAGAATGCGCAATAGCTCCAGTTCTGGCAATTACTACTTTTATTATACAGATCAGCAAGTGCATTTGGTGGTTCATGTGAGAGGTGAGTACGCAGATCATTGATCATCCAGGACTGGTCCTACATTCTATTTGCTCCATGATTGAAATGCACTGGTGACTTATGCTAATCTCTCAGTCAAAGCTTTTGTAAGTAATATGTATGAATCTTGAAATTAACCATTTAAGTTTTTTTTTCACTCGATAAGTTTGTGGCTTGTGAGCCAATAGGAAATCAACCATCGTCTTACGCTTATGCATTTGTGTTTTGATGTGATGTGACGTGATGGGACTGTTTTTGATTGTATTGTGATAAGCTGTCTTGGTGTTATATACACAGCCTCTGTGAAAATGAATTTCCTCTCTGAGGACAAATAAATTATATATATCTAGATAGGCTGGACAGATAAATAAATAGGTTAATTACGAATGCATTCAAAAAATAAAGACAGCACGTGAGTTTGGCCATGTTGGACTGAAACTGCCACTTTCAGCAAAAGAAAAGCGGTAATGCAAAAACTGAGCCAGAAACAAAATTCCATTGTTACGTTCTCTCTACTTCCTCCTTGTTTCTTCACTCTTACCCCAACTCTTGGTTTTCCAGATAAAGGTTATCAGCAGCCACCTGAGGAGTTAGACAGTGCCATCATCACAATGATGGCATTCTCAGGAATTCTTCTCATCTTCAGTGTTGCTGGGTCACTTTACATATTAAAAAGCTACAAGGTAAAACTTGGCTGCACATTGTGTCGTAGAAACATTAGAACATACTGCAATAATTCAATTTATTCTAATTTGTTGAATGTAAGTTTCTTTAATTTCAGATGCTTTCTTGTATACTTTAATGCATGAATTAGATGATACTCATGCTGTAAAAGTTCAGGCAATTAATTTCTGTACATCTCAAAGGACTCAATCTAACAATGAGGGGTTATACACTGGACGTGTGAACATTGATTATAACATTACAATGGCACCTGTCAAAGGGGTGGGATATATTGGGCAGCAAGTGAACAGTCTTTCATGTGTTGAAAGCAGGAAAAATGGGCAGGTGAAAAGATCTGAATAACTTTGACAAGGGCAATATAGTGATGGCTGGACGACTGGGTCAGAGCAGCTCCAAAACACCAAGTCTTGTTGGGTGTTTCTGGTATGCAGTGTTTAGTACCTACCAAAAGTTGTGTAAGGAAGAACAACTGGTAAACTGGCGTCAGGGTCATGGGCGTTCAAGGCTCACTTATGCACATGGGGAGCAAAGGCTAGCCCATCTGGTCTGATCACAGAAGAGTTACTGTAGCTCAAATTGCTGAAAAACTTAATGCTGGCCATGACAGAAAAATGTCAGAACACAGTGCATCACAATTTGCTGCATATGGGGCTGCGTAGTCCCCATGATGACCCCTGTCCACCGCCGAAAGCACCTACAATGGGCACGTGAGTGTCAGAACTAGACTATGGAGCATTGGCCTTATCTGATGAATAACGTTTTCTTTTAGATCAGGTGGATGGTTGGGTGTGTATGTATCATTTACCTGGGGAAGAGATGGCAGCAGGATGAACTATGGGAAGAAGGCAGGCCGGTGGAGGGTTCTGACATTCATGTGGATGTTACTTTGATACTTACCACCTGCCTGAAGATTGTTTCAGACCCCCTGATGGCAGTGGCTTCTTTCAGCAGGATAATGCTCCTTGGTACACTGCAAAAATAGTTAAGGAATGATTTGAGGAACGTGAAAAAAAAAAGAGTTGAAGATGTTGCCTTTGTCTCCAGATTCCCCAGATCTCAATTCGATTGAGCATCTGTGGGATGTGCTGGACCAGCAAATCTGATCCATGGAGGCATCACCTCGCGACTTGCAGGGCTTAAAGGATCTGTTGCCAATGTCTAGATACCACAGGACACATTATGAGATTTTGTGGTGTCCATGCTTCAACGCATCAGAGCTGCTTTGACAACACAAGGGGGACCGATATTAGGCAGGTGGTTTTAACGTTATGACTGATCAGTATTTATGGACTCATAACTAAACGGTAAATGTCAGTTCAGGAAAGATGATCTATGTGCTATTATGCAAAATGTGTAATCCCACTTGGCTCCAGATGGACTGTCCAGAATTGCTTTGATTGCAAGATGGTGCTGTTAAGACCAAAAAAGGGCACACATGTACTGTCCAGAAAAACACATGTGATACTGTTAGTTTCAGCTCTAGTTTTGCCTCATTACTTTTAGGAACACCCTGCTCGTAGAGATGACAAAAATGAAGTTGCAGAGCAGAGGCCAGGGGGAAATGATGAAGTGATATTGGATGAGGATCCTGCATCTGCATCACTCTACACAGTGAGATAACAGTCTGTTTCTCTCTTGGAAAGTAGTCATTTGCTCTTTCTTTGTCTCTGTATTTGGTATTTGTTGGTAAAAGGTTTTTCTACCTGTTTCAATAAGAATTTTAAATGAAGTCTCAAATAAATTTATGCATAATCTAATACTCCCTTCCAACAGGCGCTACAATACAGATCAAGCTCCATTTATGATTCATTGCATCCAGACACGATGCATGAAGAAAACACATTGAAGAAAAAATCAGTTAAAAAGGTTTGTTTTATAAATGGTGTAATATTATATGACATGTATAGCCTATAATGTAGTCCTACATTAAAAATTGGTTTTAAAAATGTAATATACAACTTCAAGTATTGAATATATAAACACAGAGTGCATAGTGCATTTACTGAAGATATAATCATGCAGTGAAGTGTTCTCTTTCAGCACTGCAAAGCACAAGAAGATGAAGTATTTGATTCTGTCTATGAAAACTTGTGAATGAATGAAGGAATGATTGAGTTAATGAATTTGATGTATGAATACCAGCTGGAATGTACTTGGTGTCAAATAAAGTTTTTTTTTGTATAATTTAATATTTTATGGGCCAGACATAACATAAAATAACATAAAATAAATGAAATATCAAAACGACTGAATGTGTGTCGTTTTTCATCAATCCTCTCACTTTCTTCCATAAAAATACGGTGGATTTTCTGCGAAAGCCCCGCCCTTACGCTGTGTAAACCAATCAAAAGACATCTTTAGATGTGTGCAACCAATAGGAACATTCGTATCTGAACTTCCTGTCTGTTGCTCCTCTTGAAGTGTCAACAATGGCAGCCGAAGGAGATTTTCTGACGCGCTACCGGGCGGTGTCAAATAAACTGAAAAAGTAAGAGCTAAAATTACAGCTTTATATCACTAATACTAGAATGTTTGCAATGTTAACTTTGGTAGACTATTAATGTTGTCTACAATACTGAGTGTAACCAAAGAATGTCATGCCAGCACTACACATCCCTCACAAGCATGTTGCTAATTAAATCTCAAGAGCTACTAAATAAAGTTCGCGTCAATCTATTATTGTAAAATTACAGAAGATTTATGTATGAACAGGTGAGGATGACATCTTGTAGATGTTTAATTTCATGCCAGCGGCTTCTTATGATGAACTATCCCAGAGTACGTTCAGTATGGAAGTTCAGCCTGTCAAATTAATCTCATTTAGTGGCGTTTTAATATTTAGTTCTCCTCCTTTAAATCACAGACGTTTTCTGCGGAAGCCTAATGTCGCTGAAGCAAGTGAACAGTTCGGTGAGTATTGTGTCAGAAGAGTGATGCTGTGCGGCAACGCTACTCTCTGTTTATCATTATATGACATCTTTCCTCAGGTCAGCTGGCCAAGGAGCTCAAACAGCAGGACTGTGCTCAGTATGCTGCCTTCTGTAATCTCGCCATGGCCCGGTAACACAGCCTCTCTCATTTCTTCATCCTTGTGTCTGATGTGAACAACATGTGGATTTTTTTTTTCTTCTGTTTTCGTAGCTGTGAGCAGACCCTGTTCAATGCTCCAGGAGAAGCCCTGGCATTGACTGATGCAGCCAGACTCTTTCTGGCCTCAGAACAGGAAACCAGAGCGCTGAGGGCTCCTGGTTTCGATGAGAATATGCAGGCAGCCATGAACTGCTATAGTTTTGCGATTAAGGTATTTATCGGAATCAAATTTATTACCAGATGCTTATGCTCAAGCAGATGAGCATATATAAACACAGGTTGTTATTTTACAGAATGCTGGGCTCAGACTTGCATGCACAGATTTAAATAGAATGAAAAGACACTTGTGATTTTATATTTTTGATACAAATAAACTGCTCAGTTTAGCCTGACACATGTTATTTTAGTATAATTGAGATATTATTGTAGTTTTTATTAAAACAGTTTATTTTTATATTTTCTGTTTACATTTTGTTTTGTCATATTTTCTTCGTTTTTTATGTCTATGTAGGTTTTATAAATGTTTATTTCAGTTTTACATATTTTAGAACATTTAAACTAGTTAAACTAAATAAAATAAAACAAGTTTTATATAGCATTTATTTTATTTCAAGTAAGGAAAATGTTTTTATGGTTTTAGTTTTATTTAACTTTAATAACCCTGGCCTGACAGAACCATCAAGCCTAATATTACTTGCTATTCACTTTTGTTCACTATTACAGCCTCATTCACAGTTAGAGGAAGAGAGGGTGAGGATGAGCAGCTAAATAACCAATACAAGCAAACCAACATTTGTTTAATAAATCACCCGAAAATGAAACAAATGTAACAAATTTTCGTTAGCTGCTAGATTCTGTTTCACATGTTTCATGTTCAAATGCTCCTAAAAATTAATTGAAGTAATTTGAAGAATATGTCTCTCTACTGGACTAATATAGTAAAAAGCCGAAAATCTTTTTGTGTTTTTTTTTTATTTTTTAGATGTTATACTGCAAATATGTACTTATATATTGTTTAGGTCTATATTGAGATGAATCAGCCTGTTATGGCGGCCAGTCTCTCACTGGAGCTTGGCAATGCTCTGAAGGTGAGACATTAATCATTGTAATACATGGAGCGGCTTTCTGTTCATAAATGAATTAAAATCGCATATTCATCTTGTTCCACGGTGCTTAATCATGTTGTGGTCCTGTTTATATATTTGTGTGTAGGAGATGAACAGACCCGGGGAGGCGATAGTTCATTTCCAGAGAGCCGCAGAACTGCAGATTCAGACTCCAATTGAGGCCCTGCTGTCACTGTGGGAAATGGCCTCCTGCAAAATACTGACCCGTGAGTTCAAAGATAGCAGTGTTTTTCTGCCAGAATGCAATGATTCATTTTGGTATTGCGTTTCAGATGAAGTTCTGTGGTTGTCAGAGTTGTGATGTTTGATTGGTAGGTGATCATGAGGGCGCTCTTGCCGTTCTCTCTGAGATGCAGCACATGTGTCGGGAAAGAGGACTACAGCTACCCGGGACAAACACCCCTGTCGGTATGAACATTCACAACATTATACAATCAGTCTTAGTTTTGAAATCTAGCTGGGTGTGGTTTGGTGGCCTAATTTTAGGGATTTTCACCAGATTTGCTGTTTATTTGAATTTCCTGATTATACCCTGCAATCACAAATTTATAAGAAGCAGTCATGTTATATTTTGTGACTGATTTTCACGCTTGTCAAACATCTGTTTTGCAGACTGAGTCAGCAGTCTTTTAGTTTGTGTATTTGACATCTGCTAATAATAATGACGCCAAGAAAATTAAGCATATGCTGTAAGATTCTTTAGATTCATGCTTCAATTCTGTTTGTTTTAATTCCAGGAGCATATATGGATATCATAGCAAAGTGCGAAATCTCCAGGGTATTACTTCTTATGTTGCTTGAGGTAAAATATATATTTAAAATCTGTAAGTTTTACAAATAAGCTCACATTTTGGACAGTATGTTAAGAAACCAGACCAATAGCATTAGTGTTTGTTTACTATCCTCAAATGACACTATATGTTTGTGTATCTTTTTTTAAGCCTCCCCCTCAAAAGCTGTTACCCGAGCATGCTCAAACACTAGAGCGATATGCCTGGGAATCCTTCGACTCACACAGTCAGGGTAAGACTTGCGAGCAAAACGGAGAACCAGGCACAATGTTTTATTTGGTTGCTATTCTTTATAAACTGTTGTTACCATCTGTCCTTTAGTAAACTTTTTTCCAGAAAATGTGTTCCTCCTTCTACAGTCGGTTGTGGTGAGTATTTAAAATCTGTTTGTAAAATTAGGTTGTTAAAATAACCACATTTAAAACCTGTATTCAAAATCCAGTTTAAACCTGGAAATAATCTGAAAACAAGTTTTCAGATTCTGAAATATTTAAAACAAAGCATTATGATATTAAACAACATAGAAATATGTTTGTGACCCTGGACCACAAAAGCAGTCTTAAGTCGCTGGGGTATATTTGTAGCAATAGCCAAAAATACATTGTATGGGTCAAAATTATTGATTTTTCTTTTATGCCAAAAATCATTAGGATATTAAGTAAAGATCATGCTCCATGAAGATATTTTGTAAATTTCCTACCGTAAATATATCAAAACTAAATTTTTGATTAGTAATATGCATTGAACTTCATTTGGACAACTTTAAAGACAATTTTCTCAATATTTTGATTTATTTTGCACCCTCAGATTCCAGATTTTCAAATAGTTGTATCTCAACTAATTTAAAAGCCACAATGACCACAAACATGCTGTACTCCGATATCATCAAGTACTTTCTTATAAAGTCATTTTTAGAAATAATTTAGTTTGTTAAAAAAAATAACTATTTTTTTTATCTCTATATTTTGTGTTTGCACTCAATAAGCCTGCAATTTTTCATTGCAAAACCTTTTTCAGTTTATAATAATAACGCACATTCTTTGATATCTAAATCCTGACCTAAGATCACTCGATGCATTCAGCTCAAGCAGAGGTCGACTGACTTTTACTTGTGAACGTAATGAACTATACAATCCGTCAGTCTGTCAGTCTGAGTGTAGCCTCTCAGAGAAAGCTGCTGTTAATCATAACAAACCATACATCAATGGAAAGATGATTTATTCAGCTTTCGGGTGATGTATAAATCTCAATTTCGAAAAATTGACACTTAAGACTGGTTTTGTGGTCCAGGGTCACATTTTACAAAAAATATATATATTACAGATGAAAAGAAAAAAAATACACACATTAAATTAATAAAGCATGCATTAAAGTGATCCAAAGTCACAGTAAAGACATTTATAATGTTACAAAAGATTAAATTTCTAATAAATGCTGGTCTTTTTATTTATCAAAGAATCCTGAAAAAATGTATCATGGTTAAGCAGCATGTTTCTTGAGCTCCAAATCAACATATTAGAATGATTTCTGAAGGATCATGTGACACTGAAGACTGGAGTAATCGATGCTGAAAATGCCAGCTTTGCCAACACAAGAATAAATTATAATTTAAAATATTTATTAAAATAGAAAGCGGTTTTAAATGATAATATTTCACAATATAACCCTTTTTTACTGCATTTTTGCTAAATAAATGCAGCCTTGGTGAGTATAAGAGACATTGAAACATCAAACATTCTTTACAACATATGTGACCCTGGACCACAAAAGCAGTCTTAAGTCGCTGGGGTATATTTGTAGCAATAGCCAAAAATACATTGTATGGGTCAAAATTCTTTATGACTGGTTTTGTGGTCCAGGGTCACATATTAAAAAATGTAATTGTTATTTCAGCTTTTTATGTACATTTTTACATGTTATTAATGTAATTTGCAGTGAACAAAATTAGAAAAATTCAAAATAGAAGCATTTTCAGTAGTGGTCTCTTACTTTTAGACTGCACTGTTTGCTCGGATGTCAAAAATGCTATAAATTACTAGTAGAACTCCTATCTTGGATTAAGATGGCTAAATGGTCTGAATGGCCTGTTTACAGATGGCCTGTCAGGAAAAGGATACAGAATCTCTCAAGGCTCTCCAGACAGAACTATGGTGAACTTGATGCATTTCCTGACTCATACTATGCATTTATATATATATTAGACTGAAGCCTTTGGAATTAGATAAACAACACCTTTCTCTTCTCTCACAACAGGCCTCTCCTTTCGGCAGAACAGAATCATCTTCTCCACTTAGTGGTTCAGGAACGAATTACACCCTCCGGTCAGGGCATATGATTTGGTGCCATACACCCCCACAAAACAGTTCTTATTGGAACATTCCTAAGCCAGTGCCTTGTGCATTTTGCATGAGGAATGTAGAAGGTCACTGAACCTAGCAGAGCTGTACATACTCATATGAAAATGTCTCAAATAACAGAAGATTTCTTTGCTTTTGTGATATGAATGTACATGTTATTCCCCATTTTCATATAATGGTAAGATATTGTGTGAAAAAGGTAAATGATTATGTTGAAGCTTATTTAAAGTTGTAAAATATTGATGTTGTAAATAATAAAATAGCAGAAGAGATTCTTATCTGATGGCAAGGTCTTTATTTGTGTGATTACTAAAATTAATGTCCTCCCAGGTTTACACTGATTGGCTTTGCATTGAAAAAATAAAGTCCTTTCCATTTACTGTCATACTGCAACATAAAAATACATCTAGAGCTGGCTAAAACTTTAACCAAACAAAGTAAGGAGCTTCTTCCTTCAGAGGATGTTGAATACTTACGCCCATAAAATTCTGAATAGATATTGACATTTAAAAAACCAAAGCATTCTAAAAATTATTTTGGAACATTCTGCGCTCTAGAATTAGGATCTTACAGGGTGATCATCTGACCACATGAACAATCATTCATCATCATCATGCTAATCAAAAATGGCTGGCATAGCAACAGGGCCCATGGTGTCATTATCAAGAAAGCATTTCTCCACACAGAAACCGTAAGTAAATATGGAGGCAGAGGGTCTGTACAATGAAATTACAAAAGGATTGTGTATTCAGAAGTCTACATGATCCAAGCGGATGATCACAAATTTGAACAGCACCATAATGCATCGCAGTAACAAAGATTTGACCCTTATTTTGACCTAGAGACTATCCTGTGCTATTGCCATTTAAAACACACACACACAAAAACTAAATTGAAAGAAAATATGAAATCAAATAAACCCATGTTTAAGACAATGCTATTTCTTAAAGTGCAAGTGATGTTTAAAACTACACTATGATAAAATTTTTCTGTATGTACTTTATGTACAACTTATCTTTCTCTTTATACATATTATAAATACATTTTTTACATTTCATTCTTGTATATACTGCATCTTCACCATCTTTACACACTAACTCCTGCAATAAAGTGTGTTTAGACCCTCTTACTGCCCTCAGTGCTTTGAGAAACTAGGAAAGAGGACCCATCAAACCAATATATAGTATTACTCTAAACAAAAATGCAAAAAAACATTTCTCTTCTTGTTTCAAGAAACTTCTCTAGCAAATTTTCCTCAAATGCTGAATCAACAATTTCTCACTGACAGATTTTAAACTTTGCATATGTGCTCAAAAGTTTCAATGAACTGCTGATGCTGTGATTTGTTTCGCAAGTTTCTACAATTCCAACCAACGCCTGTAATATTTGAGACAACTCATTATTTTTCAAGTTGTGCACTTAAGACTTGGAAATAAAATAATTAAGGCTTTAGCGAGGTCTAAAGTTTAATCAACTCTTTTGCGCAGAATGATGTACATAATTCCAGTGAAGAGGGTCAGCAGCCACCCAAACCAGGCCATGATGTAGGACCAGCCATACCAGCCATTCTTCTCGCCTCTGTGAAAGTGATCGGTGTAGACTGACAGAGCCACCATTATGCAGAAACCTAGAGGTCCAAGAGAAATGTATAAATGTACAACAAAAATGAATGTCTGTATGACCTGTAGGACCTTAAAGGCAATGATCCACACAGGAATGTTTCAATAATGCCCTAATTTAACCTCAGATTTACAGAAGCATTCACTTACAGGAGATGAGCTGCACAACTCCAGAGATGGTGAACCGCTTTCCTTTGCCCAGAGTAAAGAGTTGGAATATGAACACGCACAGAGAGAACACAGCAAACAGGCAGGACAGAACTGCAAACGCCTGAACTGCCTGCAGATAGTCTAGAGGGATGAATTAAAGGGGCATCATGTAAATGTCCCAGTCTGTACGCTTAAAAATAAAGGTTCTTTACTGGCATGAAGAAACTTTGACATCCATGGAATGTTTTCATTGCAAAAAAAGTTTCTTTAGATTATTAAAATGTTCTTCAGACTAAGTAAAAAATGGCTCTTTTAAGAACTGCTCACTGAAAGGTTCTTTGAGAATGCCAAATGGTTCTTCTATGGCATCACTGAAGACCCCACATCATTGACGAATCTTTATTTTGGCTTGACTAGTGAAAACAGTCAATGTCCCAAAATACTTTTAACATTGTCTTACCTTTCCGGTATGAGGTTGGTATGTCCATGTACACCCAGACATTATCATTGTTCTCCATCACCCATCTGCCCCACAAGTCTGTATAAAGGTTCTCTGTGAACCACCATGCCTGGGAAAATTAAAAACCTACCATTAACTACAAACAGACTACTACAATGACGGTACAAACACATTCAGATCACAACACACATACTTTTTACATCTGTTAAAAAGTCATGTTTTTAATGTATGAAGAAGACATATGGATTTTATTACACACACACACACATATATATATATATATATATATACACACATAAAAGAGGAATAATGTGAACTTACATCATCAATAGTTGCCCAAAATAAGAATAAAATTGTAGTCAGATGAAGCAAACAGATTCCTGCCAGGGCCTTGAACATATTCAGAGGATGAGAGGGAAACAGGGTGGAACAATATCCTGCTGTAAGGGAAATATTATAAGACATGACATCTTGTGTTTAAGAAATACTCTACATCAAAAAATTCTGCAGCCATCCAATGATGACTTACTGAGAATATCCATGTTTTTAGAAAAAAAAGTTGCCTTATATTTAAAGATGTGCCAAGCAAAGCATTGAGGAAGAAAGTGGAAGGGAGGCTCTAATGACCTTTTTACATGATTCAAAATGAATCTATGCTTTTCATTCACACGGTACTTTTAACCATGTGCTAGTAATACTGCAGCTATGTGTCTTTGCACTTAAGTCAGGTACAGTAGAGTTTCCCAACATGTTGATAACAAAGCAGCCATGGCTGACATCACCACATTAAAGCTGCATAAATGCTATGCAATAAACAGCAATTGTTTTATCACTTCTAAAGGGTCACTTTACTTCTGGGATACTAGATTTGTTTCTACCAAGATCACATGCCCAAATCTCCAACGGCTGTTAAACTACAATGTCAGGTGGGAGGAGGAGAAGGGGCACTCTGATGATGCTCTTTCTTAAAGGTACAATAGGAGATCTTGGAAAATGCTAACTTTAGCCTGATAGCACTGAAAGCGAACGTCCCACCCTTCCTGCAATCGCCGTCCAAAGCCACGCCCCCTGAACGCATTTACACTCACAGACCAGAGACAACATTACTACAATAGGCTACATCAGGTTCCCAATTCCAGCCCATGTTCCGAAGTGAAGTAAACTTCAACGGATTTACCCCGCTCAGGGAGTAGGGAGCAATGAACACTGTGTAGGGATCATATCGATCGGAACACAGTTCATGCACGTAGCTCACTTCTAACGAGCTGGCGCAAGGACTGGATTAACCGCTGGGCTACATCATGTGTCATTCACAGGTGAGAAATCTTTAAAAGCACTACAATACCAGGAAGGAAGATCGGGTTGTTGATGTTTGCCTGCCATCCTCGCTCTGTCTGCACAGCGTGCGTGAACGCGCTGATGAGTATCCTGTCTGCGCGAACTGGGTGCACAGAGGTATGCTAATACATACGTTGACAGGCAGGTAGGAAAGCATATTAAAACGCTCGGACCGAACGTTTTGATTAGACGAACATTTCTTGATCCTACACCTTCCACAGAATATATAAATACAGACAAATACATTTAGACCACTTAACTTAATGATTGCTATCGGGATGTGAAGAGACTTTCAACCAGCATAACAAAAAATGTTTCTGAAGACAATCACCTATTGCACCTTTAAAATCTTTAAAAGTGGCTAAAGACACTTATAGGAGGACATTGGAGGGGAAGCTTCAGCAGAACAATTTAAGAGAGGTTTGGAGTGGCATGAGGACCATCATGGGTTTTCAAAGGTCCAACAGTGTAGGTGTTGGTGGTGGTTTAGAAAAGGGCCAGCGAACTTGATCTGTTTTTTAATAGATTTGATGATGTTTTTGCCCTTCCTCCCCAGGACTCCTCTGTTTGTCCACCATCATTAGCCACTGAACTCTCGGAACCTCCCCCTCCGTATAGACCCCCTGCCTGCTTACAGCCTTCACCTTCTTCACCCTCTCCCCGTCTTCAGAGCATTTTACCCTGTCCTCTCCCACCTAACTCTGCACCTTTTCCCTCTATAACCTCTACTGTGCCATTTACACCTGACCATGTGAGAAGACAGCTGAGGAAGCTCCACTCTAGCAAGGCTGCAGGC
Source organism: Sinocyclocheilus rhinocerous (assembly GCF_001515625.1). Classification (NCBI taxonomy): domain Eukaryota; kingdom Metazoa; phylum Chordata; class Actinopteri; order Cypriniformes; family Cyprinidae; genus Sinocyclocheilus; species Sinocyclocheilus rhinocerous. Next base: position 964,704 of record NW_015626864.1, read on the forward strand.
CGAACTGGGTGCGCAGAGGTATGCTAATACATAGTTGACAGGCAGGTAGGAAAGTCAATTAAAACGCTCGGACCGAACGTTTTGATTAGACGAACATTTCTTGATCCTACACCTTCCACAGAATATATAAATACAGACAAATACATTTAGACCACTTAACTTAATGATTGCTATCGGGATGTGAAGAGACTTTCAACCAGCATAACAAAAAATGTTTCTGAAGACAATCACCTATTGCACCTTTAAGTCACAGATACAGTAGGTGAACTGACATGTCATCTAAAATGCTGATGCATGCTGTTCATACAAACAACAAAAAGGTTTTAAGAGAAAATATGGTGTTAAATCCCATTAAATTATTAAAACTATTCCAACAGAGCATAGCCTATCTTCAGCCAATGCATTCGTGTTTTATATTCATTGGATGCCCGTTTAAAACAACGCATAAACAATCTGTTATTTATCGGTTAATTCTAGCAAACCACATTAGACGAAAGCTGCCGCGAATTACAGATGTCCGACACAGAAGGAATTCGTGTCACGTCATGCGTTCGGATGCATTTTCATCCAGTTTTCAGTCAATTCTAAACGTTCTATTACAGTTTAAAAATATATTTCCCTTTCTTTTATGTCGACTCTAAGACGCTTAATTGTATTAATAAATAATAGCTTTACAACCTCACTGGCATGATAATTCTACAGCGATGGCACAGATAATAAAAGGTTACCTTGGATATTTTAAGCTCTCAATTTCTTTTTCGTAGCCTGTCTGATGCCACACCATCCGAGGATATTCGCACTTCCCCGCACCTCGTCCGTCGTCTCGCCCCCCCTCCCGCACTCTTTGCTGCATAGAGGACCCCACCCATCCCAAGGACTTACTTTTAAGTCCTTACGTATCCCACATCCAGCGAAATCCTAGAACTGTATTGTCGCTCACTGGAAATTCATGCACGAGGTGTAATAAGAGACCATCATCTTAATGTCAAAACAGCCACTAAAACATTTTATTTTTTAAATGCCGGACTGGACAATATTTAGATGCCTCCTTAAACGCACTGTAAATTACTTTTGCCGAGTGCTCAATAATTCTGTGCAAGAGTTTGCGACGTCGTCGTCCTGATACCTAAAGCTGTGATGTGCTATAGCGATCTATCCGCATGCCGCAGCATCCTATCTCAGCTCTTCTAGAGATACACGCTGACCGCAGACTCCACACTCGCCCGGAGTCGCACTCTTAACTGCAGGCATTAAAACGGGCCAAACGCAGCACATGGCTACCCAACAATAGGGCGATCTCAGAGCCAGTCAAAACCCATCTCTCCAATCACGGTAAAGTAGCGCAGAGAGGCAGAAAATGATGCGCAGATACTTTGCAGAGGTTGATGATGATGAGTCATCTAAAGTTAGTTTGGAGCGACACCTACTGCGGATTTAATGGATTGCTAGTCTTACAAGTTTTTATTTTTATTTATTTTATTTTTTTAATCGTTATTTTTGCATAAGTGGTTTGAAAGGAATATATATTTTGTTACACTTTTAAAAATGCTGGGTTAAATTCAACCCAGTGCTGGGTAAAATAGGGACAAACCCAGCAATTGGGCTGTTTTAACCCAGCGGTTGGGTTAAATGTTTAACCCAACCTTCTGGGTAGTAACCCAACCGCTGGGTCAAAACAACCCAATTGCTGGGTTTGTCCTTATTTTACCCAGCACTGGGTTGTATTTAACCCAGCATTTTTGATATGTTCTATGAGAGAGGAAACATGCTGTCTTATGAAGACTTTATGCATGTTTACAACTTTCCCATCCCCTTTAAAGAATTTCAACAAGTGGTTAAAGCTATTCCAAATGGGTTGATACAACTAATAAATAATCACCTCTCTTTTGGTAGCAATGAAAGGATATTTCCAGAATTAAAAATGAATGGTATTGAAATATTTTCTTCCTCTTGTAATAATAAAAATATTAGACAAATTTTGCAATCAAATCATAAAATCTCCCCTAGAGGAAAGTTCTTTTGGAATGCAAAAATTTCTGATATTAATTGGAAAACGACCTGGTCAAATCCTTACAAATTTTGTATTTTGAATAAAGTTAAAGAGGTGCGTTTCAAAATACTTCACAAAATGTACCCATGTAAAGTAGCTCTTTCTAAATTCATGGACATTGACAATACTTGCAGTTTTTGTAACACACATGAGGACGACTTGTGTCATTTGTTTTATAATTGTGATTTGTCTCTTAGATTTTGTTCTTTTGTTTGTGTCTTTCTATTCTGCGAAGAAATGTTAATTATGTGTTATCTTTAAAAGGTGTTATTTGTACTTAGTAAGTAAAATGATTGAGTATGTCGTTAACTTTTACATTTTGCAAGGTAAATATTATATTCATAAACAGAAATTTGCGAAATGCATACCAAAGTGTAATCTATTTTTATCAGAAATGGAAGCTTTGAAAAAGTCTCTAATGCAAATTAATAACAAAAAGAATGACATATTGTTAGATTTCATGGAGAATTTTTTTTTCTGATATAGCTCCCCCACTGCAATCTGTGAATATGTCCTAAGGAAAAAGGAAGAAAATTTGAACTATTGTTTAGTTGTTTATATGTTTTTTATTTTTTATTTTGTGTTTTATTTTGTTATTACGATGTGGTTATTTGTTTATTTTATTTATTTTTCTTCTCTTAAACACTGTTCTGCAGTTTAAGATTGCTCTTATATTTTGTGTATCTGGATGATTTTTTTTTATTCGTCTAATTAGAATTAGACTGATTACCTCTTGATTAACTAGTTGGTTAGACTTGTTTTTATGTTTACGCAACTGGACCCAAAAGATATAGCTCAGTAAATGAAAGTTTTTGAGACAAAATCCATAAAATGCGTTTTTTTCCCTGTGTGCAGTAGTTTGTTAGTGTTTTCATTGCCTATTTTTTCTGTGTAGGCCACATACTGATCTTTATAATGTTCTCTGTTATAGATCAGTGGCGCAGCCTAGGCTATTTTTCATATCAATGCCACTGCATGTTGTAGGCCTATTAACCTATAAGTTATTGATTATTGCATGATATGGCTATATGGCCAAAACAATATATGACCCAAATTGTATTGTTTTAACAGTATCCTATTTATTTATTTTTGATGTTTATTGAATTGTTTTGTTTAATTGTTTTACAATTTAAACGGTTGAACCCCCTTTATCTGACATTAACAGTGTTTTAAAACTTGATCAATTTCTAAAGTAAAGAAGATTTAACAGAACATAGTCGTTTATTGACTATAATACGTTTGTGCTAACAACCGTTTAGTGATTATTTGCGTGCGGTTCGGTAGCCTATTTGAAAATTACTGACAATTAACTTCAGCTGTGGCTCATGCCATTTAATAAGGACGTTCACAGGCATCGTTTCGCTACATATATAGAGTTGCCGTATTGCATTTTTTTTATACGTAGCTCGATAGGCATTGGCTCGTGCGAGCATAATTTAAGGCAAACGAAACACCAAAAATGATGAGACGTTATTAGCGGCAGTCAGACATAACCTATCCAAGATGAATACGTGCGGCCATCTCCCAATACTCTGTGTTTTATTGTTGGCTTTTCATGGTGTTTTCTGTAGCGAATTTGCCAAGAGGAAATACGCTCTGTCGATGTTTAAATTTCACGACGAGATTTCAAGTGGCGATATCTTCAAGTCGTTTTGGCTGAACCGAAAACAGCGAAGAAGTGTGAAATTTGTGGGAGATGGACAACTGAATAGGCTTACTGCAGATCTGACACAAACTAAACCACAATTTGAATGCGGCGACCGAGTCTTAACACTTCTTCTAAAGCATGTCGATGTGACCAATATCCGATTTTATGGACGTAAGTGTAAACCGGATCTCCTCAACGTCCTGACATAATTCGTATCAACCAGTAAATGCTTTTTGTGATGTCAGCGGATGATTTATATTGCAATTTATAAGGAATGTAGGCTACCCCCTTTTTTTTTTTTTTCTTCTCTGTATTCATGACTGCTTAATCAGTTTAATGACATTATTGCTATTTAAACCGCAGCTTTTGTCCTTTTCTCTACTGATAAGCACATGGAGACTTGCTTCACTTGGACCATTTGGTAGCATTTTGTGGTGTTTCCATCAAGAATACAAACACGGATATTCGCCTGCTGTTCAACTATGATTCCTGTTATATGAGACAAGAGGCAAGCTTGCACTTTGTTTTCATTGCAGTCTCCGTATTGCTGTTTCAATAAGATCTATTAGCATTGCTCCATGTGGGTTTTATTCTTGCTAGGCAAATGAAAGGTGCACTTTTTCTGATATGAGTCATGACCATCATCTTAGACTTTAATGTCCAGATACATTGGACAGCTACAGTTATGGATAAAGCAAACGCATGTTTTCATGTGCCATGTTTGAACAAGTATCCAGTAACCGGGTTTATTGTAATTGCAACATGTGGGTCCCAATAAAATGACCCTTAAAACGGTTCCCTTTATTCTTTTTGCTCAACATTTCTAGCAAACCAAATATGTATTATCTCTGAGCTGGTATGGGGCAGATCTTGACCTGACCTGTCCTGTAAGTGTGACCCCTCCCTCCATCACGTGTAAGAACAGTGGCATGGAATTGACTGTTGTTGGTGATGGAACAGCAGATGAACTGTCAGTTGCATGTAAGTATTGAGTAATGGTGGGGGAAGGTGTTTCTGTGAGGCTTGAAACTTGTGGTCTTGCTGATATTTGCTAATGTTTTCACAGTGAATGAAGAATGGGCACCTCTGCTTTATGTGGCGACTCAATGCTGGCACCGGAAGCGGTCTAACCAGGGATATCTCACCTTTTTGGTTCCATATACAAGCTGTGGCGTCACCGTCAGAGTAAGTACAGTGGTTTGTTTTTTGTGTTTTTTTTTTGTTTTTTTTAATTGTGTAAAGATTTAAAATGATTTCTGACATGTGGTTTAAATGTGACTCAGGATGGTCGTTCTGATGTGGAATTGAAATTAAAAGACAAGATGATCACCCTGTCCTGTCCACATGAGCCAATACCAGTGTTTCCGGTCACTGACTCGGGGCTTTCTGTGACAAACCAACCACTGCCACAAAGGGAACCCAATGTATACCACAAGCCACCAACTGGATTTCCAACAAAAGCAGTAACCAGTCAGATAGTGGAGGAGCAAGCGTTTCCTGTTGAGCAACCGGCAAGAAATGCAGCTAGAACACCCTCTCGACACGGACGTCCTTTGCTGCCTAGAATACCGTCTTTGCCTGGCTCTTTTAATCTAGCTGTGAACTTCCCATTTTCACTTCCCAACCCAACACGGACGGCTCACAGAGACCATTTAACAAGTAAACATGTGACTCCTGCCCCGACTTATGCTCCGACCACTGATCCTACTGTTCCGAGCTCCGAGTTTAGCTCCAATATTCAAAATGGACCGTCCCATGTCTCTTATGAGCAGATGCAACAGGAACTTGCTGATCCGGTCACTAATGCTCCTAAACCTGAATCTCACTACATGCAGTATCCGTATAATTTTGAAAAACCTACTTCAATTCCTCAAACTGAGCCTTCTCCTGCTCCAGAATATCAACTTTCAAGAGTGTCTGTCCCTAGTGCTGCACTGTATCAGTGGTATGGGTCGGCTCAGAACTTTCCTAAACCTAATCCACTTAAAGTAAATCCTGCTTTTGCCAGCTTGGCACCGTATATTCCACCTGGTTATTTCCTATGCTCTTATGACAATCAACAACTGCAGATACACCCACAGATGTTTCAGCCTCCTGTTCCAAATCAGCCATTGCAGTATCAAAATCCTAGTTATCAAAAGCCTGACATTACTCCGCTTGCAACTGTTAATCCTGATACACCTCCCATGAAAGGATACTCGGAACATCAACTGACTAGTGCTGTTGCTTTCCAGCCTCCTCCGTACCAGCAGTACTTTTACCAAAGAAGTTATGGTCGTAAAGGTTCCACCACACCCTTATCACCTACTACTCGGCTTATTCCCATAAATATGCAATCTCAAACAAGGCCATATCCTGCTTCACAAGATTCAAGACCCTTCCAGCCACAATATTACCAAAAGCCTAGTCAACCTTATGGGTCAGTCCAACAGCCTTGGTCAACCAGTTACTTTCCTGTTAAAGGGTTGTCTCAAGAGTTGAGGCCATTTGTGTCCGCTTCAAGCCAGACACCCGAGTATCTCCAGTATCAGACTGGTGGGGACCAATCTCCAAATCTGTATCAGAGGTCTGTTGTCCATACCCCTGGCACAGGAGTCTCAAGTCGTTCACAATACCAGCCCAGTCAGTTTTCCAAACTCCCATATCCACCATTGAGACCAGAGGTGCTTTCAGGTGATGTTTCCACAGAAAATACTGGATCTAGACCTGTAGGATTTTTACAGCCACGGTCCAAAGCTTCAATTCCAAGGCCACCTGTGCACCTTCCTTTACTGAAAAAAGCTGAGGCACAAGTTGCACAACTTCCTTACAGTCAGGGTCCTTCATTTGGGTACATGCAGAATCCTAATATCCACTCTGAAAGGCCAGGAGAACCAAGAAGTCGGAAGCCTCAGAATGACACCCTGCCACTGCACCAATTCTTCAGACGTGCAAGAATACCGAAGGATGTTTATGTGCCCCCACACTTCAGGTCTACCTCAGAGAAATAAGTGCAATTGGCAAAAAAGGCACCACACTCTGGTCTTTTGGGAGGTTTTGTTAACTTGTTTTCAAGCTTTTGATAAAGTGTGAAAGTGACTTCATAAAATTGTTCCATTGATAATGCAATAAATATTTCGTAAATATTTTGTGCTTGTTGACTAATGAATTAGGTTTACCTTTTTTTTTTTTTTTTTTTTTTTTTTTTTTTTTTTTTTTTTTTTTTTTTTTTTTTTTTTTTTTTTTTTTTTTTTTTTTTTTTTTTTTTTTTTTTTTTTTTTTTTTTTTTTTTTTTTTTTTTTTTTTTTTTTTTTTTTTTTTTTCTCGGGTCCATAACAAAATTGCTTGCTGCATATGCTACGCTCACTTTGGTTTGATTAAAAACAAGTTTCACGATAATACGACATTCTCTTATTTTTGTTTTTAAATTTGTATTCCTATTATCTTATTTGGAACACTTCCATCCACACCCTTAATACGAAAGTCTCCAAATCAAAATTGAATTATTATAAATTTTTTTTTTGTTAGGCACAAGGGGGCTCCCACTTAAAGCACTGAGGCTCTGTCCAGTGCTAAACTGTTCCTAGTTTTGTTCGAACTCCCTCTGCATCTACATTTGAGTGGGGAAGCCACAGTACTTTAAGTGGGAGCCCACTGGCCCCCACTCCAAGGCATCAAAATGTGCAACAATCACAACATAAAAAAAAAAACAAGCTGAAATGCGCTCTCTCTCTCTCTCTCTCTCTCTCTCTCTCTCTCTCAATCACAACATTAAAAAAAAAACAAGCTGAAATGCGCTCTCTCTCTCTCTCTCTCTCTCTGCTTGACATACATGCTCAGGGCAAGTTCTGCAACCCTACTTTGTGTAGGCCTACAGTGTGTACACTGAGCACTGCTGCTCAGTTGGGTTGTTTGGGGCCAAGTTTCTTTTTATTTTTGATACATTTGTAGTTTTGAAATCGGTTCCATAAAACAATTTATTCTATTTGGATGAATTTGTCTGTCTTTGATCAGATTTGCCAATTGTTTTAACGTCTTTCAGGTAGCCACAACTAAGTTAAAGCATCTGGTTTGATAGTTTTTGACTCTATCAATAATTTAGCACAAATGTGACTATATTCTCCAACATCAGCTCTCACTGTCTTTGATCACAGATAAGTGATTTCGTCCATGAATAGTAAAATCAAAATGCTAAAAAAAACAACAACTGAGGGGGTTACAGCATTCATCTTGCTCTTCCGCTTCGTGTGTGTGTGTGTGTGTGCGCGCGCGCCATGTTGCCAGTAACGAACGTGCTTGCAGCGCAGCGGAATCACGTAATTTACCTGGAAACATTTTAATTCTAATTTCTGACTGGCTGGTAGGTGGCATTTAACTCGAGACAGCTATGAAATTGAACTTTAATTGTCCATTAATAGAAAATAGAGAGACATGTTGTCCCTTACTTCTCAGCGTGAAAACATACAAGGTGTGGCGTGTGAACTATGGTTGAACAATCTGAATATAGGGAGATGAAAGGGTCTGTATTAAGGTGCGTTCACGCCATATCGGAATTCCCGTAATTACAAGATTCCAACTTGTAAAAAGCGTTCACGTCCTCGTAGAACTCGTAATAGGCCCTTTTCACACGACGTCACGCAACTTCCGTTCTGACGTGAAGCAGGGTATTCTTACTTCCGCCAGCATAGTAAGCGCTATCGCTACCAGCATGGAGTTCACCCAAACGCTTGTACAACTGCCACAAATACGATTAGAGGATGACTGCTGCTGTCTATTCTCGTCCCCGTTCAGGTAGAGGCATCTGGCATCTCAAACGAACTTACCGAATACCGATCGGCGAGATTTGCCGCTTGAAGTCGAGGGAGGAGTTGAAAACGGAGCACTGCAGTCACTGATTCCCGCGACTCTCGCGCACTGTTTGCTGTCTTTATTGCAGTTAGATGAAGTTGGTTAGATATATTTCTCAAATAAACAAACGTTTTAGACATTTACGTGTGGTAACAGAAAGCCTTTTCATTCAGTGATTTATGTCCTGCTTAATACAGCGCCTGTATGTACAAGAATAGTTCAACATAAGCTTGTACTATTTAAATATCAATAAAATGGGGTCTATAATTTTCCATTTTATTAATGTAATTCAGAAAAAAATATTAAATATATTAATTTTATATCAAAACCTTTTACAGTTAAAAACAGATGCCAGCATTTGTGTAAATAAATATAAAAC
>NW_015626864.1:973757-974181 GCF_001515625.1 Sinocyclocheilus rhinocerous
TTGTACAACTGCCACAAATACGATTAGAGGATGACTGCTGCGGTCTATTCTTGTCCTCATTCAGGGAGAGGCGTCTGGCATGTCAAACGAACTTACCGAATACCGATCAGCGAGATTTGCCGCTTGAAGTCGAGGAAGGAGTTGAAAACGGAGCACTGCAGTCACTGATTCCCGCGACTCTCGCGCACTGTTTGCTGTCTTTACTGCAGTTAGATGAAGTTGGTTAGATATATTTCTCAAATAAACAAACGTTTTAGACATTTACGTGTGGTAACAGAAAGCCTTTTCATTCAGTGATTTATGTCCTGCTTAATACAGCGCCTGTATGTACAAGAATAGTTCAACATAAGTTTGTACTATTTAAATATCAATAAAATGGGGTCTATAATTTTCCGTTTTATTATTTAATGTAATTCAGAAATAA
>NW_015626864.1:974288-975284 GCF_001515625.1 Sinocyclocheilus rhinocerous
AATATTAAATATATTAAGTTTATATAAAAAGCTTTTACAGTTAAAAACAGATGCCAGCATTTGTGTAAATAAATATAAAACGCAGGTCATAGCTGTTTTTTTAAAGATCACATTGCATATAGCCTATAATGAAAAATACAATCGATCATATTAATCAATAATAATTAAAAAAGTAAAAACACGGTATACATGTAGTTAAAGCGGAATTGAATGGAGGAATTTAAGTAATTGTATAAGTCCAAAGTTCTGTAGAACTACGCGGCTGTCCTTTTTGTATTGTTTCAATATTAAGCCATATTCTTGAACTGGATAATGAGTTTCTTTTCAGACCACTTGCCTTTATGGATGTGAAACTTGCCATGTAGTAAAACGATTTAATAAAACTATTGGAGAAAACGTAACCACGTTGTGACGTGGCAATGGACTATAGTTCTCAGAGGTGCAACAGCGCGTTCATATATATGTTTTCGATGCAGAGTGCAAATGGCTGTGCATTTATTTGTGTTTTTAACTCGATGGGAGTGAAATGAAACAGTCTGAATGCGAAGCTGTGTGTGTTGTCTGTCTCCCCTCTTCCCCCTCCTCCGCTCCGCTGGCACACCATGCCCACTTTTTTTTTAGCATTTTTTAAAACTGGCGAGAACTAACCAGTGCTGAAACGGGGGGGTTTCATGATCCTTTAATAACCAATCACATTACAGCCTTGACATCACTGAATTTCAGTCAGAGTTGTGCAACATTCATTCGCCGTTTACGGATACCATAGGAATGAATGAGAAATGCCGTAAGCTGAATCCCACCTGTCGCAAAAAGTCAGTGACTTCTCTTATAAAACGACATTTTTTTTCGGTGTAAACACTAAAAATAGCTCAATCCAAAAGTATTGCTTAGTGTAAAACATGTTGGAGATTAGCTGATAGGCTCTCGATTCGTTAAATGATAAGCTGTTTTCTCTAAAAAGCTGTTTATTCAGCTTAGTGAAGCCTCTCCTCCATT
>NW_015626864.1:975372-980291 GCF_001515625.1 Sinocyclocheilus rhinocerous
TACATTCAAAAAAAAAAAAAAACGGCCTCTCCTTTCCCACGTACTGGCAAACCGGAAGTGTTAGCATTAGCTGTTATGCTTTTTTTGGCTAAAGGTTGCAGGCTTGACTTCTAGTGGCTTTGGTTGAAATGTGTGTGTCTCACGGTGAATTTGTGAGAATTGAGAGCCCTGAAATATGCTTTCCACTGGGGCGAAAGAAGTCTGGTTTCGCGTTGTGTCACACGAACCGGCGCATTGCGCACACAGTCTGCTCCGGTCCAGCGGATCATATGCGCGAGTCAGCACAGACCACAAAACGTATCGGATCCATTAGAATTCTACACAGAATGCTATATTTTATAGCGACATTGATGAGATTAGGAGGATAAACGGTTAGACAAAGAGCACTAACGAATAGAAGAGATAGCACCAGTGCCCTGCACCAACATAAATGACAGTTTTCAAACTACACATCCTCAGCATCATTATAATCACTGTTTTGCTTCAGAAACAGTTTCATATTGAATCTAAAAGGGTAATCTGTTAGACTGTGGCTGTCATAATCTCTCAAATAAGATTTTACCAGGTCAACGGCTCTGGCCCAAGCTGTGATATAAACTAAACGCTATTGGCTATTTTAAAAGGGGGTGGGGCTTCTTGATATGCCCCGCCCTGTCCTCCTGTTTCAGTTGAAATTACGCCAACACATAAGAGTAACGCTGTGCTGTATCTAGAACAGAATTACAACTCCGCATTCTCAATTTTCACTGATGGTTCCAAAGATCACGAGACAGGACGAGCATCAGCAGCTGTATTTGTCCCAACTTATCAAATCAAGATTGGTAAAAGAGTTTCTGATCAAGTAGGAGTTTACACTACAGAGATGGTAGCAATATTATTAGCTATCAGGTGGATGGAGGATACTCCCATTTTTTCAAGATTTTGATCACTTATTTTATTTACTTGGCGGATTTTTTCATCATTCAAATTTGTGGTTAATAATACATTTTTCTGTGGTGTGACAAACTCAGAACACATATTTAATATTGCCTTTACAGGGACTTTAAATTTTTTCTATTATTACTATATACAATTTTTTATTTTTTTTAGTTCTTCCTATTCCATCAATGGTCCACACTCCAGCCCAGTAGGTGGCGGGAATGCACCTATCGTTTGTTTGCCAACCGCCATAAAACTCCAAAAGAATAAGAAGAGTAACGTTGCGTGATTCAATTCAAGGCACTTAAGTGGACCTTTAAGAATAAAAAAGTCAAACTTCCATTTGTATTTTTGTTTGAATTGCATTACAAGGTACCTTTTGAAAACGTAATCGATCCAGACAAAAAAAAAACCGACATTGACACATTTACAGGTGGTCTAGATTAATTTGTTGATTAGACTCGCTGTTTGCCCGTGCAAGCTTCTGTGCACGTGTGAGGTAGCATTAAACAGCAAACCGGCGATGTCTTGCGAACTAAAATACTTCGTTTCAGTTTTTATATTATCAGCAATAGCACTTCATCTCATCTGTCGTTCTTTTAGCGCTACGCCTGAGCGGGAAGGCCTTGGTTATTCCGGAGAAAGCAGTTTCAGTAGAGCGTTATACAAAACCGTATCTTCACGGCAGCTCCAAAGCGGTGCGTTGGAATTCAAAGCAACAAATTCGAATGGAAAGCGCTTTCGACGCGCGAGTTCAAAACTTCAAGTTTCAGCGGGGTTTTCCAATGGAAATAAGAATAAAACACTGCCTCTGCAGTCGGGTAAATCCGCGTATGAATTTCGATCCGACGACAGTGCATCTATACATTCTAACACTGAAAGCGCTGCTCTAAGAAGTTTCCACAAAAGAGCTCTTGAAATCGAAGCTGGATTTCAAGGTGACGCCTCAGGTGTGTTTACCTTAAACGTGGAAATATGAATGTTTTAGTGTGTTTTTAAAATAGTTAAAAGTTGTTGTTTTTTTCTCAAGTATTTGGAAGATTAGCAATCCCGGGGAAATTTTATGGTCCTCAAAGTGGGTCCAGCTCCCAATCCACAGGTATGTGGCTGGCATTGCCTATGGATCACTTATTTTATTTACTTGGCGGATTTTTTCATCATTCAAATTTGTGGTTAATAATACATTTTTCTGTGGTGTGACAAACTCAGAACACATATTTAATATTGCCTTTACAGGGACTTTAAATTTTTTCTATTATTACTATATACAATTTTTTATTTTTTTTAGTTCTTCCTATTCCATCAATGGTCCACACTCCAGCCCAGTAGGTGGCGGGAATGCACCTATCGTTTGTTTGCCAACCGCCATAAAACTCCAAAAGAATAAGAAGAGTAACGTTGCGTGATTCAATTCAAGGCACTTAAGTGGACCTTTAAGAATAAAAAAGTCAAACTTCCATTTGTATTTTTGTTTGAATTGCATTACAAGGTACCTTTTGAAAACGTAATCGATCCAGACAAAAAAAAAAACGACATTGACACATTTACAGGTGGTCTAGATTAATTTGTTGATTAGACTCGCTGTTTGCCCGTGCAAGCTTCTGTGCACGTGTGAGGTAGCATTAAACAGCAAACCGGCGATGTCTTGCGAACTAAAATACTTCGTTTCAGTTTTTATATTATCAGCAATAGCACTTCATCTCATCTGTCGTTCTTTTAGCGCTACGCCTGAGCGGGAAGGCCTTGGTTATTCCGGAGAAAACAGTTTCAGTAGAGCGTTGTACAAAACCGGATCTTCACGGCAGCTCCAAAGCGGTGCGTTGGAATTCAAAGCAACAAATTCGAATGGAAAGCGCTTTCGACGCGCGAGTTCAAAACTTCAAGTTTCAGCGGGGTTTTCCAATGGAAATAAGAATAAAACACTGCCTCTGCAGTCGGGTAAATCCGCGTATGAATTTCGATCCGACGACAGTGCATCTATACATTCTAACACTGAAAGCGCTGCTCTAAGAAGTTTCCACAAAAGAGCTCTTGAAATCGAAGCTGGATTTCAAGGTGACGCCTCAGGTGTGTTTACCTTAAACGTGGAAATATGAATGTTTTAGTGTGTTTTTAAAATAGTTAAAAGTTGTTGTTTTTTTCTCAAGTATTTGGAAGATTAGCAATCCCGGGGAAATTTTATGGTCCTCAAAGTGGATCCAGCTCCCAATCCACAGGTATGTGGCTGGCATTACCTATGGTACGCTGTTCAGAAGAGGTAATGACCTTAACAGCGGCTGGAAAAGAATACACACACATCTTTGTGGAAAGAGGTGAGAAAGTCAAGTGATTTTTTTTTTTTTTAAACTGATGGTCCTACAGAAAATTAACTGGTGTGTTTTATTCACAGTGGATGCAGCCCCACTGCATTTATTCCAGGTACCTGCATTTTGCGGTTATTCTGTCAGGGTCACATGGGAAGATCTGGTCCTAATGGCCCCATATGATGGGTGCTACATCATACAAGAGGTGCCAAATATTTCATCTTGGACCATAGTTCCTTAGTTTGTTTTTACTAAGCATGCTAAGGAGAGCAAGAAAGTATTATATTAGTTTGTGCTTGACAAATTCCAATTCTAGATGGCATTACATGTCCAGACTGTGCAAAATGTTTGTCTGATTGGTGACTTTTTTTCACTGTTTTGACAAATTTCTGATTTAAGTTTAATCAATAATAAAAATAAATGAATGGTCCAGATTTAACCTTTTAATCAGTCTTTCCCCTTTTCAGAATGGCAGTTATGTTCTTTCACTGCTGTGGTGGGGCAGTCCCATAAAGATATCCTGTCCTATGACACCTGTGATCTCACAACCAACTCCTTCTGTCTTGTGCTCTCATTTTGGCATGGTCATTACAATAGAAGGAGCCCGGGAAGCTGCAGAAAAACACAGGGTTAAAGGCAAGTTAAATTAAGCTAATCATTTTAATCTCCTTTTAAAACATAAATGAACGCATTGTTCTCACATTGATGCAAATTCTCTTGAAATTATAATCTTTCCAAAAAAATTGTAATGCTTTATTCACAGTTGTCTTCAGAGATTCAAAATTAGTCTTAAATGCAGTTTATTTGTTATCCACAGTGAATGGGAAAATACTGCCTCTCCTATCTGAGACATGTGCATATCGCATACATTCTCCTCCTGAGGTTGTTCTACTTCATACTGTTTTCAGCTCAAGATGTGTGACTGTTACGGTAAGAAACAGACATTTAAAATGAAGGTAATTAAAGTCTCTTACATTTGGGGTAAATGACCACATTTGTGAATCTTTTATACTATTTAAGCTGTACTTGTCCATTTATTGATTTTGATGCATTAGGCTTATAGTCCATAAATCAGATTTTACACAAATCGTCTATCTTTAAGAGTAGTATGTTACTCTGTGTTCAACCACTAATTCATGGTTTTCTTGTGATGATAAAATGATTTCTTACATATGCCACACTCACTTTGGTTTCCAAACAAAAGGTTTTCACATTAATAAAAAAAGACATTGAAGCAATTCTGTAAATGTTTAGAGTTTCCAGAACACTCTACTACTTGACCTTAGTATCATTTTTAAAATATCACTGAGATACCAATGCTTATACAAAATGTACAGTCATGGCCAAAGTTTTGGCAGTGACATAAATTTTGTTTTGCAAAGTTTGCTGCTTCAGTATTTGTAGATTATTTTACCACATGTTTCTATGGTATACTGAAAAACAATGCATATCATGAGTTTTAAAGGCTTTTATTGGCAATATTTACAGTGTTGACCCTTGTTCTTCATAACCTCTGTAATTCGCTCTGGCATGCTGGATATTAGCTTCTGGGCCAAATCCTGACTGATGGCGATCCATTCTTGCCTTATTAGTTCTTTGTGGGCTTCTGCTTGTCCACTCGCCTTTTGAGGACTGACCACAGGTTCTCTATGGGATTGAAATCCGGGGAGTTGCCTGGCCACGGATCCAAAATGTCAA
>NW_015626864.1:980882-996263 GCF_001515625.1 Sinocyclocheilus rhinocerous
CGAACCTCTCTCCTTGAAGTTCTTGATGATCTAGTAAATGGTTCTTTCAGATGCAATATTCTTTGTAGCAATTTTCTTGCATATGAGGCCGTTTTGATGTAAATCGATGATGGCTGCACGTGTTTTTTTGGAGGTAACCATTGCTAACAAGAACACGATTGTTTTTATCTCCTTTTATAGCAATCAGTCTGCTCTTACAATCTAATTAGTATGATAGTGATTTTACCTGAATAGTACTCATGCACACTTTCACATGTGCTGCTGATATGATAGTCAATTAATGTTAGCTGGTCATTTTGTCAGGATCAAAAAACAGCAAAATTAGTTTTTTTTTTGTTTTTTTTGGCCAATGAAGCTTTTAACAATTATTTAAAATGCATCTGATCACTCTACACAATCTAGAAACAATGTGAATGAACACCACAACAGCTTAAGCAGCAAACTTTGCAAAACACAAAATTTGTCACTGCCAAAACTTTTGGCCATGACTATAAGATACTTTATAATAGAACAATATTATAGGCAGTTACAGCCAACTTGATTGTCTGGAAATATACAACAATCATTGAAACGGTTCCTATTCTTCTCAGTTATGTTCTACTGTATCACAGTTCATGATTGTCACCTCAAATTTGTTTTCATATCTAAACGAATACTAAAATCACTAAAGGAACAATTAGTGTCCTCAATGTCACACAAGGTCCATTTTGAAAGTCACTGCTTGCTTTGAGGAGATATGGAGCCGTGTTTCAGTTCATGAAGTTTCACTTGTCTTTCTGTAGGAAAAAGAAAACCTCCTCGTTGTGATTTTGGATGGAAAGCAATTTACCCTCTCTTGTCCCCTTCCTCACCACCTGATTCCCTTTCTTCCTTACCTTCATTCTCATCCATACCATAAATCACTGCCACCTGCTCACATTTATCCCATATATCCCCTTCATCCAGCACCTCTTTTTGATGCTCCTGAACCTTCTGTTCAAACACATCTGTCTCTACCTGTGGATCAAATACCACAAACACATGAAGAGACCGTACCTCAATACCCAATGATACCCCCTCCACAATATTCACCGTACCCTGTATCCTGTCCCCCTTATCCTGAGAGATTCTGTTCTCAGTACCCCATGCCATACCATCATCCCCCATATCATCAGCCAGCCATGACCACTGCTTCACAACCAACCATCCAGCCAATGCCATGGACATCATTTCCTCAGCCTACATACAATCCTCTGACCCCTCTGGTTATGCAAAAGACCCTGCTCCCCGTGTTTCTTACGACTCCCCCTTCACAACCCCCCCAGACGTCTCCGTCTCTTAATTGCATGAGGAATAAAATAATGGCAACTTTGCCCTCAGCAAGAGCGGACTCCATTAAAGTCAAAGGTGAGCTATAGCAGTAATAATATTTCACAATATTACCGGGGTTTTTTTCCCGCCTTTTTTTGAGGAGATATGGAGCCGTTCTTTAAGCATAAGGGACTTATTTCAAAAATAGAAACAATCGTAATTTTTCCAGTAGTGTAGTTTATTTGCACACATACGAATCAAAACTTTTTTTGTTTTTTGCTCTTCTGTGGTGGTAATATTTGAAGATGCAGAGACAAATACCTGGATCTCCATTGCATCTGTCCCAGCAGCCTGTAATTACACACTCCACTCCAGAGGTGGCAGTGTTGTGCTCTCTTCACCACTGCCTTCCTGCCACACAAAAAAAATGGTGAGCCCTCTGGGTGGAGATTCAGCACATTCCAATATGTTATTGAATAAGTCAGTTATTGAATCAAAATAGAATAATAAACCTTAATTCAAAATTGAAATTTAGTTTTAGTTTATCATGTATGACTCACTCTTACTGCTTTTGTTTCTTCTCTCTTTTTACCTCTTCAGTCCTCCACAGTGATCTCTCTGTCTGTCAGGTTCTGGGATCTCTCTCAACTGCGATACCGAACCCTACAGCTTCAGTGTCAGTACATTGAAGATATAGATGCACAACAATTACACCAAATCATACCTCACCTTACAACCAAACCCACAGCCGCTCAACCACCCTCTAAATTTGAAGTGTTGTGTTCTAGCCAACATATGAGTGTAAAACTGCCACCTGGGCCAACATCTAGCCTCTTTGTACAGGGTGAGTTTGAGGTCTGTTCAGACAGCATACTCTGTTTTATCATTTCCCATGACAATGAGGCAATTATAGGTTGTAGTGAGGGAATGTGACATCTGTAAAATATTTTAATATCTTATATTTAAAAACAATAATAATAAAATTGGACTTTTTTTATAGCCCCTTCCAATGGGATAAAAACAGAAGCTGTTCCTATTTTGGAGGCCCCAAGTCATTGTGGGTACTCTGTAAAAAGGGGTCAAGATGGTACCATCAACATCCTCCTGCCTTACTCTTCCTGTCACATGACTCAGAAGGTCTGTGATGTCATTCGTTGTTATGCAAGATGTATTGCTACTCTGGTTTCATGAATATTTGTTTCTGTTAATCAGGATGGGCTGTACAGAATTATATTAAAATATCAGAAACCGAAAGGGCTCACAGTTGAGTCATTGCTGTCGTGTCAGGCTTTGTTCAGTCAAGGTACAGTATGAATCTTTCTTATGAGTGGATTCAAACATTGTGACTTTCTAAAAACTTTTTAAAAACTGTACATTTTTGTTGTGTAGAGTGTAACGTTGCACCTGATCAGCAGTTGGTCTGTGGATCTGGGGCGTTATCGTCATCAGAGTGCCATGACAGAGGCTGCTGCTATTCTACAGACACCCAATCATGTTATTACCCCATGGACGGTGAGCTGGACAATATTAAATTCAAACCGAAACATAAACCTGAATTCAAAATGTATTGTTTAGTATTTAACAATAAATCTCAAAGTAGTTATCCAAGTATGCTTACGATTATAAAGAAAATTTGGCAACACTTAAAACTTTTATATATAATGCATTCTAAAGGTATTCATAATGTACTTTAATTAGCGGTGTAATATTACATGTATTCGCCCCGAACCGTCATGCTATGGACGTCACGGTTCGGTTCATGCAGTCAGACGACAAATACAGTCAGTCATAGACGATCAAACCAGAAGGGGGCGCACGCGGTAAGAAACGAAGAACCGCCTGCTTGTTTTAAATCAGCAATTTGGGAAAGTTTCAGGTTCTAGAGTTGCTGCTGCATTGCAATCATTTTCCAAAATGTAATTTGTGTGGAATTTTTATGAAGTCTGTAAAGAGGTGAAAATACTGTACCAGGCAGATAAAGTTCGCAATGCTCGAAATCTAAGAAGACGATTATGTGGGATTCTATATGTATTTCTGAGGGGAAGTGACCATCTTCAGAAATGTTTTGATGGTATTTTCTTTTCCTCTTACCTCCATATAATGCCTATCAAAGTAGTGCTTATAAGCCAGCTGCTTTGTTAGCAGCAATAACCAAGGAAACTCTATATTATTTCTCTGTTATTATATATTATATTACTGTTATTATTCATGAGGTCATAGATTGCATTATAAGGTACAATAAAATGCATAATATATATTTTTATAATGCATTATATAGAGAGGCTACAAGTAAAGAATTACCTATTTTTTTTCCCGTAGTTTTGAAAAGCGGCTGATCCTTTAAACCACAAATAATAAACCTTAAATCAAAATGTAATCAGATTACTTGTATATGGTAAGAAGGCAAATTACAATTACAAAAAGTGGCTTTATAAGTCAATATATTGTTGCCTGTAGTAGCATTGGGACTCAAAAGGCTTTTTTTATTTTTTATTATACAAAACATGTTAAACTGATAGCTGTATTTTCTTCATTTTACAACATTGTATTTGTTTGTGTAAAGTTTGCCTTTCAAAAAATATTTCTCTGAATCAAACAAGAACATGTTCAAGAAACGTATGTGTAATTTTGTGTATCCCAATCAGAATGCACAATGGATCGGCATTTTGTTTTCTCGATTCACTCATCCGCCGCGGATCCGCCCCTATCCCCCGCCAGCCTCGTCACAGCTGGCGACAACCCTTGCACACCCCAAAAAGTTACTGCTGACTGGGCCCTCTTCAAGATTCCTCTGGATGAATGTGGGGCGCGCAGATATGTGGGTAGATTCATCGCAATAAGGTATGTATCTGAGAGCATGTGTGCGTGCAAGTCTAACTGAACGGTCTCCAGGAGGTGGGTAAAACGGTCATCTACATGGTGGAGATCCTGAATAGAGTGCAGCCCCTCAGTCTAAGTTACGGCACCATCACTAGAGAGTCGCCTGTAAGGTACACATGAAAGTACAGTTACACTGATACACAAAGAGCCAAGCAACATGCTGAGACTCCATGTTCCCTGCTGTCCCAGACTACTGGTTGAGTGTCGGTATTTACCTGGATCTGTGACAAGTGTGGGTTATCTGGTGAAAAGCCCCTCCCTCGGACCTTCTATCAAAGCTCAGGGGGTGTTTGGAGTTCAGCTCAGGATCGCAAAAGGTTTAAAACATTTTCTTCATATAAACCCTAGCTGAGTCTTCTCTTACAATTTGCTGAAAAATATAAACCATTTTTCCAAGTGAAATGTTACCATGTTCAAGAAAATCTAGGCATTTGGTGACTTTTGCAACCAAAAAAGTGATTTATAAGATTTTGTGCATTAACTACAGCCTCTTTTCATTCAGACGAGCACTACATTGATTTCTACCCACAATACCACCAGCCCCTGCATATGCTTCTGGGAAAACCCCTTTACCTGGAAGTGCGTCTGCTAAACCCTCCAGACCCCACTGCTATGCTGCTGGTGCATTACTGTGTTGCATATCCACGCTCTGCACAATCTGCCTGGATCCTTATTTATGATGGGTACAAGATGTTGTTTTAATTAAAACGGCATGAAAGCACTGACGTTTTTAGCATAGTTTTATGGGAACAAGCTGAAAATGTAAATGTTGCTTTAGCCCCCAAAAAATCCTCGATTAGCCTGTTTTATATACTGTCACTTTTAATTCAAGTTAATGCATCCTTGCTGCTGTTTTTTTTTTTTTTTTATCTTACTCCAAACTTTTGAATGGTAGAATGCGTTCAACAAAAATATTAAGCAGCACAGATAATGTTTCTTGAGCATCAAATCAGCATATTAGAATGATTTCTGAAGAATCATTTGACACATTCTTAAATATAATAATTATTTTAAATTGTAACCATTTCACAATATTACGATTTTTATTGTACTTTTTGATCATATAAATGCAGTCTTCGTGAGAATAAGATATTTTTTTGTTTGTTTTAAAAATCTTAATTTCAAACTTCTGACTTTAGGTGCCCAAATTTTCTTGACCAGAGCCCAACCCACAATCCTCCTGCTACACCTGCAGAGGCCCTGATCAATCACGTTAGACGATTCTCAGTCACTACATTCCAGTTCCTACCTGAAGATGCAGACCTGCAGACAGATGAGGAGGTAAAAGGCAGCTCTGGAAGTGCTTGGAAAAATAGTCATCTAGTCACAGAAAATTTTAACTGTGACAATGTCTTTTCCCCACAGATTTATTTTATGTGTTCAACAGAGGTTTGTCTGCCCTCAGATGGTCCATGTGTTGAGGGCTGCTTTGCAGGTGAGTGTCAGCCATTGTACTTCATTCCCTCAGTATGCAATTACAGCCATACATTTCTCTGACTCCTAATAGGTCTACCACACAGTCTTTATAGTCATTTGTACATTTTTCAGCTAAAGCACTTTGTCCTTCCAGATCCCTCTAATATGAAGCCCTGAGAGAAGGCTGATGAGCTGTATAAAGCCCAACTAATAAATTAGCATTCTTTTTGTTTGACAGATCTACAAAGTCACAACAGCAAATGCAAAACAAAGTCATTTTCTTATGCTGAAGTTTTGTTTAAAATGGCGTCC
Source organism: Sinocyclocheilus rhinocerous (assembly GCF_001515625.1). NCBI lineage: Eukaryota > Metazoa > Chordata > Actinopteri > Cypriniformes > Cyprinidae > Sinocyclocheilus > Sinocyclocheilus rhinocerous. The sequence goes on from NW_015626864.1 coordinate 986,781, forward strand.
AATTAAATGGACTTTAGAATAAAAAAATAAATAAAATAAAACTTGGTGATATCTGATTGTTGCTTTCTGTGGAAGTTCAACTTGTGTGAAACGGCTATAAACATGTTTTGCAGTGACTCAAATAAACCTGTGGCCATCAGCTCCGCTGCTGCTTGACTCATTTCTGTATTACCGGATCCATCTATGAGTCTACATTGCATTCAGTTGTGCGCTGTATATTTTTCTTTGCTTTTAATTATTATTGATGTACAGCTATGACGCTTTCTTTTATATCACACATAACACTGTTCTTAAGCACTGCTGCATGAACAAATGACTTGGTTTAAACATATAGAAGAAAATATGCACTTGATAATTTATAATACTTGTGTTTAAAGGTAATTTCTGTACATTCACAAAGGTCTTGGTTGGGTAGGCACTCCGATCCTCCTGGAGGAAAGTGTGTGTTCAGCTGAAGGGTCTGTAGTGTTTTCTGCTGTGTGTGATCAGGTTGGAGCTCTGACTGAAGGCTTTACCACACACTTTACAAACATGTGGCTTCTCTCCTGCACAAAATATAAAATGTAACCTTGTCAAATGGGGAGCAATGAAAACATGCACTCAGTATCTGGGAAATGAAAAGCGCTATACTTTGAATAGAATGCTGGTCGGAACATATTACTGCCGATTATGGTGATTTTCTAAGGTTTTGATAATGGACAAATACTTTCCCCTCCATTTCATATATTCTAATGATTCAATCCTATTCAAAGTTTCAAATCGAAGTGAGTCTCACCGGTGTGTATGAAGGTGTGTTTCTTCATGTCGGATTTCTGGTGGAATCTCTTGCCACAGTACTGGCAGGGATATGGCCGTGTGTCCGAGTGGATCAGGAGGTGGGTGGACAGAGTGGATGAGCGTTTGAATACCTTCCCACATTCCTTACACTCAAATGTTCGTTCCTGAAATCCACAATGAATTTTTCACAATTTAAAAACAAATTTATAGTTTAACAAAATCAGCATACAAAAATGACAATGCTTAAGCAAAATTTTATACTGTATATATAGATATACTTTATTCATAAAAAATAATAGCTTACAAAAAAGGTAGAAACGCCTACTAAATATGAGAAACAAAGTTGGAACTGGCAGAGATAAAGGAAAACGAGAGAACAATGTACACTGACTAAACCGCTTACTAAGGCTGCAGTTACACTATTCAGCATCAGAGGGAGACATATAACAATCTTTTATCGTGAAGACACAAAAAACATCGCAAATTACCGGTCCTACCTTTATCCTACATGGCATCACAGGGTCCTTGCTGTCACAGAATACCAGAGACCGTCCATGATGACTACCATGCGATCTGTACACGTGAGACTCCAGACGAGCAAGAGATGAGAAAACCTAATGGAAAAATTACAAACAGAACCGTTTAAAGAACGACTCAGGAAGTGAAACGTTTTTCCCGTCATAGAAAGGCTTGAGGCCAAAATAAAGCGAAATACAGTCAAAGTGCTACTCAAGGAAAACGTTTTGTCTTGTGTTTCTTGGTGAGCGTCTGGTCAAGTAGTGGATTTGTATTTTAACAACAACAACAAAAAATCTTCCAAAAATGGCCTGAAGAAAGTTTACTTCAGTGTTTCATTTGTTTTTGTGCGTTACATAAGAATATAACATTGTCTTTTGAGTTTTTTAAATTTTTTTGGGACACAAAAAGGGCATACCTTGCCACACAAGCTGCAATGTTTTGGGCCCAAATCCCTCCGAGGACTCATCAGAGAACATTCCAGTGAACTGTCTCTGCTGTTGAGCCCTTGTATGTCTGCTACGTCTCTAGAGTTGACAGGTAACCAGTGCACTGGAGACGGAGGAGGGCCGTACCGGAAACCGGCTGGATCTGAAGAAACCCAGTGAAGAATAAGTATTAAACACATGAGAAGATCTGAACAGTTCAACACACATTTAATGCTGCAAAAGCAAAGATGTGTAGTTTTTTTTGCCCATGGCTATACAAAAGTTTGTGAAGTTTTTTGCCCATGGCTACACAAAAAATAAAAAGGGATCCCCAACACTACCTCATGCATTGAAAATTATTTTTGTTGATTAACGTACCTGTTTTCCAGTCATTATTGAGACTGCTGTGTGTACTGTTTTGCTGCATGATTGGAGAATATGGTTGTATCTCTTGGCCTGATTCCTCTGGTAGTGTAGCCACTTTTATGGGGACAGACCAACCCACCAGGCCTAGATAGGGCACGTCAGCGATGGGAAGAGAGGAACGAAAGCCTCCCTTCCTGCTCTTTTTCACCAGAAATGAACGAGGCATAATGAAAAAAGAAAGCTAGAACCAGCAACAGGGATGATCGTCCTGCAGGACCTAAAATGGAGAGAGGAAAATATGACAACCATATACATAGGGACAACCATATTTAATATGATGCTTATTAAATCTCAGCATGATATATGTATTGATTTAAATGAGAATTGAATGTTGTGCACTAGTAACCAAATTTTGATTTATGCTTATAATTAAAAAAAAATTTCAGTAAGGGAAGCACAGATTCTCTTAAGAGTCTAAAATAATTTTTCCTATATCTCTCTGCTCTGATTCAGCATCAGTGACTCCAAATGTTGCAGCCTTTGTGAGAGCAAAAAAAGCATTTCCCAAATAAAAGGATAAAGCTTTTTATTTTTTGGATAATAAATGAAATACGAACTCAGGACACTAAACGGAAATGTGTTCTCATCTTGCAAGTCAGAGATTCTCAGAGCAAGTCCATGGCAGCGTATTCCTGTTGAAACACTAAAATCCCCATTATCACTTTATGAAATGAATTAGATATTACTTTGAGTTTCAGTCGAGATGAACTGTATCCAAATATGAATGTAAAAATTTCTATAGCACCTGCTATGTTATATCTATTCTGTTTTATGATGTCATGTTATAAATAGGTCTATGTTTAAAAAAAATAGATTTAGATTTAAATATTGTGGCAATTTCCAAAATAAATTACTTTAATGGCAATATCTGGTGTACAGAAAAATATATATTTAACTGCATAATAAAAAATGTCAATATATTAAGTGAAGGTCTGTGTAACGCAATGTAGTGCTTTTAAATAAGAGTTCACTAAATGCTTAACGCACTATTTAAGTGAAATTTAAACAGTGATGATTGTTTCAGTAAATCTTGGTTGTATTGATTATCCTTCAACATTTAGTCATGAGACTGATGAAAGACTAATATATGAAATTCAAAATATTAACTCTATAATCTTAAACTTTCGTGTTTACTGGGGCAAAAGCAGACTATAGAACTTAAAACAAATATTGAATTTGTATAAAGTTTGAAAAATAAAAAGCAAATCTAGCCGTTACTTCAAAGAATTGAGACTACAGAAGTGTTTTCAAATAGATTTTTCGTCTATTTTTGTTTTACCACAGACAGAAAATCTTAGGGTGACATCTTACGTTGTTGATAAAAAAATATATATTTTCAAATCACAGATGTATTAAAGGTACAATTTTGTGCAAAATTTTGTACAATTTTCTGGAATGGCAAGTACAAATGAGCGATATATTTAAAAAAAAAAAAAAATCCCCATAAATGTCTTTACAATTTGTGTGATTACTTCAAATGATAATTTTTAAATTTCTCCAGACCCATTTGTGATCTTGTTGATAGTAATTGAATGTGGAAAGAGGATCTTCAGGATGAAGACTTTGATATTACATAATGTTTAAAAATGTTTCATAAATATCTGACAGTGTGTGTGTGTAGGGACACAAAACGTATCATAAAAAAGTATATTTAATCACTTCCTTCAGGATTGTTTCAAAGATCCATATTTTATTTTTAGGTGTAATATATAATTTAATCTATATTAAGTATTTAGTTACATGCTGTGAGGACTGGTGGTATAAGTGAAAATCACATGGTAAAACCTAAACCTATTTTCAAAACTAATGGCAGTTAACTGATCTGTATCGGTTCACTGCCACTAGTTCTATACGAACTTAATCAATTTTTTAAATAAATTGCTAGAACTTACCAGTAAATGCGCCCAGGGCCGGCCAATAGTTTCACGAGGTGTTCCTATAATAAAATGCACAGTAAATGCAGTATAATTCTGACTGTATTTACTGCAAGCAGATTAGGCCGAGCTACGCTGTCGTGTCTCAGTCACTAGCAGTAATAAATCACTGAGGACAGGTGCGCGTTCCTTAAAGCGCAGCAAAACTGAAACTTCGGTAACGCGCGCTCACAGCACCGGCCGACCACAGACGCGTCAGTTTCCGCCGCGCGCTCTGACTCGAGCTGTTACAAACCAGACTTATGCTAACCGTAACTGCTGCTGCAGTGCGAAGGAAAACTAGCAGCAAAATAAATCAGGGTGGTCTAATCGAAAAGACAGCCTTTTCTGTTGGATATAGGCTACATCTGAAGCACTTATTTCGTTTTGCTGTGGATGTGACTAATGAAAACCACTGTGGTGATTTTAAGTTCTCATTGCAAAAATGGCTGCAGTAGTCATTCTTTGCCAATGTAAACCATAGGTAGGCCTTACTGTGATATGGTTTTGAAGGTGTGATTGTGACACATCATTCTAACTCAGATTTGCTTTTGTCCCTGAAGGTATTAAACAGTCACAGACCCCATGCAGACAGATGAAGAAGGGAGAAAGAGAAGGAAAAGTGATGAGACTGTAGAAAGACTGATGAACCGTGAGTGTGGTTGTGACTTTGAGGTGCAACAAGACTTAGCTCTTTTGCCCATGCCTTAAAACCATATAAATAACTGACATTAAGTCCTCACATTTAGGCCAACCAACATGACATTTACACTGTAGGAATGACAAATAGGATGAAACGCTCAGTTTGGTTTGTCTAACAGCTGCAGTTTGCAGGTTTATAGGTTTAGCACAAAATTTGTATCAAATGGTACAAAGCACCATTCTGAGTTTTAAAAAACAACTTTTTTCCACTTTAACACATCTAGAAATTTGAGATGAGAAACGAAGAAATGAAAATTCTGCCATTATTTACTCATCCTAAAGTTTGAAGAATGTGGGAAACCAAACACTTGCTGGTCCCCACTGACTTCCATAGTATATGGAAAAAATACGGAAGTCAATGGGAACCAGCAACTGTTTGGTTACCCACTTTCTTCAGAATATCTTCTTTTGTGTTCAACAGAAGAAAGAAATTCATACAGGTTTGGAAGAACTTGAGGGTGAGAAAATGATGACAGAATTTTCGTTTTTGGGTGAACTATCCCTTTAAATTTGATTTATTCAATAAGAAACAAGTTAATAAACATAACATAAGGTCACAAGACCAGCTGAATTTCTAACCAAAAACAATTACTTTTTCATGATGCTATACATCCATGCAGAGCTTCGAAGGAACAATTTTATCAAAATGAACATTCCGTCATCATTTACTTACCATCTGTACGACTTTAGTAGTTCTGTAAAACAAAATAAGATATTTTGAAAAATGTCTGTGTTTTTTGTCCATACAATGAAAGTCAACGGGCTCCAATGTTGTTAGGACTCCAAAACATCTTCTGTTACACTCTGGTGGTTCTTCAGTCATTTTAGACTGAAAAATTGTACATTTTGATTTTCAATATTTATGTATGTATTTATATATACATACTGGGTTGCTATATATTCTTTTCTAATATTTCTGTTATTTTATATAGACATAAATGCTGCATAATGTTTCTAGTACCATGAATATTATCTGTGAATATTGTCTAGTAGGCCTACCATTCACCATTTTAGTACCATTTTCATTTAGCAGATGCTTTTATCCAAAGCGACTTACAAATTAGGACAATAGAAGCAAACAAAACTAACAAAAGAGTAATAATATGTAAGTGCTGTGACAAGTCTCGGTTAGTCTAATGCAGTAAACGTTAAGGTTTTTAATTTTTTTGTATAATAGATAAAAAGAAAACAAGTAGATAAAATAGAAATAGAATAGAGAACAATAGTATTAGAGGGTCAGTTTTTTTTATAATAAATAAAAATAAATCAAGTAGATAGTATAGAAAAGGAATAGAGAATGCTAGTGTTAGAGGGTCTTTTTTTTTTTAATAAAAAGAAAACAAATAGTCAGAATAGAAATAGAATAGAGAGTGCTTGTGTTAAAGGGTCAAGGGTAGATGGAAGAAATGTGTTTTTAGCAGTTTCTTGAAGAAGGACATTCCACCAGGAGGGAATAGTTAAAGGAACACTCCACTATTTTTGAAAATAGGCTAATTTTCCAACTCCCCTAGAGTTAAACAGTTGAGTTTTACCGTTTTCGAATCCATTTAGCCGATCTCCGGGTCTGGCGGTAGCACTTTTAGCTGTAGCTTAGCATAGATCATTGAATCTGATTAGACCGTTAGCATCTCGCTCAAAAAAGACCAAAGAGTTTCTATATTTTTCCTATTTAAAACGTGACTCTTCTGTAGTTACATCGTGTACTAAAACCGACAGAAAATGAAAAGTTGCGATTTTCTAGGCCGATATGGCTAGGAACTATACTCTCATTCCGGGTGCAGCAGGCGCAATGATATTACGATGTAACTACAGAGGAGTCAAGTTTTAAATAGGAAAAATATAGAAACTCTTTGGTCATTTTTGAGCGAGATGCTAACAGTCTAATCAGATTCAATGATCTATGCTAAGCTAAAGCTAAAAGTGCTACCGCCAGACCCGGAGATCGGCTGAATGGATTCGAAAACGGTAAAACTCAACTGTTTAACTCTAGGGGAGTTGGAAAATGAGCCTATTTTCAAAAATAGTGGAGTGTTCCTTTAAGGTAAAAGTCTGTGAAAGTGATTTTGTGCCTCTTTGAGATGGCACTATAATGTGCCGTTCACTTGCAGAACGCAAGCTTCTAGAGGGCACATACTGTATATGTCTGAAGTAGTGAATTTAGGTAAATGTTTCTAAATGAGGTACATTTTTCTTTAAAATATTAAAGAATAAATATTATTGAAATAAAATACAGTCCACTCATTTCTTTTAAGTTACATGTATAGTCTTAAGCCTGTTTTGACCAACAAGGTGAGTAAATGTTTGAAGAATTTTTGAATTTTCATCCCTTTAACATATAAAACTCTTTAATGCAAAATAATACCTACATGACACCAAAATTTGAACTTTGCAAATGTATAGCATAAATGTTTATTCATTTTTTAAATACATTTTATCTTCAAATACGGAACACTGGATCATCATTTGATAACATTGCCATTTATATATCTTTAGTACTGTCATTCTTAATAACACATCAGTAAAACTGTAGGAGAGAGAGGATGTGGTCTGATGGGTGTAATGTGGAGACTACTGGACATTTACGGACTGTGGAGGTAAGGCAGCTGTTGGAGCACTATAGAGGAGGTGACGTCACATCAGCCTCTGTGTTATGACCTCATGCCCTCACTGGCCATTTTTTTTAACATGACTACACCTGAAAGCGTAATGTGATGTGTATGAAATATTGACCTCCGCTTTTTGGGTTGCTGTTTTGATACACACAGTGTTTGAGATAGCAGTCAAACTATATTTGAATGAAAACATTGAATACAGTAGCACATTTTCTGTATGCTTGTAACACTTGAGTGACATTACATGCGCTATATACACATATTATTTTCCCCAATTTATGCATTCATCTCCACATTTACTTATCTTGAAGAAAATGGAAGACAAAAAAAAAAACAGTTCTGTTTGTAATGATTTAGTATACTGCAATATAAAAAATATCCTGATAATAAGAGGCATTTTAATACAATAAAGTGTTCTTTTGAACAGTGATGTTCTTCAATCTCATGCATAAAAGTGTACATTTATGCATTTTGTTTTAGTTAGGTCGTCTTCTGTAATGATGACATACCTTTCATGAAACCAATCAGGGTTTCATTATGATCACTGCTTACATGGCAACCTTCAAACAACAACAACAACAAAAGTGATTAAAACTTTTGTATACAAGAGATAAAAACTGGCATGAAAGATGCTACAAAAAAAGAATAAATAAATAAATAATAAAATAAAATTCTCTGATAACAGTATATAAAAGTATTCAGTTTCAACTGTAACAGTGACATAGTGTTTCTGAGATATGTGATAGACTTTATGCAGGGAAAACTGACTCATAATACCACAAAGTACTGATTTTATTATCACCGTAACATTTTTCATTCATCTTTTTTTCCCTTTTCTTCCACTGATTAGAACATAATTCAGCCATTCTGAAGGTGATTGAAATTAGAGCTCAATGTGAGACAGAAATGTGTTTGACCATATTAGCCACCCGCTGACAATCTAAAAATGGTATGTTCCTGCTCAGGTAACAATAAATGGGCTTGCCAAAGCCTTTCCAATAAGACTGACTTCTTGTTTTAAACAAAATCAACTCACCAAACAAGTTAAGTTAATTTCAAAACAGCCATGTCTGATTTCCTATTAGCAAATATTCTTTAGAAGCTAAAACTCACACCACAAAACCGTTGTGTTTTGTAATCGAGTTGTGAGGAAAGCTTCCTTCGACTATTTGAAATCCAACAGTCCCAAACCAGAACAAATGTTGGTACAACAACTGCTTGACCAAGTTTTCCGGCTTCAGGGACCCTCTGAGGTTTCTCTTTAAAGACCAGCAAGAAATGAAAGGTGCAAAGCAACTTCCTTTACTTGCTGCTTTTCTTGTAAAGAACAGAGTTTATAAAAGGTACACACTTCTGAAACTGGTTTTGTGGATGGTTTTAAATGTTACAGAGGTCACTGGGGAACAGGAAGGATGTTCTAAATCAGAGTAAAGCCCTAGTAGAGACGATGCTAGAGAGGTTTAGTCTTTTAGTTTTGTAGTGCAATATGAAACAATATTAAAGGGGTCCTATTATGCTTTTTCACTTTTTCAACTTTAGTTAGTCTGTAATGTTGCTGTTTGAGCATAAAAAAGATCTGCAAAGTTACAAAGCTCAAAGTCGATTTCAAAAGGAGATATTTTGTTTAACAGAAATCACTTTTCAAAAACTACAACGAACGACTCGTTTGGACTACAACGCACATTTTCCGGGATTTGTGATATCACAAAGATCGACGAATGGGACGAGACCTGGTTGAGCTGCACTAAAGAAGGCAAACCAATCACAACACACACTGACCCAGCTAACCAATCACAACACACACTGGCCCAGCTAACCAATCACAGCACATTTCGTATTTCAGAAGGCGGGCCTTCATTTGATACAGGAACTATTCGAACCGTTCATGCCAGACTGAGGAGAGAGGTGTAGTGATGGGAAGTTCGGATCATTGACTCGGACTTTGAGTCTCGTTCAGCAAAATGAACGAATCGTTTTTCGAGTCGTTTCGTTCATTTGAGCAAAATATAATTAAAATGTTACGTGTTACTTCCCTAACACGTCTACGCAAACGTTGATTACACTACAAACAATACAAAACTATAATGCTATAAGAAACAGAAAAGATTA
>NW_015626864.1:996345-1006172 GCF_001515625.1 Sinocyclocheilus rhinocerous
TGGGGTTTGGGCTTATGGGTCTGTCACGTGATGAACGATCGACTCGAAAAACCCGAAGACTCGAGATGAACTAATCAATTCTCTTTCCGGCTCAGACTGCATAGGGTAAACTTATGGGCTGTCACGTGATGAACGAACGACTCGGAAAACTCGAAGACTGGAAACAGGTGAACTACTTGACTAATTCCAGTACAGAACCATAGACTGTGTACAGAACCTATAGGATGTTGCGCATGCGCGAATGAACGAATCACTCCCCGAGACGACTCGTTCTTCCCGAGTCACATTAAAGATACGTTCAAAATGAACGAATCGTTCAAGAACGACCCAACTGTAATAATGTAAAATATGTGAAAAATAATGTGTTTTTCGAACAACCTAGTATGAGAGCCTGTTCTAGTACACCCCCAAAACAAAATCAAGACTTTGTAAAAGAGCATAATATCTCTGCATAAAATCTCAAGTCCATTTGCATAAAATATCATTATTGGTCTAATTCACACTGTTTGTTATTTCTTAGTCTATGTCAGTTTTTCTTTTTTTTTCAGGTATAACAGGTATATAAAATAATTTTTTTTATCAGTGCAAGGGGCATTATAGGTTTGATCAAGGGAAAATATCAACTCTATAGCAAGCGATTCGACACAAACCAGTAATAAACAATTTTGCATCAGTCAATACAACACTGTGGTACGTTAAAACAGCAACCCCAGGAAACCTTGAGAACTTACAACCACTCGAAAGAAGATATGCTTTATGAACACACTTAAATGGTTTTCATGACATATTCAGCACATACTGTAAATACTTCTCCCCAAAACTCCAATGTCTTGTAATGCATCATACTGTCAAAGATATGACTGAGAGCAGCTTCTCACTGGTTTTTGGGTCAATAACCAGTAAATGGTGCAAATGTCGGCAATGTATTGTTCTCAGAAAGACATGTAAACGTGTAAAATGTCTGATAAATGCAACGACTGACAAGCTTTAGCAAAATGAGGCAGTGGTGGGGAAAGGCAATGACACTGATGTACCATGTGTGGTCAGACAAACACAGCATCGTAGACAGTACTGAGTCAGATGGAAATCTTCAAGACAGGTTACGAAATTGTGGGTAAAAAAAAATTTAAGTGACCCAACTCGATTAAAAGGAAGAAAACTGTTACAAGTATGAAATATTTGTATAATATAATGCATATGTATATACAAAATCCCACATTATTTTGCAATGAACTGTAGTTTAGTTTAGTAGTTACGTTTGTTTGAAAAACCTTTCATAGTTCAGTCAAATGCAAGCAAGCTTTAGCTCTACAAATGAAGACTTTCTTCAATATCAACCAAGAGCAACAGTCTTCACAAATGCTTCAGGAAGTTGCTTTAGATTTAGCACAAACCCATAAAATTCAGGATCAATTTAAGATGGCCTTAAAATGGTTAACAGTTGAAATGTGAAATGCAAATCAATATCATATAGTTGCTTGAGGGTATTTACGTAATGTACAAATCTAGGCTAACTCGTTGCTTGTAAGCGTCAAGTCAATAATAACTTCACAGTATATTTTGGACTTATAGATCTACTTTACATGAGAGAGGGGTTATCCTTGTGAACATATTTAAAAAAAAAAAAAAAAACTAACTAGATATGTCATAGCAGCAGTTGTTATTCTTTTCTTTACCCTTTTTTAAAGTTCTCTCTTTTCTGGAGACCCTGTAGTTTCAGCTTCATGCTGTTTTTCAGGATTGGCACAGAAGAATAGTATAAATTAAATAGTTTGGCCTCTGTATGCATGAAGTACATTAACATTATTTAAAAAAAACATAAAAGAAATAAACAATTAACATAAAAAACTTTTGGCAATGTTGACATAGATTTCTTTTGCAATGGATTTTTTTTCCATCCAAAAGTTTGATCACTCTTCTTTGTTTTGTATAAAACACACACAAATACATGGATGAGCTACGGTAATATTCATCTATGCATGTAACTATTAACATCCCTATTACGTTATATAATAAGACTTTGTTCATTCCTATTTTCTCTCCTTCGGCCTTCACCTCCCATTAAAGTGATTGTAGTGTCTGTTGCGTTTGAGATAAACATAAAAGGTGCACATCCTCTCCACAGGAACAAGACAGAGAAACGAAGAACGTCCAGGCTGAGAGAGGCACCAAATCTGCTGCTATCCTCTAAACAAACAGTAGAGATGGTCCCTCCGTTAGGCGCCAACTGAGCGTGACAAAGACAATCCCATGTTTTGACAGGATGCTGCAAACTTGTGTACCAGAAGGTGTGTATCCTGCTTGCTTTTTCTTTCCTCTGTCACCTCATTTCTAGCCAGATGGCTGTTGTATTGGAGAAGTTGGTATGCTCACAGGGACTGAGTGAGTGTCTGGTTAAATTAGAGGTAGTTTCAAGGCCACACTGTTTTCTTTGAAAAGAGAAAATGGCAAAAATGACCAAACTTTCTGGCACTCAAGAGAAGAGGACAGTTTGTGTGTGTATGTATGTTGGTATTTGTTATACAGAACTCCAAATTCAGTCCTGGGAAGAAATGCAATACGTTTAAGAATTGTGCAACAGACACACTGACAAAAAGAAAGTATAAGACAAAGAGACAGAGGCTGTGTCCGAAACTGAAGGCAGCTGCCATGCATTTGTTTAAAGGGACCACCAAACGTCCCATCTAATGAGCTAGAACAAATTCAAGTAAAGTTTAGACATAAACAAATATTTAGTGACTACAGAATGCGGTGTAGAAATGTAAACTCAAGCTTTTTAAAACATGAAAAAAGGGCATTTATGAATTATTGTATTTCTAATCTCTTTATCAGATGTCGTTTTTATCTCTAACCACCAAACTGAGTGCACAGGATTGTGGAGATATTATAAGTCGAACAATTGGAAGGCAAACACTGGATTTGGACATGTCTTGGTGCCCCCGTAGCTTCATTTACTGCCAGTTTTTCAAGTTTCGGACACAGCTTGAGTGAGAGCGAAGTATAGTATGAGAGTGTCGTGCTATGCATCGTTTTCCTGCCCTACCTCTGACAGCTTCTGGGTGAATGTACATAATCTCTCTCTCACGCTATATGTGACCCTGGACCACAAAACCAGTCTTAAGTCGCAGGGGTATATTTGTAGCAATAGCCAAAAATACATTGTATGGGTCAAAATTATTGATTTTTCTTTTATGCCAAAAATCATTAGCATATTAAGTAAAGATCATGTTCCATGAAGATATTTAGTAAATTTGCTACCGTACTATCCTAACAAACCATATACATCAATGGAAAGCTTATTTATTCAGCTTTCAGATGATGGATAAATCTCAATTTCGAGAAATTGACCCTTATGACTGGTTTTGTGGTCCAGGGTCACATATATCTGTGCATTATGTGCAGTCTATTCCTAAAGGACTCTGTCCATCCCGTCTCACCATTTCAAGCCATCTCAGTTCTCGAGTACTTCGGTGCACACCATGCCCGGGTAAAGCTGCTGCTGGTTAGGCAGAGGGTCTTGGCAGGGAGTTTGAATGGGGTTCCTTTCCTCGCCGTCGCTGTCCGTGCTGCCTTGACTGTCCAGACGAGGTGACGAATGGTGCGGATACAGGGAGGTTACAGGCAAGTGGCTCTGAAGAGGGTCCTCGTCCGAACTGAGGTAATCACCTTCTGCAGATGCTGGGCTTTCCAAACATAGGTCCTGATATACGCCTCCACCGCTATTCTGGAACTTGGAGGGCTGTCCACGTAGTCGCCTGATCTAAAATGTTTAAGAGAACGGAGTTGACAATCCCTATACTCTGGTAAATATTCTTACAAATGCACAGCTCTGCAGAAAAGACCATTTTTACTAATGATGGATCAGTGCCTGCCTAGTAGAAGGACCAGCATAAGCAAAACATAGTTAGTGCAGCCGATTGACCAAGTTAGTATAGCTGGTAGGCATTCAAAAAAAAACATTGCAATTTTTTTCTGCAAGGGCCTACAACAAGATTTTAAAAGGATAGTTCACCTAAAAATGAAAATTTGCTGTTTGCCCTGAGGACATCTAAGATGTAGGTGACTTCTTTTCTTTAGGAAAACAGTACGATTTTTAGCTGAAACCTGGTCCTTGGTGATTCATAAAATGCAAGTCAGAAAGAACCGGTTCAAAAGAATGATTTGTCCGCAAATCAGACATCAATCCAGACTGTTTGCCTGAGGCTATGGATTACAGGTAATAATATTGTAAATAATGTTCAGTTTCTTGCACAGACAGATTGTTTCACTTCATAAGACCTCAATGTATTGCCAGGAGCCACAGGTATTAATTTTGTGTTCCCTGATATGCTTTTTTGTATTCTCAAAGATGTGCAGGTGCTGACTTGCATTTTATGAATCACCAAGGACCACAGTTTCAGCTAAAAACTTAATTACTGTTCTACTGAAGAAAAAAAAGTCACCTACATCTTGGATGGCCTGAGGGTGAGTAAATGAACAGCACATTTTCATTTTTAGGTGAACTATCCCTTTAAAAAACATTTAAGTAAAAACTAACAAAATTGGCAAAAATTGATCATAAAACATAGACTCAATTTTGACCTGATAAAAAGATTAATTCTGAAAATGTTCATAACATGAGATTTATTTTCTGTAGGGTTGGGATTCGATTCCAAATAGAATTGAAGAGGACCTTTGCAATTGATTCCATCAAAGATACTCATTTATAGACTTTTCAGTTGTATAGAGCTAATCATTAATTTGCCTCTTGGATCGCTCGCTACTAGTGATGGGAAGTCTGAATTATTTCTGCAAACAAGTTCTTTCGGATGGTTTGTTTCAATGAATCGGTTCAAAAAAAGGACTGCAGCAATTTTTATGTGTCATGGTATGTAACATGAAACATTCAATGTGTGAACGCATATTGCTAATTATTACCTTTCATTTGCTTTAGTCAATTAGTTTTTTTTGGGGTCACTCTTTCAATCTGTGATTCTGCATGTTGAATAACATAGAACTGACAAATATTGATTAGCCCACATCTTGGATAAAGTTCCTAAAATGAAGTTTTGCAACTAAAACATAAAATACAGACATTGATGCACAAACGAAGATTTGTTCTAGATGTCTAAAGTATATAAAAAGAATAAACTGTAAGACTGGCTTGTTGTCTGGTTCTGCTGCTCACAATGGAAGGTTTTGAGCATCACTCTGTACTACATGAAGAGACAATAGATGCTGACAATAATAACAGAATACTAAGGAAGTTTAAAAAGAAGTAAGCATTCATATCATGTAGTCACAGTGAGCTTAGGTGAACATGTTCTTCCAATCTATAAAGAATAGAAAAAGAGCTGAAAACAACAGTAAGGAACTCCAGAGTCGATTCCAGAACCAGAAATCTGAATCGATTCAAAAATATCAAAGTCAACAGCCCTAATTTTCTAAGCATCAAATTTCTTTAGTTTTCTGTAGAATATAAACACTAACATTGAAGGAACACTTCAAACATTTATCCCGCTTAACCGTCCCTTTTTCCACTTAAATTGCTACAGTAATTCCACTAAACTGCTTGCAACAAGTTGTTATGTTTCCATAGCAACAAGTGGTGATCATTAATATGCGCTGATGTAGAATTTAAGCACTGAATATCAGAGAGATAAGAGCAAATTATAAACATGCACTGTGGTCGAGATCACTTTGTCAATCTTATTTTTGTGTTAAATATGCTGTGGTTTCTATTAAATTGATTAAGAGGTGTTTTTACTGAAACTTTGATGTTAGACAGATTACGTGCATATTTTGCCTGCAAAAAAAAAAAATAGTGGAAAAAGGTAAAAAAAAATTTTAATTAATTAATTCACAAATTATATGATAAAAGTTTGCACTGAAAGAAGCATGTTAAAGTAAGAATGCAAGATTTTTATTGGAATTAAGTGGTTTAATTTATTTATCAATTTTATTTACCTACAACTAACTACAAGGCTGTTTTTGATATTTAACTTTTGTGCTACCATTTGTATGTTTAAATCTGCATGTGTACTGGTGAATATGTTTCGCGACTATGGACGTGTGTGAATCATGTAGACTGTGGATTTTCTTGCGTGACAGAAATGGACCACAAATTTTTGCTCTCATTTCAGATCTTCCCTTCTGAGTCAGTGAGCATAAGTGAGTGTGTTTGCGTGTGTGTGTGTGTGTGTGTGTGTGTGTGTGTCCTAACATTCGTGAGAGCCTAAAACAGGTATTATGCTAAAATCTCAGATCTGAAACGTCATGGGTTTCCCAATAAGTGCTTTAGCAATTTGCGAGTGTGGGAGTGGGAGGGGCTGTGGTTAACCAATGGAAAAGCGTCCTGAGACAATCATCTACACAAGCCCCACCTCTCACTTCCTCTGTCTGGTTGATCTCGTTTCAGCCAAAACCACAGAGCAAAAAGTCAGTGCACAGCACTTCCGAATTAGGACATCACCGAGATTTTTAAAAGTATGGTTAATTAAACATTTACAAATCTTAACGAAAAACACATTCAGTGCTGAAATACTGAAAACTGCAAGATGTGCAATAGTGCACAAAGAATGAGATATATATACAGTATATATATATATATATATATATATATATATATATATAAATGTCTGTTCAATGTGTTTGTCTGCCATCATCATCTAACTGTATGTCTCTGAAAGATATAATTAGGGGGATTGTAAATATTGATATATGGATTGATAAATTGTGATTAATCATTTGATTAATTAACTTGCATATCATGTAAAATTTTTAGTAGTTGACAGCCCTAACAAACACAATATATCACAGAAACTGATATATCACAACTCCTAATAGTTTTTTGGTAAATGAAAAATAAGCTAGTTAGTACAAATATATATGACAACATTAAAACAGAGACATTTACCCCATATAAAATATTTACTAATAAAATATTAAATTTTTATTTAAAACATCAGTTATTTTATACTGTTGAAGTACAAAGTAAAAAAAAAAAGTCCTCTACAATTCACTATCATCTTGTGTTTTATTAGATTAGGAGCCTCTTTACGTTGTTGTTTTGTTTTGATCAAAGATGATCCAAAATCTTTGGCACTATCGAACATATGGTGACCTGACTTCGTAGCTAAATATGAGCCCATGTAAAACGCTGATGTAAAATCCGTCCTTTGAAAGCGCCCACAATGCATCTCAACTCAGTGATTACAGTAACCATGAAACTGGAGCATAATCACTTCACATTTGTATGTAAACACTGACACAAGCAAAGAAATCGAGCGAGAGGAAACGTGAGTGACGATGACAAAATCAAAACGCAAAGAGGGATGAAAACGAGAGATGAGAGACGGAGTGATGCATGAACAGAGAGGTGAAAGGGAGGGAAATAAATACAAGAGAAAGAGAATGTCAACACACTCTCACACCCCCCTGTCACGAAAGGTTTTTCTACAAATGAGCAAGATCATCACATGAAGTGCGTGAGATCGAGCTGTGACTGGGTGCGTGGGTAAGCACCACAGTATCAAACCATCAAAGCCATCTGTGTGTGTGAAGGCATATGGGGGGAATGGGGAAAAAGATTTTCGAGTGGTTTTTATTGTGGTTAGGGAGGGTCCCTAATGCCAAGAAAAGCTCTACAATACCACTTTAAAACTGTGTACGCAGGTAATCGCTAATAAGAACAGTGACAAAGTGCAGACAGGAAAATTTAGATTATAAAATATATAAAAAGCCATACTAACGGGCATAAATGACATTTTAAGAAGAGGATAAGCCAGGTTTGTGTAGTAACTTGGGATCATGGGATCACGTCTTTTTACCGAAAATAGTGTGGGTTGGACTTTTTTCTGATCGCATATGCAAAGATTGTGACAGATAGCAGCTGAACTTGCACACTAGTGTGTGTACGTGAGTGTTTGTTTGTGACAGCCTCACCTCATTCTTGAGTTCAGCGATCTGCTCTCTCAGTTGAGTTATATACTGTCTGGAGTCTGAGTGATTCAGCTGGCCTTGGATCAATCCCTCCTCTTTCTGCAGGCAATACATACACTTACATTTAATTATACTGATATAGTGGTTGGCAGAACTTTTATGAAGTTTTCTAAACATGTTAAACAGACACGGATAATGTCGCCTGTATTTCTCACCTGTATTTCTAGCTCGGCTATCTTTTGCCGGAGTTCAGCCATAGAGGCCATGCTGTCAGCTTCTCTTAGACGGACTGCCATCACCTCTTCTTTGCTCTGAAAGAAAGGTAGCAAAATTACTTTTAGAATTCAAAAGTATTTCTAAAAAAATTCTACATTCTAATTCATGCATTAATCTATAAACCCAAATTCGGTTGTAGTCTTAATATGTCTTTTAATTAGGGATGCACTGATATTAAAATTCTGCCTAATACCGATAAGGTGATAATTATTTGTCTATGTCCGATGTCTGATGAAAGATAAATGAAAGTGAAAGTGACGTGACATGTGGCCAAGTATGGTGACCCATACTCGGAATTAGTGCTCTGCATTTATCCCATCCAAAGTGCACACACACAGCAGTGAACACACCGTGAACACACCCGGAGCAGTGGGCAGCCATTTATGCTGCGGCGCCCGGGGAGCAGTTGGGGGTTCGGTGCCTTGCTCAAGGGCACCTCAGTCGTGGTATTAAAGGTGGGAGAGAGCGCTGTACATTCACTCCCCCCACCTACAATCCCTGCCGGTACGAGACTCGAACCCACAACCTTTGGGTTATGAGTCCGACTCTCTAACCATTAGGCCACGACTTCCCGACTTCCACGACTTTTCCACTTGCCATTTCCACGACTTAAATGGCATATATTAAACATTTTACACTATTTTGTCTAAATAAACAAAATGTAAAGCATGAAAAACTAAGGTCAATCATTTTAAATGCTACAAATTAATTTAGGCATCACAGCAATATAAAGTACAGTATGAAAACATGGATGTTTATTTTCTAATGTATGGGATTTTCTTATTAAATTGAAAATCCACACTGAAAGACCACACTGAAAAAAAAATGTCTTCACTTTGAAGTAGAAAAAAAGGAAACAGTATTTTCCTGTAAAGTCTCATGTTAGCCAATAACCGATATGGTATTGATACAGTATATGACATCCCATTTACTGTTTATCTCACTGAATATTCAGTTATCTGTTCTTCCTGTATTGTATGACTGTGAATGCACTGCACCTTGCAGTCAGACTCGGCCATCTTTCTTTTCATTTCGTTGAGCTGGCTTTGTAGTGTTTTGTTGTGGGAAAGAGCATTCTGCAGTCTCTCCTGCAGGCCAGCGCTCTCTTGCTCATGTCTGATAACTAGTTTACAGTTGATCTGGTTCTGTGGAAACAGAGAGAAACGTGTGAGAAGGTGAAGTTGTTTGGTTGCTAAACTTTATCTTAAATTTTGAGGAAAACAACAAACAAACTTAAGGGCAAACTTACAAATTCATCATGATTTATGCGTGAAAATATTAGGGGTGCGAATCGTCACTGGTTTCACGATTCGATTGAGATTATCATGTCAACGATTCAATTCAATTCGATATCACGTTGCATCACGATTTGTCACATCCTTAATTTTCAATATTAAGGCACATGGCTACATTTTCATATTCATTTTATACCAAATTATTATTCTTTTTTTTGCATTTTTATTAAATTATATAAGCAGGCTAATTTTTAAAACAATTACAAATTAATAATAAATCAAAACAATTGTTAAGAATTTAACCAACTAAATATAGCTTCAAAACATACAAGCAAATATAAAGTAATAAAGGGGGAAAAAGACAATTTTAAGTGATAAACAAAAAGTACTTTCAGT
>NW_015626864.1:1008615-1032903 GCF_001515625.1 Sinocyclocheilus rhinocerous
TAGGGATGTTCATTTTAACCGGTTAACCGTTTTTTTTTTTTGTAATTTATCAAAATATTTAAAAAGGTTTGCTGCATGGTTGAAATACGCTATGCGTATAAAAAAAATTGCTTTTTTTAGATGAAAAAAAATAAATAACATAAGTCGCATTTTATTATTTCATTCAGAAATAGGCCTAATGCCGACACGAAATGTTTACAAACATTATAATAAACACTGTAAACATAGCTAGGCTATTTTAGTTCCCCTCACTCCACAACAAAGCCTTTTAATTAACAGTATTTAGAAAAGAACAAGAGTTAAAAATATAAGAAGCTATAGCTAAACGACAAGCCAAAACGGATTCATTTAGGCTAAAACGAAACTGAAACCAACGCTGCGTCTCTCATTCGACACAAAATCAAACGTTTCCGTATTCGCGATGTATTTGAATGCCAAAATATTATTTATTATGTAGCCTACTTCACTCGCTTTTGTAAAATAAGCCTAAAGAAAAATAGGATGCCGCTTTCTGCTGTCTGGTTTCCTTTCACGCAGCTCAAAAATAAACAAACTCTGCATACTAGGCTACTTGTTGCACAGTTTTTCTTTCATTTTCTTAATTTATTATTTAAGTAAAAATATATTTCTCGTATAGGCCTATTTATCGTTATATATATATATATAGGCCTTTATAGTTTACAGTATCCGAATGTTTACAGACAATCATAGTTATAGGTTTTTCTTTTTTCCTCAGCACTACTGCTAATTATTACTGATGACATCATAGACAGTGGCAGCATTAATATGCTGCATTCACACTAATGCACAGATCTATTTCGACATATCATATGTTTTGCCCTGTTCTGAAAACATAACTATGTTTACATCAATTTCGTATCATAAAAGTATTCGGAGATGCAAGTGCGTTTAACCGCAGCCGTGAGCTTCAGGACAAAAAACACAAAGTGCACGTGAAAGTCTGTCAGTGCGGGAGTTTCGTGCATCTAATACTCGTGTTTTGCTTCCCTCTACCATTTTAAGCTAGTGTGACAAACGCGTATGCGAATGACATCAGTAGGCTATAATTGATTATGGTCTATTATTGCATCGATGCATCGTAGACACAATTACGAGAACACCCCTAGAAAATATTCACATAGAAGTTTTATGTACAAATAAGTATGCATGCATGATAAGTTAGAGTACACACTAATTTGTTTCAAGAGAACTGTGGCTTTTAAACTTATATTTCAGCTAGTCGGCAAGTCTCAATTTTGAAGTTGAAGCACTAAAATAACCAAAACTAAAACGAATAAATAAAAATTAATAAATACTATATTTAAAAAAATAGTTTATATATATATATATTTAAAAAAAATGATACTAAAATAACACTGATACAGATATTGTAGTTCTAACCTGGCTCTCTAGCTGCAGGTTTTTAAGTTTGACCTCTTTGAGTTCAGCTTGACCCTGAGCCTCTCGCAGTCTCAGACTCATCAGTTTGTCCTGTAGCTCATTCAACGCATTCTTTTTAGGAGACTCCTTCCAATGGCCTCCTCCTCCACGAGACATATGATGCTGTGATAGAAAATGACATTTGCAAAGAATTAGATTTGTGGACCAGTAGAGGGTCCAACAAAGTATCTTGCCGCATAAAGGACTTTTCTAGATCCATTTTTGATCCATACTTTTTTTTACGAATGCCACAACAATTGAGTTCAGTAGGGTTGTATAGAGATTCTGCACCTGCCAGCAGTGGTTGAGATCAGTAACGGCCTCTTGCATCTCTCTGAAGGAGCGCAGAGTCTCCTGCTCTCTCAGTTTCACCAGCTTCAGCTCATCCTGCAGCTGAGCTACATTGATTTCATCAGGCAGAGTGTTGTTCCTCTACAGCACACAGACAATATTCCGTTAAGTACTATACTTCAGCATCATTTAGTAAAAGCTTTGATAGAATATAGTTTTCTACTAGTCATTTGTAAATAATAGTTTCACTTATCATTTGTATGTGCACAAGGCGTATGAGCCGTATCATCACCACTGATCCAATCATCACCATTGAGGCAAAAACCTTCATTTCATACATTAACATTTTTATTGAAGAGTCAAAGACACACATGCACACACCTTTTCCAGATCGAGCACTTTGTCCTGCATTTCTTTCAGAGCACCGAGTAGTTCTGCCTCCTGTAGACGAGACTGTTCCAACTGAGTCTGCAGCCCACTCACAAACTCCTCTGTATACTGCAGACAGAGAGACAAAATGGATTGAAACACTGATGACTGCAGAGGAGGCTATAATGGCTGCCATTATATCACATTAATTTATGGCTAACAGATGGCTAACACACACAAGAATAGACGCAATGATTTTAATACTGTACAAACTGTATTTTCTATCCACTTACCCTACCCCTA
Source organism: Sinocyclocheilus rhinocerous (assembly GCF_001515625.1). Classification (NCBI taxonomy): domain Eukaryota; kingdom Metazoa; phylum Chordata; class Actinopteri; order Cypriniformes; family Cyprinidae; genus Sinocyclocheilus; species Sinocyclocheilus rhinocerous. The sequence continues at coordinate 1,011,019 of NW_015626864.1, forward strand.
AACCTACCCCTCATAGAAAACTTTCTGCTATTAGAATAAAATAAAAATAAAAAAGTATTTGATTTGTAAGCTTATTTCCTCATGGAGAACAATACAATTTTGGTATATTTGGTCCCCATAATGTAGGAGACCATAGGGTCTTTTATAACAGCCCTAACATGTGTTCCAACAACTTGAAAAAGAGATCATCCTTGGGAGAAATTCTGAAAACCAATCTATCAATCAGAAGTAACTGTTGCTATAAATAAAACAAGAACCATGCCATAAGAGCTCAGCAGTGTCCTCCTGTACCTGTGTAGCATTGTAAAAGCTTAAAATTGTAAATGACATAATCAAGAATGCCTTCCTTCCATCTCAAACTACTTGTTTTTTTGTATATATTTGAATATTTCGCTATAAATTTAAGTAAAATGCATTTTATACTTAAAATTAATGACCAGAAGTCAATCGTTTCATATTGCACAGGCAAACACATCATTCGCAACATGGGAGGTTTAATGGGAAGTGTAGTTCATCATCTAATAAAAGACATTAAAGTATACAGTCTTGTTGTAATGTTCATCTTGCAGATGATTTGTTTAATTTATGGATGGGAAATCAATGGGAAATGCTGAGAATCCTGGAGAAGTAAGTGGTCCCTGTTGCGCTCTATTCTATATTTTGTGCCAATGTTGCTTGGTACCCATTAAGAGTATATAGATTGACTAATGAACTCTATTTTGTGGAAGAATTTCTATTATGATTGTTAGCATAAAAAATTTATTAACTTATTGATACATTGTGCCTAAAAACAGCCCTTACCATGGTAAAATTACTGTAACACAGTAATTAAACTATTCAATTACTGTAACAAAGTAGGCCTCAAGACCGTTACATCATAAAATAACAATTTCAGTCTCTTTTGCATTTCCAAAGAATTTTAAGTTTATGTATGACTCAACCAGTCATTTTGTAAGTGCCTACTCAACAGATGTGATTCTGGAAATTTATTTTGTTAATTTTAGCAATATCTATCACTGAAGCAGCAGTGTTGATGTGACTGTGCTTCTGCTGTGTACTGTGTGCATATACTGTGGCCTACCAGAGGGGGCTGTGGCCTGCCCTGGAGACTTGTGTGAACACTAGTTCCCACGGACTTTTACTTGTTTTTCTTAACCTCCCTCCATGCTTTCCAGTCACTTCATCATACCCGTATTACTCAGATGTTTCAATCACAGACACTCTCGGTCATTCTACTTCTTGTGTACCTGAAAAGTGTTAGCAGAAGGACTGGACTTTTAACTAAAAACCAAACGCTTTCCATTCCAGTTAGCAAAGCACAGTGGAAATGAACCTTTCACAAGAGAAAACAAGCACTGTCAGAGATCCAGACTCTACTTATGACATGTCACTGAATGCTTAATTTAAAATGAAATTGTATAGGTCATTATATATATATATATATATGTATGTATGTGTGTGTGTGTGTGTGTTAAATAACATTTTATATCAATAAACAATACACCGACCCCCTTTGCTCCAGATAATGAAACCAGATTCATCAGATTTAGGTCGAATGAGCAGCATAAATACTCACCTTATACATACTAAATCCCTGTCAAATCTAAACTGGAGAGTGTTTTTTTTTTACAGGAAATATAATATATAAATGAACAACTCTGCAAAACTGTTCAATAATTGGTATAAAAGAAGTGATTTCAATGATGAGCACATGCAGATTTTTGTGAAAGAGAACTGAATGCTGTGTTCTCACATTGTCTGAAGTGTGTGCACACAGAAAACCGTGTGAGTACCAAATTGAGTTTTCTTCTGCCTCTTCTTGTGCTTGAATGGTTTAAAATCACTTGAATGTTTGAAATTAGCAAGACATAGAACCACAGGCATCAGTTTATGATGGTTAAACTTTGCAACTAATCCGTGAATCACATGCGTGCCGAACCGTGGGGCCTGGTCAGTATGGATGACAGATCAACTACGAGGTACAAGCAACACAAATATGGAACATAAGAAAAAAATAGCTAACAAAAAGGTTAGCTGTTAGTTGCACATGATACTCTAGTTCTGTTGACATCAGCACCGCTATGGGACAGTGGTCAATTATGAGTTTAACACAGGAAAATACTTATGACCAGATAGTGTTGCTCTGAGTGTGAAACGTCACGGGGTCACAGCTCACACTCAACATGACACACACCACACCCCAACATCTTCTCACACATGCCATTCACACCTAAACGAAAAAACGAAAATTCCGAAATATATAAATGCTTTAGCATCCATTCTTTTAACTTTTGAGGATGATGAAAGAATTTAAATTCTAATGATGGGTTCAAACAGTCAACTTGATGCAAACAGTCATTTTCATAAATCTTACCAGAAAATAATCTCTGACCTGTCAGTGACCCAGTTCAGGGTAATTCTGCCATGCGAAAGCAGATCTTTTGACTAAGAACAGCCTGCAGCCATGTGTACAGCGAACATAATGATTGTTCAAAAAATAAAAACATGTTTATATGACATGTGACTTTGCTCAGTTTTCTTGTAAACTGCATGATCTCACACTGCAACTTCATAAAAGAGAGAATATTTCCTCATAATCAACTGCTTTATTACTTTTTAATTTAACAGTAGGTACCTTCAAGGGATGTGATTGTTGTGTCTGTTTCACACTGCACACATAAGCAGTGATAAAGCTAACTGGGAGAACAGGCTGGCTTTGCAGTACTTTCACACTGACAGTATTTCAGAGCTTACTGGGTTACTACATTGACTATTTCATTAAATAACAGCCATAAATTATGAAATGGTTAATGTAAAATGAGGTAAACGGATTAAATCATCTACATTCAATCAGACTTGCTGAACAGAAAGTGCTCTTGGTGTGTCTTTTGGGCTTTGTGCCACATGCTCCACATGCAATGGCAGACTTTTTTTTCAAATGATGGGTGAGCAGTTCACTCCAGTCATTTAAGGTAGTTTCATAAAAACCTATATTTAAAAAAAGATGTAATAAAAAGGTCTGCATAGCATTTTATCAATATTTCCTGCTGAGGTCAGCTGAGTGCAGCAAAAATAGTCTCAGCACTGAAATTCAACTTGTAGCTATTCATCTGCTGTTACCTTGTGTTGCTGAAGTTCACGAATGGTGTCCTGTGCCTTTTCCAGACTCTCACTGGCTGTGTAACACTGCTGCCGAACCACAGCCAGTTCACGCTTAATAACATAGTTCTCCTCTGCCTCCTGGGCTCGAGTCACCTGACCCTGAGAGAAGAGAAATGGAGTACGTTTCTTCTTGGGAGATCTGTCACTTAACTTGCAGTTAAGGGGAGATAAGTATGGCATTCCAACCAGTATGGCATTCCAATCAAAGAAACGAGAAGGGTTACATGCAATGATACCTCTGCATCATAAAACCAAAGAAGAAATCTGATCAATTCTAGAATCAAAAGAATCCCACTGAATTTTGGAATTGGATGAATTACATGATAAAATCTGAAAATGCCATTGGACCTAATACAGAACCCTGATGCACACCTATGCTTCCACATCCCACATGCAAGGCTAAACTGCCGGTAGAGAGTGTCAGGGTTAACTTTCATTTGGAATGTCTCTTAGACATTGTTATAGCCATGTAGACAAATGAGGTGTCAAGGGAGTGATGAGAAACACAGAAAAACAAATAACCACTTTTCATGCAACAGGCCCATTCTCTGAACTGTGTGGAGGAGGCAGCACAGAGGCAGGAAAAAGAGTGGATTACAGTAAGAATCACGGAAGGTTGAAGAGAAGAAGCGTATGATTGAGCAAAGAGAGGAGGAAAGGCAGGAGGGATTAGTGAGCAGCTGGCTTGACAGTACTGTACCTGAATCAACCTGTCTGCTAATGCAGCACTCTCCTACAACACCACAAGAGAAAAAGGAGGAAAAAAGGAAAGAAAGAACACAGAGAGAAGAAAGAAAAGGTTGAAAATATGGACAGAAAAAACAAGGAAAAAAGGAAGGAAACAATGGATAAGGAAAAAAGACACACATGAAGAGAAGAAAAGGGAATATTTTTAAAAGTTTCATTAGGACAAAATTAAGTGGTGAAGAATTGTAAAAGTGTAAAACATAAAAGTGAGTATTACAGATTGAGTGTGTTTGTGGTGAAAATTGTGGGGAAGTAATTTCAACAGAGAAAGGCAGAGAAAAAGATGAGATGAGACTTCAAACATTTTACCATCAGGATAGAGGCAATACAGCTAAGCCTGTGTAAAGATCTATATGATCTAAAATTTTACATTACTCACATAATAAAGATATTTACACTGTTTACTCAAACACAAACTAATCAGGGCTATTTTAGGTTCATGCATATTGGTTAGAAGAAACCATCTCACTTTTTCCAGTGTCTCAATCCTCTGCTTCAGTAGTCTATTTTCTGTACGTAGTCTCTGTTAAAATGAAAAGAAAAAAATATTTGAAATATATTTTTTATTTAAAAAGCAAATTATTTAAAATTAAAAAAAAAATTGACTAAAGAGAAAGTTGTTTTACTTTAAAATCGTATATTATTTTATTTAAGCTTCATTTTATTTACCAAAAATGTTGAATACTTTAATATTAAATGTAGTAAATGTTGGAGAAATACCTTCTTTACAGAATATTTATGTATAAATCAAACCCAAATGGGGCATTTAACAACAACAAAAGTACATAATTATATTTTTTGTATAGTAAAATTTAATCCTTAATGAAGCTCAAGCGAAATATCATTGGATAAAAAAGTAATTTGTGTGCGGACAAACAAAATGTACATGTTAGTCACCAAACTAGCTGAACCAAGTCTAGGTTTTAAACAATATATGTACCATTGTATCTAAATACACATATACAGACCTTAATTTCAATCTGTTCCTCCATTTCTTTGTTCTTGATAGTGGTATACTCCTTTTCTAACCTGTGGATGAAAAGGCAACAACTGAATCTAGACAAAAACCAAACTTTCTTTCATTTATTGTGAATCTCCCTTTGATTTTTACTCACAGATCACTCATTTACATTCTCAGATCACTCACTTTTTCATTCTCTTGGGATTGTATTTGACTTGATAAGCCCGCAGGATCAGCTTATCTGGGCAGCTATCAAACTGATGCGGAATCACCTTCTGAAAGTGCTGTGGTGAGATTGTTAAACAAACATCAGATTAAGTATTGCCGTTGTTTATGTTGTTACATGTATAATACATTGATGTACATAGCAGAGATGATTTTCCCTGTGACCTGTGACATTCCCTCCATGTCTAGCTGTATGAGGTCTGTCTGGTTGTACTGCAATATCGCTATTCCAATTCGGAATATGATCTCCAAACCCTGAGAAAACAACACACAGTATTCATACAATCGCAGACTTAACAACTACAACAAATGCTCATGCTCTAGTATTTTCATGTCTCTATTAAAGGGGTCATATGATGCTGCTAAAAAGAACATTATTTTGTGTATTTGGTGTAATGAAATGTGGTTATGCGGTTTAAGGTTCAAAAAACACATTATTTTCCACATACTGTACATTATTGTGTCTCCTCTATGCCCCGCCTTTTTGAAACGCGTCGATTTTTACAAAACTAATCGGTCTGAAAAGCGAGGTGTGCTCTGATTAGCCAGCTATCCAGTGCGTTATGATTGGCCGAATACCTCAAGCGTGAAACGGAAATGTTACGCCCCTCACAATGCTTATATATCATGGTGGGGACTTTCCATTTACTTTACTCTTTCCACAATATTGACTTTACCCTTTTTACTTTAGAATTTTAGATTTTTATTATAGTACACTAAAATGTTTACTTTGAGTGACTTTCAGTTTGATTAGGACACAGTGCAACCCTACAACAACCATTTTTCCTTTTGAGTTTTTCAGATGTTGCCAACTTCGGGGAACATTTTGTCCATAAAGTATACAGCTAAGTCAGTAACACACAAAGTCTTGTGTCCATACCTCATACATAAAGATGTCAAAAATACGTGTAGCTATTGGCAGGGGTAGGAAGGTGAGAAACAGAGTGAGAAACCAGGATGAGGCATACATAGATGTATGGAAACTCTGAGAACGGAAATGAACGTTCAGCTCCGGCAACTGCTCCTGATCACAGAGATGAAAACATGATATAAGTAAAAAAAAAAAAAGTACAGTGAAAGACATTAGATAAAATACTTCTGAGAAGAAACAAATGGGCTGCCTCTTAACTGTCTATGCACTATAAATCTGTTGCCTCCTTGTGGACAAACATGGCATTACTCCAGACATCTTGGCATGCAGTATAAAATATATAATAAAAGAGAAATCACTTCTCTGTCTAAATCAGTGGAAAAAACGATAACTAAGACTTGAATCATGTTCGCCTCTTAAGCGAATCATATATTGGCCCCTATATAGGTGACAGTAAAGATATTTATAATGCTACAAAAAACGATTTCAAATGAATACTGTTCTTAATAATTTTACACACACAAATATTAAGCAGCACAACTGTTTTCAACATGCATAATAACAAGAAATATTTCTTGAGCACCAAAACAGCATATTAGAATGATTTTTTTTTAAGGATCATGTGACACTGAAGACTGGAGTAATGCCTCAACAACAAGAACAAGTAGTCTATTTTTCTTTTTCCTTGAACGCTCCCTCAACATTATATGTACAGTTATATTAGTCTAGATTCTATAAAATATTTTTTCTTACCTGTAGCAAGTGTTCAAACTGGTAGATGCACAGACCCAGTTCAGCCATGCTGGGTTTAAACAACTCTCTGAGCCTGTACTCCTGCATTAGTCTGACAAACACACAGAAAGCCTCCTCCTCCGGCATCTACAAACACACAATGAATGATGCATTTGGTTTATGCAAAGTTTGACTCACAGACATTTCTTTACATTACTTTAGTTCATAATAATAAGCAAAACACAAAAGCAAACCTGCATAAGTAGCAATCCTACAATGAAGGCACTGCCCTGACAATAACCAACTTCACGATCCACAAGAGAATATGCCTGTGAGACCAAGAAATATATATGCAAGTTAAAGTTATAGTTAAAAAAAAAAAAAAACTTTTTTTGAAGACTGAAGTAATGGCTTCTGAAAATTCAGCTTTGCCATCACAAGAATAAATGACATTTTAAAATATATTCAAATAGTAAACAGTTGTTTTAAATTATAATTATACAATATTACTGTATTTCTTGTCCTTTTCCTGTTCTGTATTATTCCCTGGCCACTTCTGACTTTGATTGTATTGAAAACATTGGCGTCCACATTCTGCTAAATTTCTTCTTTTTATCTACTGAAGGAAGAAAGTTGTGCAGGTTTGGAATGACATATGAGTAAATTATGACCATTTTCTTTTTTGGGGTGAACTATCTCTTACATTTTTTGTTTTGTTTCGTTTTTTGTAATCAGTGTGATAATTACTTTTTGTAAATTTTTAAATTTTTGTTCAATAAGCTACCACTCGCTCTTTCTTTCATTTGCTCTACCGTGTCTCCACTTTATCTGATCTGCTCTCTTTCTTTCGCAGCCCATTTTCTGTCTTTCTCACCTTCATGACATTAAACAGAACTTCCTGTCCCAGGCTGTCCTGGCCTTTGAAGAAGTCATGTTCTGGATATGTGCGGGCAATATCTCTGCGTATGAGTTTCTCACAGGGTGAGGACATCTTTAATAGTTCAGAGTACTGATTCTTTACTGGCATGTCAGTGGCATTACATAATAACTGCCAAACGATTGCTCGGAAATGATGAGGAATGCCTTTCCTTAATAGCTCCTGCAGATAGAGAGAGGGTAAGGCAGAAAATAAAGAGATGAATGTACAAGTTTCAGATCCTTTTGTCTAGTGTCTATGATGTGGGTTAACACATTGTCATTCAGATTCTGAAAGAAAAAAGGACCAATCAATCACCTTCAGAAGTTTGTCTTTCTTTCGTCTCCACTCGTCCCACTCATTGACAATCCGTCCCCACAGGATCCAAGTGTCTTCTTCCAGATGGGACAGGTTAGAAGATGCGGATGAGCTTGACACCAGAGAGGAGCCACTATTCCTCCGAGATCCACTCATTGAGCGCATGGATTTGGAATCTGCTTCTAGCAACCTGAATGCAACACAATAGATGGAGATCATGATGGTGCAGCCTAGTGGCTAAAAATCTGGGTTGCTACCCAAAAGGAAGTGGGTACAAATTCTGTCAGGGAGGTTAAACCTATACTATTGTTCAAAGGTTCAGAGTCAGTAAGATTGTTTTCAAAGAAATCAAGTTATATTCAGCAAAAATTCAGCTTTGCATCACTGGAATGAAGTAAAAAAAAAAAAAAAAAAAAGTGCACAGTAATTGAATACAGGTTTGACACATTGTATGCTAAATTCATCATCAGTTCTTATGATCATGTAACAGGCCATTTTGTAAACTAATACAAAATTGGAATGATGTACCAAACGTCTTAACACTTAATCTCTTTTTACTTTATGGCAGAAACACTGATATTGTGAGGAGGACTGATATATACAAATAAATAAAATTGCATTTGTTCTTTTTATTTCTTCAATCTTCACACGTCTAGCTTGCGAAGGCTCATTCTGCTAAAAGAGTCTCTGAAAGAAAAAGAAAAACTTTAATGTTATAAAAGGATTAAAAAATATTCCTGAGGAAACAAAACTTTAATGGTCAACAACAGTTTTTTTTTTTTAAATATGCTCGCGAACAACTTGACTACCTTCTCAAGAGTCTTTGCAACTTTACAGATCTTCTTTATGCACCAAGAGCTTGTAACACTCTAAAGAGAAAGGAAAAATTTAAATCGCATCATATGACCCCTTTGATAGGACTTATACATCTCCTGCATAAATTATCACCACTGTGTCCTTGAATTTACTTGAGTCAAGAGAACTTGTCTAAATGCAAATTCGCAATTACTGCAATTACACTGAGCATTGGTGGTGATTAGGATCAAGAACATGGGCTTTTAGGGTACAATCTGCAGGATGAGTTAACAACAACAAATAACTTAAATCAAATTTTTTTCATTTTCTAAAGAAAACTGCCGCACTGTCACTTTGCTTGAACTGAGGTGCTATGGCGATCTGTCATGGCCCATTAAATAGCATCAAAACGTTCATTATTTTAACATTGTTAGAATTTTTTTAAATAACATTTTTTTATAAAATTAACATAATATGAAAGCTGAGACTTTGTTTCATCTCAAAGGACCACACATCAACTGAAAACAGCCTAGACTAAAAGAACAATTCTTGGGATTTAAGAATCGATATTGGTTCATCAAAATGAGAATCGATTAAAATGGAGTAATCCATATATTTTTAACCCAGCACTAGTTGCTAGGTGGTTGCAATGTCAAAAGAGCCCACCACAAAGCCTCTGATATTCTGGCCTCTAGATATAGCTTGGGTCCCTCCTTCAAATGTAAGAGCATGGTCACATTAGCGTGATTTTGGTCAAATTCCACAACAAAAACAATCTATTGTCCACTGTCAACAGTGTAGAGATATATAAAGCACAGCTCACGCAGAAGTCACTTTCAAACCATGCAGCATTCTGTTGATCAACACAGCGAATTCATGTGAAAAACTTTAACTTGACGCAAAATCTGCACGGGGAAATGTTGCACCCTTACACCGAGTCCTAACACGCGATGTGACACTTCAACGTGTGATAAAAGGAATCTTTTCCATGTTAATCGAAGTTTTTGTCCTAACCAGCAGTTTCTATTTCGGCGACGTCACGGCTGGAACAACAACATACAAACTATGACAGAGATAATCTCAGGTACCGATTGTGTGCTTTATTCAATGTTAATAGTGTCTAATGTGAGTTTGATTATCATTTTGCGTGACTTTATAGCTATACTGAACGCGACAATAGATCGTTTACCTCAGATTTTGAAAATAAATTAAAGCAAACATGTAGGTTAAGACTCTGCGAACCAACAATTGTATTCCATAACAAAGATGGGATCAGTCCCACAGAATTTACTTTTAATCATGTTAAAAAGGTTTAATATTAGATGATTAGATGATAAACATGTTCATTTCGCTGGGTGTGCACTGTGCTTCTGAACGGCTGATATTTGAGTCATTCTGTTGCGTTGTCATGTCGTGTCTGGTGTGGACATGCTGTTACACAGAATTTCCAATTGCACTGATTGCTATTGAAATGACTGGATTTAGCTTGCGAAATTTCATCAAGCTACGGTATATGTGACCTTTAGTGCATGAGATATTTTTCTCTGTTATATTGCCTAGTAGGCAAACATAAATGCACATGTAAAGCCCCGTTCACACCAAGAACGATAACTATAAAGATAACTATAAAGATAACTATATTAGCGTCCACACCAGCGAACGATATCGTCTGTTTATTCTAAGCGCACGCGCGTCTGCCGCTTTAAATTTTTGAGCTCATTACAGCAGGATGGATTCTGATTGGCTCTCAATTTTTTATCATTCATCAGCTGGAGAAAAATCGTTTTGAAAGTGATTCCAACGATATCGGTCCTCTGTATCGTTATCGTTATAGTTGTGGTGTGAACTATGCTATTCTTCAATATTATCATTCATCAGCTGGAGAAAAATCGTTTTGAAAGTGATTCCAACGATATCGTTTCTCTTTGTCTTTATCGTTATAGTTGTGGTGTGGACTCTGCTATTCTTTAATATTGAGAACGATTTTTATAACTATATCTTTATCGTTATCGTCCTTGGTGTGAACGGGCCTTAAGTCTGATCACTCCTAAAGTATGTCAAATGTCATGTCCATAGCACACACTGTGTGGGACACAAAGTTTGTTCAAATTCCTAGTCAAGTATGAGTAATAGTAAGTGATGGCTGCCTTGGCATAGACCACCAAACACAATACAAATGCTTCTTTATACACATCTGTTGACGCTAACACCGCTTGAATTCAACATACTGTATTTCAGGCAGACTATATCGGCTGAATAATAGTGTAATATAATAATAATAACAATGTTTTGTGAAATCTCAAGGAATCCTGGCGATCTGTCTGACAAAAGCACAGAGAATTTTTAAACAAATTTCTACGACCGCAGCTACTGTCCTCTTAAATGGCCCATTAAAGTTCTACATTCAGCATAGTAACTGTTGTTATTGTAGTTGCCAGGTAACCACCACAACTGATTAATAGCGAAAGCTTGTTACATATCAGCTGTTACAGGAAGAGGAGACTAACTGTTAGAGTTTGCCACTCACAGGTCAAATGATAAACCACACACATAGCTTTCGGTCTCAAGCATGCATTGTGTTCCCTTTGTTGAGGCGTTGCTAGAGTGATGTCAAGTATCAAAACACAACACACACTATGTGTATATCTGCATGACATATGCATATAGTGCGTTGCACTTTAATACTCGCTTGACATTTGCTCTGTGAAATTACCCATTTGCTCACCCTGATGTTGTTTCAAATACTCACATGTTGTTTCCACACAGGTTTGGAACCTTTTTTTTTTCTTCCATTGAAGGCAAAATGTGATTAATAAAAAGTATCCTGGCCACTCCTTTGTAATATATGAGTAATAAGTGAATGAGAACTGGGTCTATCAAGCTCTGAAATTACAAAAAAGTACATAAAGAAAAGTCTATACTCATGATATTCTTTTGAAGTCATATGATAGCTTTGTGTGATAAACTTTAAAAAAAAAAAAAAAAAATTTTAGGCTGGCATTCTTCCTTTTCAGTGAGCTGTTAACCGCTGAGACCAGACCATTGAGTTAATGAGTTTAACCCGAGAACCGGATAAATCAGATTTATGAACAAAAAATTAAGAATGGATCTGAGTGAATGGATTATCAAAGAATAACAAATGTAAAGCAGGTCGGCACCAAGAGTCCTGGCTCGCTGACCTTTCCCGATCCTGTTCCCCCTCCTATCGAAATAAAGGCAAAAAAATTAACTCTTTAAATGTAAAAAAATGTAACGCAGGGAATTTATTCTAACCTTTGGTTGTTGATTGGATGGAGGCAGATCTGAATGTGAGCTTGTGAATGTGATTGTAAAAAAGGGGCGAAGTTAAAGTGGGCTCAATTATTTCAGAAGTCCGGCATACGTCACCAGAGATGAGTCTGTTGTTTGACCGGTAGATTGAGTTATGACATTTTGATTAAAAATTATGAGGTCAAAATTTTGACATTTTGGTACGTGACATTCTGGTCCTCATTCAATTTCATTATATAGAAAAAAGAGCAGCCAGGATATTCATAAAGAAAGAAAGTCATGCAATTTGAAAAAACATGAGAGTGGGAAAACAATGGCACGTTTTTCATTTTTGGGTGAACTCTATCTTTAAAGGGATATTTCACCAAACAACGAAAATTTTGTCATCATTTTCTCACCCTCATGTTGTTCTAAACCTGCATGAGTTTTTTTTTTCTTCTGTGGAACATAAAATAATTTTTTTTTGAAGAATGCTGGTAATCAAACAGTTTCAATCATTGACTTCCATTGTATGGACAAAAAAATACTGGCAAAACGTTTGCACGTACACTGCTCTTGTTTTACCTGTTCTGTTCCTCCAGTTTGGCCAGAAGCTCAAGCTCATCTGGACTGAGGTTCTCGGAGTCCGCCGGGGAAGCTGCTGGGGCAGAGAGCGCAGCATCATGGGAACTGGAATCTGGACTGAGCACTGGGCTGCCAGCTAAAGGAGGGTCAGTCTCCAGACCAGGAGGCGAGTTGAGGTCCTCCAGCTGAACAGAACCTGCCATCCCTCCCTCTCTCTCTGGGCTGCTGCTAGGGCTTGACATGACAGAGGAACTCAGGACAGGAAAAGTCAAGCAGTGACGTGGGGACGTGGAAGGATACTACAGGGGTCTTGGCGCCGTGGAAGTAGACAGGCCTCCTTGAAGACGTGTATATCAGGACTGGGTTAATCTGTGGAAATGAGGGAAGTGAGATTATGTATTGTAGGGCTGCATAATTAATTGAAAAATGAATAGTTTTCTATTATATGGCTGCTGTGATTAACTAATTAATCAGTTAATGATTATAATGAGAGGGCTCTAGTACTGTCTAGTATTGTGACGGCTGTCACAGAGACAAGTTGTTATTTCTCAGGGAACCTACAGTATTTCGGTCTCAAGCTCTCGTCTTTCAAATTCTGTCAATTTTATCATGAAAATTAAACTATAAATACCATTTTGACCTATAAATAAATACCGCTTTAATGTGGTGTGACAGAGTATCTGCCTCAGCTCAAGCAGCAGTCTGGAGCAAACGTAAACCAATCATCTCTTAGCACGAAATAAACAACCACAGAAAGTAGGGATGCACTGAATTTTCGGCAGCCGAAAATAGAAAAACGGCCGAAAATGCGAGCCGAAAATATAGGCTACATATAATAATAATAAATATGGCGCGCCGCGTCGTGCCCCGCCCCGCAGTGTTCAGCGCGCATGTTTCACTCTACTCGTCACTGCGCGGTTTGACGCTCCGCTCAATATTCCGCTCTATGAATGTGCGTTCCGCTCCTGTACCGCTCATGCTCACCGGAAAAGCAAAGTCCGCTCAAATAACGCGCTGACAGGACATTTCTATGCAGTATACTTGTTCCTGTTTGCAGTAGCACTACTGTGCTGTAACATGGTGTAGGCTAGTTCAGCTGTACTGGGCAACGCTGGTAAAATGATCCTACCTTCAGTGACGCTATGCTCTGCTCATATGCTCTAATAACAGGTTAATAGCTTTGTAGGACTATACATTATTTGGATAATTAGTCCAAAAAAAAACAAACAACAACAACTACTTATATGTTATATCTGATTCTGTTAGTGAATAAAAATAATATATTGATATTTAATATTGGTAACACTTTACAATAAGGTTCCATTAGTTAATGTTAGTTAATGTATTAACTAACACGAATGAACAATGAACAATACATTTATTACAGTATTTATTAATCTTTTTAAATGTTAGTTAATGAGAATATAGTTCACTGTTAGTTCATGTTAATTCAGAGTGCATTAACTGTTAACAAGCACAACTTGATTTTAATAATGCATTAGTAAATGTTGAAATTAACATGAATTAAGATTAATAAATGCTGAAGAACTGTTGTTCATTCTTAGTTCGTTAACTAAAGTAGTTAACTAATGTTAACTAATGAACCTTATTGTAAAGTGTTACCAATATTAATATAAATTCTGTCCAGTTTTATTGTGTTACTTTCAGTAAAAGTGTGGTTATTTTATTGGCTTGTGTTTTTTTAAATTCAGTATCATTAAAATTGAGTTACATTTAAAAAGTCTTACAAAATTACTTTATATAATTTCATAAAATAATAAATAATCATTATAAAGCATTTTCGGTTTTCGGCCACGTGCATCCAGACTTTTCGGTTTCGGCCCAGAATTTTCATTTCGGTGCATCCCTAACAGAAAGTTGAATGATACAATGATACTTACTGAAGTGTTTTAAACACGGAACAACACTTGTAAACAACAACTGTTACTTGTGTAAGTAAAATTAACACGTACCTAAGAATAAATAATACAAGTCCATTTCCAATTATATTCGGCACTAGTCGCTGTTGGGCTGAATTTATGTTGGACATTTATGCTCATGCAAATTTTACATTTGTATTAATAATAAATAACTTAATTCGTGAAACTTTATTTTTTTATGTTGGGAATATTTTTATTTGTAAAAAGTATTTTTAAGAAAACATGAATAAAACGTAGAACAATTAATGGCAGATGATATGGTTATTATTTATTGGCAAGTTAACCAAAGGATTAATCAACTAATCAGAAAATAATGGATAGACTTACCAGGGGAAAATAATGCTTAAATTAATCAAATAATGTGAAAAAAAATAGTCAATAGAAAAAATAATCATTAGTAACAGCCCTAAAATTGCAGCCTTTGCCATTTGATAATCACAATTTTGGTTTTATATACTACAATAGGCTCAAAATATCAAACATGTTTGAGTTCCTCTGACGGATGGAATAATAGTCTGAAGTTAAAAAACAAACAAACAAACAAAAACTAAGTCTGTGATCATCATACACTAGAAAATCTGTCAATTCCAATTGCCTAAAATCCGCAGACTGGGTCTGACTTTGGCAACTACAGTGACACATCCAGACAGCAAATTGGGGCAAAAATCTGGCCAAAAGTTGTTTAGCGTATATTCCAGTCTCACAACTATGCCACCTTATACTCTCATAAAAGGGAGATGACGTGCAAAGCAAGCCTGTGACGCTGTTTGAATACAACCAAGAAGAAAAATGACTGGACAGCATACGTGAACTGGGTAAATATTTTGTACAGTGTTACAACAAGCTATCTCTGCATCCTACAACAAAGAAACCACAGACACAAACGGAGCAGCTAAGCCACAACCAAAGCCATTAAAGAGAGAGAGAGAGAGAGAGAGAGAGAGAGAGAGGGAGGGAATGTTGCATCATATTTAGAGTATAGAGTAATAGACGGATGACAGAGAAATACACAAACACTCACGCGTTCATACACACATTACTAAATTTCTAAAGACAGATAAATGTGGTGTTTTCTCATGAGAACATTAGAATTCAGAGCTTGGTAAGCCCTGTTTAGGTTTGGAATAGAAAGCTCATTTTGTTTTTACGTGCCATTTAGGGGCAGGCTTATCTAAACCATAACAGACCATAAAAGAATAATAGACTGACGGGGAAAAAAAAATAAATAATGCTGTGACAGTTATACAGAAACCAATGGAATAGCAGAAAATGTGTATATACTGAAAAAATACTGATCTTTTGACAGACAGCTCTTATTGTGGACCTTGTTAACCTTTTACCAAGTGCCTAAAAAAACTCAGAATTCACTACCGTTCAAAAGTTTGGGGTTGGTAGGATTTTTTATTTTTTTTAAATGCTTTTAAAGCCTCATGCTCAGGAAGGCTGCCTTACTTTAATCAGTAAACAGTGAATCAGTAATATTGTGAAATATTATTATAATTTAAAATAAGTGTATTTTAATATATTTTAAAATGCAATATATTTCTGTGATGGCAAAGCTGATTTTTCCTTTTTACAGCCATTCTTCCATTCTTCAGTGTCACATGATCCTTCAGAAATAATTCTAATATGCTGATTTGCTGCTCAAGAAACATTTCTTATTATTAATGTTGAAAACAGTTGTGCTGCTTAATAGTTCTTGTGGAAACCGTGATAGCCTAAACTTTTTCAGGATTTCAGTAAAGAACAGCATTTATTTGAAACAGAAATCTTTTGTAAAATTATAAATGTCTTTACTGTCACTTTAATCAATTTAGTGTGTCCTTTCTGAATAAAAGTATTACTGTCTTTCTATATATAAAAAATAAATAATAATAAAAAAAATCTTATAAACCCCCAAATTTTTTAACGGTAGTGTGTCTTTTAAAATGATGCCACTAAGCAGCCAAACAGTGATTATTTCATTTTCACCAGCACTAATATCAGACCAATACCTTGCAGTTTTGAACTTAATATGCATCAGAAAGTCATAAGACGTCTATCCCTAGTGAAAAAGAAATATTCTAAAATATATTTTAAATACATTTATTTCATGCTAAGTATAGTGCAAATAAGTTCACATATTTATGTGCTTAAAGGGATAGTTCACCCCAAAAAAAAATTAGCCCATGATTTACTCACCCAAATATTTATAAAAAGAATATTTTTTCACTAACGCATTGTTTCGCTTCAGAAGGCCTTTATTAACACCCCGGAGCCGTGTGGTGTAGTTTTATGATGGATGGATGCAGTTTTTTTGGCTTCAAAAACAGGGGCACCATTCACTGCCATTATACAACTTGGACGAGCCAGGACAATTTTAAATATAACTGCGATTGTGTTCGTCTGAAAGACTAATGTCAGATACGCCTAGGATACCCTGAGGGTGAGTAAATCATGGGCTAATTTTCATTTTTGGGTGAACTATCCCTTTAATTATTGTTTTTATATCAGTAAGTCTCGAGCAACATCTCAGTAAATATGTTAATAGATTTCAACTATAATTAGTATGAAATAAATGTTTTTTAAATATATTACTTTATATATATATACTACTTTAATATATTTTTTTACTAGGGGTTATTGGTAAAAAAACAAACCATACTCGCCACCCTCGGTTCACATTTGTACCGCAATTAATCTCAGTTCTAACACAGCCAAACTGCTAGATGTCGACCGCAGGGACAAAGTGCAGAACAATCTCCACATGTACTGTACACATTTGGAGAAGCAGCAACGGTGTTTAGTGGAATTTTCTTTTAAATTTAGTTGTCACGTCATGTTGTTATATGATCTAACATATACAGTATTATAAAGTTTTTGGATATGTTTTTTAAATATATTACTTTATATATATATATACTACTTTAATATATTTTTTTACTAGGGGTTATTGGTAAAAAAACAAACCATACTCGCCACCCTCGGTTCACATTTGTACCGCAATTAATCTCAGTTCTAACACAGCCAAACTGCTAGATGTCGACCGCAGGGACAAAGTGCAGAACAATCTCCACATGTACTGTACACATTTGGAGAAGCAGCAACGGTGTTTAGTGGAATTTTCTTTTAAATTTAGTTGTCACGTCATGTTGTTATATGATCTAACATATACAGTATTATAAAGTTTTTGGATCTCTAAATTAATTTATGGTACATGGCTATAATTTAATTTACTCAACATTATGTAATAATGTTTGTTTCTGTTTCATAAACAGTTAACAGTAAACTAATCACAGTTAAATTTAAAAGAATTCACCATGTGCTTGCATGATAAAACGCAACAGAAAGAAGTGCAATGATATTTATGCATTATATATATATATAATAAGTTAAATATATAAGTATATTTTTTATTTATATGTTTATTTGGTAAAAAAAAAAAGTTTAAGTGTTCGTTAACAAATAATAGAGTATTCTTGTTGAAATTTCTCTACACTTTAAAGGTGTGGTTCACTGTTTTTTTCTAGGCTTGATTGTGTTTATGGGGTGCAGTCTAACATGTGTTAATGCTTCGTTTTTAAAAAAAAACGCATTCTTTTTCACATAATTTACCTTTACCTACGTGCTGATCATTTCCTTCTTTTATGAAGCCCCTCCCTCAGAAATAGGCGATGGGCTCTGATTGGTTAGCTAGCCCAGTGTGTTGTGATTGGCTCAACCGTCTTTAGTGCGCGTCTAAATGTCCCGCCCCTCACCTCAGCGGCATGTCCTCCAGTTGTATTGTAAACAACGGCGTCGTTAATATCGCTTATCAGTTTGAGCCCGATTGAGAAGCAGAAGATATTACTGAAGAGGATCGTGCAGAACCTGTGCAAGCACGGCTTTTAATGGTAGGCCTATGTTTTTTGTTTGTTGTTGTCTCATACGTTTAGATACGCTGTTATTTGTAAATGCTACTGCTTATGTAATTTTAAAAGACGATATCTCCGTTTGCATTGAACTTTCAGCTTCGTAACTTTGCAGATATTGTTTATGCTCAAACAGCAACATTACACACTAACTAACGTTAAGTGCTCCGGTTGTATTGTAAACAATGGCTCTTTAATATCGCTTATCAGTTTGAGCCCGATTGAGAAGCGGAGGATCAGATTATTATTGAAGAGGATCGTGCAGAACCTTTGCAAGCACGGCTTTTAATGGTAGGCCTAAGATTTTTGTTTGTTGTTGTCTCATACTTTTAGATACGCTGTTATCTTTTAATATACGGTTTTATCCTGATTAAAGCTTTAATACAGTACGGCAACTGCACGCGCGTCCATGTATAACGCTTCTCATAACTATAGTATGTGAAAATAAGTGTATTCACTGAGCTGATGATCTGAGAGAGAGAGAGAGAGAGAGAGAGAGATGCAGAGCGTGTGCAGAGCAGGGCGACGCGAGGAACAGTATTAAGAACCGCTGCTTTAGAACATTGATTTTGAAGCTTGTGAATCCATTAGAATCGTTAGAAGACAGAATCGCTATTCATATATGAATAGATTTTTACGTGCACCTCTAGTTTTCTCTTCCTCTTCTCTAAAGAAGCGCAGCATGGCCTCGCCCCCTTTGTTGCCTTTTCCAGAGGGCGGGGTTTATCTGGGTTTGTTACGTCATGAACCCGAGAAGTAACTCGTTGTAGTCCCTACCAGCCGTTTTTGTAGGCATTAAACTGCCAGAATTTTAAACCACGATATCCCTTTTTGCATTGAACTTTCAGTTTCGTAACTTTGCAGATATTGTTTATGCTCAAACAGCAACATTACACGCTAACTAACATTAAAAAAGTGAAATCACAATGAACCACCCCTTTAAGAATACTCGCACATCCCCCACCGAACCGTACCGAAACCGTGACCCCAAAAGCCCAATACATGCCGAACTGTGAAAAACTTGAACCGTTACACCCCTATTCAATGCAGTCTATGGGCTGACACTACTATGCCTACAGTTTGATTCCTACACATACTGATTAACAAAAAAAAAACTGTATACCTTGAATGCACTGTAAGTCACTTTGGATAAACGTCGGCCAATAGCATAAATGTAAATGTAATATGCAAATGTACAAAACATGCCACAAGCATATGACATCTCCCTTTAACACACACACACATTAAACCGCTCATTCTTCCATTTTTGCAGAATGCAATAGAAACAGAAAGATAACCCACAGCTCAAAATAAAGTACAAGATGAAACCTTTTTAAACAAAGTAAACACACACTGTGGACAATGGCAGCATTCATATCAGAGGAGCAGACCAATCAAAAGAACCATTAACAAGCGCATGAATCCAATCCACCCCGACCAAGAAAACACACACACACACACACACACTCTCATCTCCAGTGCGATCACAACCGAACACAACAGCAACGTCCTGAACCTATAGCCTAATCTCTGTGTAAGGCAGCGGGAATGGAGAGACAGTCAAAAAACATTCTGAAAATGACCTTTAATAAAATTGAGGCAAGATCTTCATCCATATCAGAATAGTTTATTGCCATCGTCATTATTATGAATTTTTTTTTTTTTTGTATTTAGCATTTGTTTTCATTTCAAATCTGAAGTGTTCTTTTTTTGGATGATAAAATGACAAAAACTGATGTGTCTTACTGTTGATTTTCCTTTTGCAGGGTTTCTGCAGGATTTTTAAGCTCAAATTTAAGACTTTTTAAGACCTTTTTTTAAGAACTGCACAAATAAAATTAAAAATATATGAACGGGGTAGGGCAATGTCTATAGTAACATATTAAATTGTAAAATGACTGTAAAAAGCATGATTATTCTTCTTATCTATCCACCAGTTCACATTTACAGCTCCGTGTTTTTGCAGGGTAAAAACATGGGTCGACTTTCACATTGGTCTGAACAAAAACAACCCCAATACTGTGTTCCTGCAATACCAGAGGCTGCAGTTTCAGGACTGCATTTGTAGGACCGCATTTCTACTAGGACCCTATTTTTTTGTGACATCGTCATCTAGCCAATTCTATTCCAACAGAAGAGACCTGATTCAAACATCAAACAAACAGATGCAAAGACTAGATCCATGGAAACTATTCATTTTTTATATTTCCATCTTATTTTTGATGTAAGAGCTGGCGTGAACTTGAGTGCGTGAGGTGATGTCAGCAATCTCCATTTAGCCTATTTAGCTGCGCAAAAAAGTTCACTGTGCTGCTGTGTGTGTGCTTGTATTCAAATTATTTTACATTTATTAATGTACTAATAAACACACTAATTTGTACCACAATTGTTTTACCGTTTACTGCACTTAAGTGGGTCAGACATCAGACGTGAAGTGCTGCGCTGCGGTTAATGAACAAGTCTCGCAAAGACACAAGTCTTTCTTTCTAAGAAAACTATACAAAATGAAATAAATTAAGTTAACTATTTCAAGAGGGTTATCAACGGGTATGTTTAGGGTTAGGAGTTGGTTTGGACAATAATTAAGTGTATACAAATAAACAACTACATAATTCCTTAAAAATAATAATATACAGAATTGAATAGCAAGTGCTATAGAATAGTATGAGCTGCTAATATATGCAATAAAAAACAAACAAAAAAAACTGGCCTATAGTGTCCTAGAAATGCGGTCCTGAATAAAACAGGGTTATTGAAAATGCACATTCATTCTCTGCCAGCAGGAGGCGCTTTTGGAACGGCAGAAATAGAACTGTTTCCCCGGTAACAGCAGAACACAAAGCAGCACGGCACCGGACTGTGAAACGCGCAGCGCTCGTGTTTATTTAATAAAATCATAGCCTTTTGAAGTTTAATCGTCACATTAAGCCATATCGCAATTCTGGTCTTTCTGTCCCCAGATTTAAGACCTCCTGAAACCATAATTAAGACTTTCTTGTACAATTTAAGACTTTTTAAGGCTTTAAATTTGTTACAACTAGGGCTGGGCGATATAGCTAAAAAATGTATCAACAATATAATTTTTCATATCGTTCGGTATCGATAATTATTGACATTTTTTTAAAAGTTTTACAAGAGCAATATAATTTTTTTTTTACATTTAACCATTGTATTTTTCAATTAACTCAATTTATTGAGACAAACAACAATTTTTTTTGTTTTAACAGTCAAACACAAAATAAAAATTAAACAAATATCTCATTTCTAATGTTTTATATTCAGATTAAATAGGTTAAACTTTTGGCTTGTTTCCCGAGGCCACAGGAGGGCGCAATGAGCAAAATAATGCAGCACATTAAATTGTCAACGCAAGGAAATAACAGTCTATAAAAAACCGTGCATTACGTCTAAATTAACTAATATAACTTAAATATAATTTCGTAAATTGCATAAACAATTATGAACAAAACAGCATCATGTATTTATGCATTGCT
>NW_015626864.1:1033025-1037043 GCF_001515625.1 Sinocyclocheilus rhinocerous
CAATTTTTTTTGTTTTAACAGTCAAACACAAAATAAAAATTAAACAAATATCTCATTTCTAATGTTTTATATTCAGATTAAATAGGTTAAACTTTTGGCTTGTTTCCCGAGGCCACAGGAGGACGCAATGAGCAAAATAATGCAGCACATTAAATTGTCAACGCAAGGAAATAACAGTCTATAAAAAACCGTGCATTACGTCTAAATTAACTAATATAACTTAAATATAATTTCGTAAATTGCATAAACAATTGTGAACAAAACAGCATCACGTGTTTATGCATTCCTATGTGAATGGCTTGGTTTCGGTTTTAACCTAATCAAGATCTTCTACGCATTGAGCTACTATATTTCTCTAATATTTTGAATGAATAACGCAGCAACTGCGCATCTTGTGGGCAAAACTAACAAAACATTAAACTACAACGTCACTTACATCATCATCACAGCATCTCGTGCGCCACTGATGACGCTCCCTGACGCACACCTAACATTCGATTGTACTATTTTTGCATTCAAATGCAAATGTTTATTTTAAATTCGACTAATATTCTTTTTTTTTCACAATCTCCTCATCACAGGCAGGCACAGCACTCATGTTAGTGTTTGTGTGTGCTGTCTGCGTCACATTTTTTATATCGTTATCGAAGAAGGTGTACCGTCGATAAATATCGATACCGTTTTATCACCCAGGCCTAGTTACAACTAAATTTAAGACTTTTTAAGACGCCACGGAAACCCTGGTTTGGTTCCAGTAGTGGCGCAAAAATTGCACTCTTCACCAAAGAGAAAAACACAATGTCTGTGTAGCACAACCACAATGCAGATCTACAGCAAGCCACAACAATGTCCCATACTCAAAGTCACTGCTTTGAGAACCTCAGATTTCATGGTTTGTCCAAATAGCATTAAAATATGACTAATTCGCTGTCACTGTAACATTTTAGATCATCTCAAGTAAAGCCCTTGGCCCTTCAAAATGGATTTAAAGCATACAAATTCACAGTCAGAAAGTAAAAAAAAAAATTGGACACTGGAAATAGAAATAATATGAGAGATGCAAAGGCCATTATCATCTTGGTAATGGCATAGAAAAACTGTGTGTGTCTGTCTCTCTTTCTGTGTGTGTGTGTGTGTGTGTGTAGTAACTGAATACAATAACAGCACTGTGTTTGCTGCATCTGTCTCTTTCTTTTTTGTAGCTCTTAGCACAGTGTCAATCACACACTCCCCTTCCCCCACACGCATTCAAACCCAAACCTCCAAACCTTCTCGCTGTCTGTACAATCACCTACATTCTTCACTGACAACCTTTCACACCATGTGCAAAATTTACTTTTTGCCATTCCAGTGGCTGGTGAACATTTGCATTATTTTATATATACACTACCATTCAAGGATAATGATCATTAGAGCAATAATATTTTAAACTGTTGCCAATAACAATTCATTGTTTAAAATTTTATCTAAATCATATGTTTAAAAACAGTAGCTAATATGGCTGCAATATTATGACAAAAATCATTTAGATTTTTGTCATAATTTTTTGTCAATTTTTTGTCAATTTTTCTCTTGATACCAAAATAATGATTATTAAAGGGGTCATATGATGTGATTTCAATTTTTCCTTTCTCTTTGGAGTGTTACAAGCTCTTGGTGCATAAAGAAGATCTGTAAAGTTGCAAAGACTAAAGTCTCAAATCCAAAGAGATATTCTTTATAAAAGTTAAGAGTCAGCCACGCCTACCTAAAACGGCTCGTTCTAACACGCCCCCACATGTCTACGTCACGATGTGGGAAGATTTGCATAACACCTTTATAGCTGGGACCGCTCCATCTTTCAGTATCAAATGATGTGCTAATCCAGCGTCGAACTGGGCATTGTTTATAAAACGTTCGTCGACAAACACGCTTGTGAAACTGCGTTGCTGCTCCGGAAAAACAAACTGCATCCACCTGCATCCACAAAAGGCTATGAAGAGGAAATATACTGTATTTTACAAATACAGCAAATCACTAAAATACAATAGAATTAGGCATGGGTCGGCATGAGATTTTGACGGTATGATAACCTTAAGCAAAACTATCACGGTAGCACGGTATTGTCCTTACAGCTCTAAAATTTGTTATTTTTAAATGACTGGGTATAAAAAAAATTCTTTTTTCCGCTGAACACAATATATTTTGTTTTTGAGCAACATACAGAATATTAGGAACAGTAGAATTTGGTTATTTTTTCTTTGATTTGTTTCCTAAAAAAAGAGAGAAATAAAGACTGATGTCTTTACGTTGAAATAAAGAAATAAAGTGAAATTAAATTACTGTGAAATAAAGACTGATGTCTTTATTTAACCTAATCTGTAATTACAGTTATTTAATTGTAGTTATATAATTCATATACATATCATTTATATCATTTCATATCATTTAGTTATATAATTTCATAAAAGCACAGTGGTATTTAAACGCACTGTGTATTTTGGTGCCTTAAATTAGGTCATAATAACGTCTGTTTCCGTGTAAAATATTAAGGGTGAGGGTGATGATTTTCCCCATGGCAGCTCGCAGATGGGCAGGCAGGCAAATCAGCGCCGCTGGTCCAGAGAGATGAGAGCATGAGTGCGATGCGCTGGAATTTCCCCGCTTTGTCCTAGACTACCCATCTGTCATTTCATCCTGATTAACGGTTTAAAGTTAATGTTGTACACAAATGGATGAGTGCACACATATCTGACCAGCGACCACACACTGTCAGTGATGGAAAATGCATAGAGCGATGCCCACCTGAATTTCGGTCTCATTACTCAAGCTGCTCCTGCAATCTTGCCATTTTAAAGATGATCGGTCACAAAACCGGCAGATATCGGCAATCCTTTTTGTACGAAGCCGTTGGACCGCTACGGTAAGTCGGGAAATGAATACGGAACCATATTGGACATATTGGATGTGGATGCTCGTTTAGAGGAAAATATGAGTCGTCAGGGCGAGCTTCCTCAAGGAGAGCTGTGGTCGACGCCTACAAGACAAAACCCCGCCCAAGTCCCGCCTACTATCTTGACAGTGATTTATATTTAAAAATTCTGATATAAATAATAATCGTAAACCATGTTATTACGATAAATACGCGATGAAAATCAATTAATATTTGGCATCTATTTTCCAATAGTTTGACGGCCTCGTTCAAAATGAACCATAGTAGGCTGCGTTGAATTCAAAGCACAGTGGTATTTAAACGCACTGTGTATTTTGGTGCCTTAAATTAGGTCATAATAACGTCTGTTTCCGTGTAAAATATTAAGGGTGAGGATGATGATTTTCCCCATGGCAGCTCGCAGATGGGCAGGCAGGCAAATCAGCGCCGCTGGTCCAGAGAGATGAGGGCATGAGAGCATGAGTGCGATGCGCTGGAATTTCCCCGCTTTGTCCTAGACTACCCATCTGTCATTTCATCCTGATTAACGGTTTAAAGTTAATGTTGTACACAAATGGATGAGTGCACACATATCTGACCAGCGACCACACACTGTCAGTGATGGAAAATGCATAGAGCGATGCCCACCTGAATTTCGGTCTCATTACTCAAGCTGCTCCTGCGATCTTGCCATTTTAAAGATGATCGGTCACAAAACCGGCAGATATCGGCAATCCTTTTTGTACGAAGCCGTTGGACCGCTACGGTAAGTCGGGAAATGAATACGGAACCATATTGGACATATTGGATGTAGATGCTCATTTAGAGGAAAATATGAGTCGTCAGGGCGAGCTTCCTCAAGGAGAGCTGTGGTCGACGCCTACAAGACAAAACCCCGCCCAAGTCCCGCCTACTATCTTGACAGTGATTTATATTTAAAAATTCTGATATAAATAATAATCGTAAACCATGTTATTACAATAAATACGCGATGAAAATCAATTCATATTTGGCATCTATTTTCCAATAGTTTGACGGCCTCGTTCAAAATGAACCATAGTGCAATGTTCTAACGTCAGCGGATCTCGTGATTGACAAAAGTTCAAC
>NW_015626865.1:0-209 GCF_001515625.1 Sinocyclocheilus rhinocerous
ACCTTCTCTTTGAATTCAGTTAGGTCGGTCCGTCTCTCTCTCTCTCTCTATCCCTGTCACTCCTGGGTTCACTTCCTGTTTATGCTATCACCTTCTCTTTGAATTCAGTTAGGTCAGTCCGTCTCTCTCTCTCTCTCTCTCTATCCCCGTCACTCCTGGGTTCACTTCCTGTTGATGCCATCACCTCCTCTTTGGATTCAGTTCGGTCG
>NW_015626865.1:422-587 GCF_001515625.1 Sinocyclocheilus rhinocerous
TACCTTTGTTTAGCTTGAATGTACCAATTCAGCTAAGTTGATTTTAATTAAATCTGAGACTTAATTGAATCAATTTATCTATTTTTCCTTTTAGTTTCCTACAGCTAATAGGACCTTTTTCGTTTTACTTTTACCTTATTTTAGTTTATTTGTTCCATTTATCAT
>NW_015626866.1:0-5149 GCF_001515625.1 Sinocyclocheilus rhinocerous
AGGGAATCCTGGAACACGGCGACTGCCCACTCCAGCACACCCCCGCCTTCATCAGCAAACACACACACTGAACCCACACGCCTGCAACACACTGTCCTTCACACACACACACACACACACGCTGGCATTTCATCCCCTAGGCAGCAGGGGAAACCCTGTGTGTGTGTGTGTGTGTGTGTGTGTGAGTCATACCTGCACAGATGATAAGATAGATACAGTGAAGCTGAGAGTGCAGTGGAGTGACACCGATAAGCATTTGCTGACTAACAGGAAAAGAGCGAGGCACATGGAGGAGGCGTTAAAATTGGGATACTCTTAAGAACACTGATAAATCATCATAGCTTCATTCTTTCTTTTAAAATGACAACAAAGTTATGCTACCACGGCAGTATTAAGCATAAACATTACATTAAATATGAAAAAAGAATCATTATCCATTTATTAAATGCATGTTATCTTATTGAGAATGATTCATCAATGTACTTTTTTGTCCTCATAATTTTTAATCAGAATGTCATAAGTCAATATTCTGGTAAAACTTCAGACCTCTCTGGCTATGTATGCTGGAATTCTCCAATCATTTAGAGTAGGTTTACACGGCAATTATGTACTAAAAACAGGATATATGTGTGTATGTGTGTATACTGTATATATATACATACATACAGTATATATACACACACACACACACACACACACACACATACAGTGGAGATCAAAACTAGAGAACAAATTATGAATACTTGATTTTTTCAGAAATAATGAAAAACACTTTGCTGGTGTGATCTTGGTCCACTCTTCTTCCAGTTTCGTCCACTGTTCAGTAACTGTAGTGGGTTTCTTAGCCATAGCTTTGTCTCCAAGGATTTTCCAGAGATTTTCAATCAGGTTTAGATCAGGACTCTGGGCTGGCCATTTTGTTTTCAGCTTCAAGGAACTACTTTACCTGTTTTGCATTGTGATGAGGGCGTTGTCTTGCATGAAAATTGCAGGCTGATTAGGAGATGCTTGCAGGGAAGTTGCCGCATGTTGCCACAGGAGGTTCTGATAAACATTTGCATTCACTCCGCAATGTAGCTGTATAAGAGGCCCAACTCCTGCTGCAAAAAACATCCCCCAAACCATGACACTTCCTCCTCCACCTTTCACTGACTTATTTACGCACTCAGGCTTCAGTCTATCCCCAGCTTGACGACAAACAAACTGTTCCCTTTCAAGGGAACTTCGAACTGCGTCCTCTAGGGGTCGCTATGGGGAACGCCTCGTCGTGACCCGTGTCTGAAGCATACATTGAAAAAACACCAACAACACGTTGGCCGGCGACAGCCCATGACGTCACTACCGGTGCGACTATAGTATAAATAGGCACCGGGAGAACATGTCATTCTCTTCTTCTTCTTCATTGACTGTTTTGTTTGAAGTGTGCATTTGAACATGGTAAGAGCGATCTACTATCTATTATTATGGCGAGCACTAGCAGAGCGTTTAGAGGGTGTGCATCCGTGTGTCCCCTCAGCTAGAGATTTACTGCTAGCCATTCCAGCTTTATATCTTAGATCGAGTTGGTGACTCTCAAACATATTGGGTTTGGTGTGCACCATTCCATCTATGAGCTGCTCTTTCAGAGTGCCACGAGAGCCCCTTAGAATGGTATCCTAAAATCCATGTTATGGTAAGTGTGCATGTGAAGGCTTTGTGCACTTTCTAAAATCCACATTGTGGTAAGTTCGCACGCTAGTTCTTTGCGTTCTTTTCTAAAATCCTGTATGGTGAGGGCTTCGCGCGGTTGCTGTTTTTTCAATGTATGCTTCAGACACGGGTCCTGGATGAACATTACTGTCCAAAAATATAGACTAAACCCAATCCCTACCCCTAAACCTAACCCTACCCATAATTTATTCTTAAAATCAGTGTGAAATGATAGCTGATTAACAAGGGTGTAGAGGCACCTAACCCTGATCGTAAGCCTAAAACAGATATTTCCCGAAAAGTTATCCCTCAATTCTGATTGGTTAATTGGAACATGTTGTACTTGGTGAAATCACGTTCACCCTTTTGATTCTTTCTGCTGATGAGAGGCTTTGTCACTGCAGAGTGCACTTTCAGTCCGGCTTCTCTTAAACGTCGAGACACTGTATGCCGAGACAGATCCTTACCCTGTTCAGCGCTGAACTGGTGAGCAATTCCAGCTGCAGTGTTGAACCCATTGCCCATTGAGATTCTCAGCATTATCCTGTCTTCTCGAGCATTTGTCTTTTGTGGACCTTTTTGGGGGACTTGAATGAATTAGTGTCATTGTAAAGCTGCAATGTTCAAGAAATCACAGATTTGGAACAACCAACTTCTCTTGCTGTGGCTGCTATTGGCCTTCATCTGGACGACCTGCTGTCAGAGGGTTTCCGTCACCTTAGAACAGCTCACCATCTTGCAAAGTCAGTGAAACCTGGAAAGTTAGGCTACCAGTTAAATAGGGTTTGTCAGATAATTAGGAATTAGAATGAGGTGCCAGATTAACACAAATAACTGAGAGGTATCTGAAAGTGTTCTCTAATTTTGATCTGTGTTCTTTTTCAAGTATCTCATTTGATTTTTTATACTGTGCTTCAGAATAAATTTAACTCATGAAATATGCTTAAAAAGCTGCGCTTTTACTCCTGTTAGGATAACTACAAATATGACTAAGCAGTGACCTTGAAATTTAGGAAATTGTAGGTTGTTCTCTAATTTTGATCTCCACTGAATATATATATATATATAATTATTATCATTATTAACACGGATGCATGAAAATTACTAAACGTGGTATTACAAACGCATTCTTCTACAGGGCGTTGAATACAAACACTCAGGATGGCAAAAGCATGCATGCACTTGATGAAAGTGAAAGTGACGTGACATGTGGCCAAGTATGGTGACCCATACTCGGAATTAGTGCTCTGCATTTATCCATTCCAAAGTGCGCACACACACAGCAGTGAACACACACACACCGTGAACACACACCCGGAGCAGTGGGCAGCCATTTTTTTGCTGCGGCGCCCGGGGAGCAGTTGGGGGTTCGGTGCCCTACAATCCCTGCCGGTACGAGATTCGAACCCGCAACCTTTGAGTTACGAGTCCGAATCTCTAACCATTAGGCCACGACTTCCCTCGTGCCAATGTTATCACTAATTTGTGTTTTTGTAGTTTACATGGAGATGATAATGATATCGCTTTCAAAAACTTGCACTTTGACATTTTTACAAAATTTACATTTTCAGGCACCAAAAATACCTATGATGAGTAAACAATCGTCCAAAAAGCATAAACGTTTTCCATTTTTAGTTAACATGGTGTAAACTCCCCCGTAGTCTGCTTAAACCTGCCCCTTTCTTATAATCAACTGAAAGCACTTGTTCACATCTTCATCCATCCAGTCAACAACCGGTGGATTGAACCAAGACCCTGTCCTACATTGGGCTTGTCCCAGTAACCACACTTGCGGTCTTTGCATTTGAGCACTTGTCTACTTGCATGTCATATTTCCTGTATTTGGCTCAAGTGTTCAAGTGGCCTGCAAGTAGGGTTGCAAAAACATGGAAAATTTCCAGTAAATTTCGGAGATATTCCAGAAATTTTGGAAACTTTCCAGGATTTTTTGGAATATTCCAGGGATTTTTGGAAAGTTTCCGGAAATTTACCGGAAAGAGAAGAGATTTCACTGATGGAAGTTAAAACTGAAGCTGAATTGTGTGTGACAATTACATTACTTACATTACCATATATGATGTGCATAAGACTGAAGAAAATAATCAGCAAAAATGTAACAAGTACTTTTCCAGTCAAAATGAAATTGTAAGAAATTGGAAGGAGTAAAATGATTTTTTTTTCCCCTTCAGAAATATAATCAAGTATCGGTTTACAAAATACTTAAGTACAGTAATCAAGTAAAATTACTCATCATTATAATTACTTAGTATTTAACACCGCTGCCTGATGGGACACACTATATAGTGTTATAAAAATACAAGTAAAGTTTTATTTACACATTTTTATTTTACTACGTTATAATACTTTGCACTTTAAAATAAACGACTAAATGTCTGGTCATCAGTACCTGTGTAACAGACGACACAATTTAATTGTGAAACACTACATTTACTACGAAATTATATGTAACATCTGATTAATTTAACTTACACGGTCTCTGTCTTGAACAGGAGCGCTTCACAAAAATGAACCGAAACTCAGCGAATACTTGCCTCACAGACATGATAAATACATCTATAGAAAGCTTTAAATTACTACTTTAAAACGAAATAATTCTAATCGAAAACAAAAACTCTTTCATTATGTAATCCGTAAAGATGCAATTCTCTCTAAAGGCACATCCAGTGAGGAGATGGCGAGTCTGGATCATCAACTTCATCTTTGCGACACTGACTCAGAAAACACTAGTTTATTAATAAATAATTCAAAAACCTTTTTACAATTTCCCCCAGACACATTCATGGTAATTTTGCCGGGGCTTTGCAGCAAGCTTTAGCTTAATGCATGCGCTTGAACACAGAATAGGCTAGCCTAAATATTAAAGGTTCATTATGGTTTAGAATTTAAGGAATTAATCTCTGGTCAGGGGCAGCCCTAGTTTAAAGCCAGTCCTCCTTTTTTTTCTATAACTCTATTTATTTTTCTATAAAGGCACGCTCGCTGCTGGCGGGGTCACTAAACACCATCCGAGCCGGTCTTGACAGTAGCATTATCTCGTGTTGTTTCCACCAGTGTGGTAAATTTTTTTCATCACCATAATTGATAGATGTCTAAGATAAAAAAAAAATAAAATAAGGAGAAGCCTAAAACAGGCCCAATGCCTGCCCGCGTCTGAGCTATGACTTGAAAATTGTCCCGAAGCCCGTAGGTGCGTAAATAAGTCGGGACCCGTTGGGATCGGGCTGAAATGCAGGGCTCTAGATGTCAGAGACACGGCTGTCTGAGTAACAACACGCTGAATGGAGTTGTTACTCGCGTATCCTTGTGATTGAATGCATTAAAATCGCTTGAATATTCAAATTGGCAAGGTGTATTTGTCCGTTAAAGCACAAGATGACGCACTTAAAAAAAAAAAAAAAAAAAATTAAAAATGAAAAAATAAAAATAATTTAAAAATTAA
>NW_015626866.1:5223-7044 GCF_001515625.1 Sinocyclocheilus rhinocerous
AAAAAAAAAAAAAAAAAAAATTAATCCAAAGTCGTGATTTGGGGCTCCCTATAGCCACCCCCCGTAATGGCGCCCCTGATCACAACTCATATTGGTAATTACACACACACACACACACACACACACACACACACATATATATATATACATATACATATATATTCAATGTGGTTCTCTCTTCATAACTATGTAAATATAGCAGCGCATAGTGCTACACTACAGATGCACCGATTGCAATTTTCTTGGCCGATTCCGATTTTTCGTTAGTGTGATCTGCCGATACCTATTTTTGCTGTTACTTTAATTTCTGTAGTCTTTATTGTACAAATTAAATACAGATTAATGCTTACCATTAAGGTTACAAAACGTATTCATTTTGTTCTTTGATTAACATGACAGACAGCAGCAGGAATATTGGACTGTGGTCCCTTTAAGAGTTTATCCACGGCCCAATATACTGTTACACAACATGCGTTCTCTTTCTCAACTATTTAACGTTCCAAAACTTACTGTGTTTAACTGGATACTCGCCAAAAAATCGGCCGATTCCGATCCCTGGCCGATCGATCGGTGCATCTCTATGCTACACACTTAGTAAAGTTGTGGAAATGTAATTTCTTCAGCCTCTGTTCTTTGTGTGGGGGAGGATGAGGTTGAAAAGAGAAAAAAATTTGATATTTGGTGGTTAGGTCCAGCCAATTATAAATGAATAGCAATTAAATCCCTATTAAAAGCTATTATGAGGACTCAACAGGCATGTAATAATCCTTAATTAGCTCAAGGTCACTTGATGTCTTAAGGAGCTTCAAAGGACAGTAAAAACGAACTCTGTGGGAGGTTTTGGGGGTTGTGTTCAGCAATAATCTCTCTTTATTCATGAACTTTAGGATGAGTGACCTGGAAAAGTGTCAAAATGGCACAATAAATACATTAATTAGATATTAAACGAACTATAAGGATTTCGACAAAATGTAGCAGAAAGTTCCAGCAAAATTAGCATTTCTAATACTAACATGTGAATTCAAGTGGCGTTAGGTGCAATACAGTACTGTATATCCAGAACTTCAAATGACATTAGGATATCACACTTCAACAAGACTCCTACTGTATAACAGCGCACAGTCTTTTAAAATGCACCAATCTAGACTAAATTGGATCGACTCTGGGTTTTACACGCAATGTCTCTCTCTGTAAAGAGGCAGTACTCAGTGAATCACCGCAGTGGCTGTTTAATTCTTGTATTATAATTGAGATAGAAGCAGCTCAGAGGTTATAGAAACTGCTGGGGAACCAGGAGCACTTCACGGAGAGGTTAACGAACCCCGCAGCCCTCTGGGAGATGGAGTATGCTGTTAATTTGATGAACGTGGGAAATGAATGCTTTTATGCTTTTATTGACGGTGACCAGAAAACGGCCTTTGCGGGAATGAAAGGTTTTTAGTCTTGCAGCCGCTCGGCTCACTGCGGCAAAACAATGCCGCTGAATGCATTTGTTGGAAGAAAACTAAGTACATAATTGTTTTGACGGTAATTACAGGGGCAAAATGTTTCTTCATTAATTCCCCCTTTTTTCATGGAAATAGTACAATGAAAACATACAGAAGTGTGAGTGCCACACTATATTACATGTTTTATGCAATGAATGAAAAAGTTACCTGCACATTTTATCGACGGGGTCTATACTGTTCCATCACGACAGAAGTGAGAACTTTGACAGACTCTATCAAATTAAAACCATCTAACTTTTGCTACAAAATATATTAAAAAGAGCTGTATATAATTCAATAATATATACAGCATATATATAATTTAAAGTTTCAT
>NW_015626866.1:7757-14080 GCF_001515625.1 Sinocyclocheilus rhinocerous
ATATATATATTTTTTTTTTTTAAGTGAAAGCCTTAAAGGTACAGTAGCAAAAATACTAAATATATCAATTTAATTATATGTAAAATAATTAGAAAATTATATATACAGCCCTTTTGTATTAACATTTTTGCTACTGTACAATATCTCTACAAAAAAAGTATACAAACTTTTTAATAATATATAATTATTAATGTGATAGGATTAAATTATAATAATGATCACTTTTTTAAAGAGAGGCATTAAAGGTACAGTAGCAAAAATACTAAATGCAAATAAATATAAATGTACAAATATTTAAAAAGTATTTAAAAAATATATATATACAGCCCTTAAATTTGTATTTAGTATTTTTGCTCCTGTACCTAATTTCCACAAACATATTTGGACATACTTTAAATATTATATAAATGTAATAGGATTTATTTAGTTAAAACAACTCTCTTTTTTTGTAGATATAAGTATTAAAGATACAGTTGCAAAAGTACTAAATATAAATGTAAATATATTCAAAAGTAGTTAATAAATCTATCTGTACGCATAGATATTTTTGTAGAGATAAGACACAATAGCAAAAGTACAGTTGCAAAAATTCTAAATACAAATGTAAATATATTTAAAAGGGATATATACTGTACCTGACCTTTCAATACTATATAATAATAATAATATATAGGCCTATTATTGATGTAATTGGATATATTTAATATTAAAGGAAAAATTCTAAGCGTACAAAGAAAGGATGAATAATTACAAACTGCAAAATTTTTTTTTTTTTTTTACATTCTCTGAAAGTTCTTGGCCATGCAAAATTCGCTGTCACGATGCAGTTGCCAGCGGGTGTTGCTGTGTGGTGCCTAAGGTGTTATGAGTGATTTTAATGTGTTGCTATGTGGTTGTTAGGGTGTTCGGAGTGATTATAAGGTGGATGGTTATTAGTCCATTTTCAAATAAATCACAAGTCTAATCACTTAGAAAAGATCCCGAACATCTTTCCCCAACAAGCCATTATTCATTTCCACAGCACAAATTATGCAAGTCACACACCAAAATTTAACTTTGTTATTTCAGATTTCAGTCCAAAAGAACTGCACTTGTAACAGGCAAAAAAAATTTACCCATCTAACAATATGCATAACAGCAGCACAGCGTTAACAATCTGACCGTGATGGCTGCTTGCTTTCTGTTTATCACTGTAAAAACAGTCTTTTTCTCTGTACATGAAGTGAATCTCCTGGGGACGTGCAGCGCTATAGCGTTCGAGCTGCATAACGCCTCTCTTAACCTTTGCCTTCCTGTGTTATTCTTACCTGAGAGCGCTGCTGCGTCTGCAGCACACGAATACATTTTTTTTTGTAAACGAGTAACATCTTCATCATTTAGAGCTGCGAGCTGTTTATGTTTCTTGACTGCTGGACAGGCAGGGGAGCAGGGGAGAGAGAGAGGCAGGGGCTGCAGGGGAGGAAGCAAAGAGAAGAGGAGGGGGAAGAGAAAGAGGGGAGCGATTTAATCCCCCCCAAAGGAACTCCCCTCTGAACCCCGTATCATGAACTCGCAGGCAAAACTCGTCGCCATGGGCAACACCACACACAATGTGCTGTCTTTTTAATTTCATCAGCTGTGAGAAATCTATACCGAAGCGGCAAGGTAGAGGGGGAGAGAGAGAGAGAGAGACGGAGATAAAAAAAAAAACCACAATGCAACAGGCGAAAATAAAAGCTAGTTGCTTGACTAATTGTTGCAGTTCAGAACGAGACAGTGAGAAAGGGGTCTATAGGTCATGATGGTCAGTGGTCTGCAGTTGTGTAGGAAATGCTTAATAGCATCATTCAAAATCACGCCAAAAAAACCCATCTTTCATAGATCGATAATTACTCTTAAAAATAAAGGCTTTTAATGACACCTATGGTTTCATGAAGAACCTTAACATCCACACTCTTAAAAATAAAGGTTCTTCATTGACATTGATGGTTCCATGAAGAACCTTTGACATCTATGGAAACTCTTCTTCAGTGCACATTTTGGAAAAAGGTTCATTAGATGATTAAAATGTTTTTCAGACTGCACTTCACACAGTAAAAAAGTGGCTCTTTTAAGAACTGTTCACTAAATGGTTCTTTGGGGGACCCAGAATGGTTCTTCTATGACATCACTGTGAAAGACACTCTTTTGGAATTCTTTTATTTTTAAGAGAGCATGGGACCTTTTCATTGCACATAGTGTAAAAAATATTATTTTTCGATTTTTTAAATGTTCTGCACACTAAGAAAAAAAAAACGGTTCTTTTACAGCGGGAATCATATTCGGTTCCCCAACAAACCTTTCAGGGAATAGTTCTACAAAGAACCATTTTTGAACATTTCAATCACCTGAAGAACCTTTTTCCACTTTAAAGATCTTTTTTTTTGCATTGGAAAGGTTCCATGGATGTTAAAGGTTATTCGTGGAACTATTGATGTCAGTAAAGAACTTTTAATTTAAGAGTGCATTTCAAAATCTAAAGAAACTTTTTCCACTATTTACAAGTTCCATGGATGTTGAAGGTTCTTCAGGGAGCCATAAGGGCCTTTCGCACCGCTTTAGTTCCAGAACTAAATGTACAGTGCTAAAGTACTGGGACGATTTTGCGTGAACTATTTCCCAGTACCATTTAAAGGGTTGCATTCGCACCGAGAGTGTGTACTAAGAAGTGACGTAAGCCGGTCGACAGCGTCGTCATTTGTGCGCGGCGTTCAACAACAGAAACAAAGAACAACAGCATTAACAACAGGAGGATGGAGGACGCTGTGATCGGATCTGTTTTTGTTGTGTCTCGCGGGTTTCACAATAATGGAAATGGAAAGTCGACGTATACGTAAAGCGATTGAAAGAACGGAAAGGAGGACTAAGAATCTCCAACGACAACTGGCAGTGCTACATTTGCTACAAGTGCCTGCACTTCAGCGTCCGTCCATCTATCGCTGTTCTCCATACTTGCGAAATAAGTTGACACAATGTTTACAGTATGTTTACACGGCGTTTTAAATCATGGCGGGTGAGGTTGTTTTCGTACGCATTTGGCCAATCAATGTTTACTTACGTCACGATTAGTACCAGTTGTGCTGGTTAGACCCTGCTCCGGAGTAGGAGCTAATTTGGTTCTCGAAAAAGGCAGTCCGGTACTAAAATCGCACCCAGTTCCGGCGGTGCGAAAATGCCAAAAAGTGGGTAGTTCCACAATTAGTTCTAGTACTATGAAAAGGTTCCCGTGGTGCGAAAGGCCCTATAGATGCCAGTAAAGCACCTTTATTGAGTGCTGCACTCTTAAAAATAAAGGTTCTTTATTAGCATTGATGGTTCCATGAAGAACCTTTAACATCCATTGAACCTTTCCAATGCAAAACAAGGTTCTTTAAAGTGGAAAAAGGGTCTTCAGGTTATTCAAAGGATCCTCATACTAAGAAAAAAAAAACAAAAATGGGAACCAAAAATGGTTCTTCTATTGCATTGGTGTGGAAAAAAAATGAATCCTTGAAACCTTTATTTCTAAGAGTGTAAGATATTAAATTGATCTCATTTGGGTTTTTCTTTTGTATCAGACGCTGTACTGAAGGCATCATTGTGCAAATGAAGATGCATGGTAGCTACATTTACACATGTACTCAATTATCCACAATAAAATGCAAGTGTTTGGTATTTTGGTTCAAGCATGATTCATAAGGCCATGTTATGTCTGAATTCAGTGTCCATTGTCCAAATATGAGAGCCCTTCTGATTCCTTTGAAACATATACAATTTCTTATTGTCTGACTTTTCATACTTTTTGCCATCAGCGTAAACAAGAGCAATGAACTCTGAATTGAACGGCCTGCAGTTCAGATCTGAGTTGAGGTTTCATCTGCCCAAAAAGTGTTGAGCTAGGAGTGGTTCTTATTTGTGCAGAAATAAAAAAGGCAAACATAACATACAAGTTGGCTGAATTTAAAAAATGTGTAGTTCTGAAACAAAGATATCTGAATCAGCAAGCATCGCTCTCTTCTTTCATGTCATAGGTCAAGTGTATTTCCTCTACCTATATGCGAGGTAGGCAGCAAGTTTCAACCCACACCCGCTCCATATTACAATGACAGGAAATAAGGCTGCATGGGTATCAATGCAGGTTTCCTGGTTTACTGTGATTCCTATTCATAAGCTTTTGAATAAATTTGATTTCTATTTAATTGGGAATATTTAATCTATAATGTCCATATTGTTTGAGGGCAATGTTTCCAACTCATCTTTTTGAATTAAAATGTTTCTTGCATCTTATTTACAATACAGCACCTTTTTTTTTTGGACCACTGATATCATTTGGACAG
Organism: Sinocyclocheilus rhinocerous; assembly: GCF_001515625.1. Lineage (NCBI taxonomy): Eukaryota > Metazoa > Chordata > Actinopteri > Cypriniformes > Cyprinidae > Sinocyclocheilus > Sinocyclocheilus rhinocerous. The sequence continues at coordinate 12,092 of NW_015626866.1, forward strand.
AGGAGTCAATATCGGAGTCATTCGGATGTAAATATTAATCTAAAAAAAATCTACATTTTTACCCAGCCTATTTATTCTGTAGAATGGTATATTGTGGTAATGAATATGCATAGTATTGTTACCGTGGACTCTTCAAAATACTGTGAATAATTGTAGATACATAATTGAAATTGTTTAGTTTTTAAAATACACATTAGCTTCTTTTCCATCAACTGGTTAAAATTTAAATCGCTCAGTGTATGCTGTGTGAAAATTCTGTTCGTTTGTCGCATTGGTCTGAACAAAAACAGCAGATGGGCTTCACTCACTGACAGTAGGTGGCGCTTATGAAAAAAGATGAAAAAATTTAATGTAGAAGATTTTCACTCCAAAAATTGCTGGTAAATTTCACAAATGATCACAAAGAAACCAGAAAAAAAAACAAAAAAACATTGAATTAAACATGAAATTTAAATGTAGAAAAACGGAAACTTGTAAAAATCTAGTTCAATAATCGTTGTTTTATTTACAACTTTGAAAAATAATTTGTTTATTGTGCAGTTACATGCTGTATAGAGTGCAAATTTATTTTCCTAACACAGGCTTGTCATGGAGAAGAAAGGAAATCAAACAGTATTTAAATGTGTTAATAAATAAATATTGTTTTGTTATATTTTCACATTTTATCTTTATATTTCCATGGACTAAAACATGCCAGTCCAAAAAAAGATAGCTAGATATTTGTTGAAAATGTTCAGTTTCTTTATTATTTCTTTATCATTGTTCTTTATAGTTGTGTTCTTGTGCACTTACATTTGTTTGAAACATTTGTTTACTCAATACATTTTTTATGGTGTATTGTTTTATTGTCTGTTCAAGTTTCTTTTTATTATTTTGAAAAAAAAGGGGAAGAGGAAAACGTATCTTCTTATAACTTTAACTTTGCAACCTGTTTCCATAATGTAACCCTGTACCATGAAAATACTGTAAATGTTTCAGCACAAATTGTGATATGAAAATTTGCTGCCATCACAATCCCTATTAATATCCGAATTGTTTCTCCAAGACTGCAAATGGAGAGTTACATGAAAACGTTTTCTTGAAGGAAGATCTACTGTTTCTCCTGAGAAAAAGACCTCAGCAAACCCTCTGGAGTTTCAGAAGGGATCTCAACAATGTCTCAGACTATGCTCAGCACAAATGCTGTCAGTACGAAAGCAAAAGGTAAGCCTGCTGCTGCATTAACACTGTATTACGTGAGCAATGTGAAACAGCTGAGATGAATACTTCACAGAAGTCCTTTAAGTGTCCAGAACCAAGAAAGAGCAACCGCTGAACATTTTATTCCACTCACGACCTCTCAGTAATGACTATATACTTCTCTGGTTTTCTCCCTTACATCCAGGGGAATTCTCTTCTCCCTAGTACAGTTTGTGTTTTTGTTTGTTTGTGTGTGTGTGTGTGTGTGTGTGTGTGAGAGACAAAAAGGACAGCCTGTGAGGGGGTTACATTGTCTGCAGCGACGTCTCGGAAATCTACTCAAGGGTAGAACGGGATTTGGAGCACAATGGTTGTGGGTGTAAAGAAAGAGGGCAAATCTTACAAAGACGAGGTGTCTTAATGTGTGAAGCTACAGCCCTGGTGTGGATGAGCTTCAGTCAGCTTGTCTGCGCTGTCTGGATTGCTGAGAGGTTTTTTCCCTATCTCTGGCTGTTTTCATGGAGAGGATGTTCATTGTGGATAATGCTGTGATCAAGGGAAGAGGACTCTCAAATGCTGAGGAGATAATAGGCATTAGGGCATTTAAACAGAATGGCACTTCCTATCGGCTCTTGTTATGGATGACTTGAGAAGCCATTTTGAAAGTTCTATTGCATCCTAAAAAAAAAAAAAACTCAAAATTATAAACAAATCTCTTTCTCTTCACGAACTGAAAGCTCAACAAAAATATAACACTATTGAAGTTATTCACAGATCAGACACAGGCGGCTGATTTGGCCCGCTGCCCTG
>NW_015626866.1:14313-14817 GCF_001515625.1 Sinocyclocheilus rhinocerous
TTTATATTTATGCCTTCTCAATGTACCAAAGTGATAATTTCCGATTTTTTCACTTGATAATAAGTCGATAATAAATCATAAATCGGTTAGTCTTGACTGGCAGCGCTGCGCTATACGAATCAGCTCACGTGTGATCCGCGCTTCCGTCAAACGGTTCCGAACAGAACCGATGCGCGGGACTCGATGAAAGAGAGGAAGCTGCCAGAAGAAGCAGTGAAATTTAGCAACATCACTGACCTGTTCAGGGCTTCAAGTGCAGGTCAGTTTCATCTGTAAATACGCTAGAAATTATTGTCTTTATTAATGTAGTTGAGTATTAAACTGCTAGTATCTGTTAGGCTAGTAGCACCCCATTATTAAGACTTCCCCCCAATGGTTAGAGAGTCAGACTCGTAACCCAAAGGTTGCGGGTTCGAGTCTCGTACCGGCAGGGATTGTAGGTGGGGGGAGGGAATGTACAGCGCCATCTTCCACCTTCAATACCACGACTGAGGTGCCCTTGAG
>NW_015626866.1:15088-15502 GCF_001515625.1 Sinocyclocheilus rhinocerous
GCAGAGCACTAATTCCGAGTATGGGTCACCATACTTGGCCACATGTCACTTCACTTTATTATCATCATTCAGAATACTGTGCTAAAGAACATCGATATCGATTGTAAAGCTACATTAAAACATTTAGCAGAGACAGATATTCACTTGGATTTATTGTACAGGGAGGGAGGGAGGGAGCTAGAGCAACACAAAAATAATATGAGTAACAGGCTCACAGCCTAATAATTCAATAGTGTAGGCCTATTAGACTTTTTCAACAAATATATTGTACTAATTTTGACATTTATGCAAATGTAATTTATTCCAAACATCATTACATAATAATAATAATCAGAAATGTTTCTTCAACAGCAAATCAGCATATTAGAATGATTTCTGAAGGATCCTGTGACACTGAAGACTGGAGTAATGATG
>NW_015626866.1:15866-28957 GCF_001515625.1 Sinocyclocheilus rhinocerous
CATTAATAATAATAATAATTAAAAAAGATTTCAGGTTTCTTGAGCAGCAAATCAGCATATTAGAATGATTTCTGAAGGATCCTGTGACACTGAAGACTGGAGTAATGATGATGGAAATCCAGTGTTTCATCGCAGGAATAAATTACATTTTAAATATATATTCCAATTGAAAGCAGTTATTTTAAATAGTAAAAATATTTCACAATATTACTGCTCTTGCTGTACTTTGTATCAAATAAATGCAGGCTTGGTGAGAAGAAGAGACTTCTTTCAAAAACATTAAAAATCTTACTGTTCAAAAACTTTTGACTGGTAATGTATATCTGTATGAAATATAGGTTTATTAAATCAAGGGTATTTAAGTCATTTTAAGATAAATGACATTCTTTGCTAACAAACTGAAATGACGTGAATGTTTTCAACAAGGTGGACACAGAAGGGGGGTTGGTGGGGGGGGTGAAGGTGCAGTGCAAGAGAGAACCTTTAATTATTTTCCACGGCCCCAGACTAAGTATTTTTACTTAGGACCTTTTTTTATGTGATGGCCATACAAATAATAGGGTTGTCTGGTTTCAGAAATTGTTGTGGATGTATAGGCTATATACAGGAAATAAGGGGCCAAAATTGCACCTTTTGGGGTACAACAGCTTGTCACTGGAACAGGACCCTTAAAAGGACATATTTGTTCCTTTTTTACCCCTAATAGGTAGGCCTACAAATTAGTATACGGTGTCAAGCTGTTGTACCCCAAAAGGTACAATTTTGGTCCTTTTTTTTTTGTGTGGCCTGGATGAGTGTGAGATTTCCCGGCCTGAAATTGCATCCCAGCCCGGCCCTGGCTCTCTGTGTAGGCTTTTTTAAAAATCTTTTAAAATATGGATTTTATACTTGTATGCATTACTGTATATATTTGTCCAAAAAGTATTAGAAATTAGGAAAACAATAAGACAAATGTTGCTTAAGTACTCACGAATTCTGCATTTATTTGATCAAAAACAGTAATATGTATTACAACTGCATATTATCTTTTTATCTTTTCTATTTTATTGTATTTTAAAATGTAATTAATTCCTGTGATATTCACTGATGAATAGAAAGTCATAAGAACAGCATGTATTTGAAAAAATAAATCTTTTGTAACATTAATGCCGTTACTTTCACTTTTGATCGATTGAATGCATCTTTGCTGCAAGAAAAGTATTTGCTATTTGCTAACTATTTCATGCAAAATTGTTAACCGTGTTATAGTCAGGAGTAAAACTGGTCTGGAACAAGCTTGTGGCACCTTCCATTCAAAACCCAAAAAATAGCTGCATTTGAACTGCTGTACTTTCAGAGTATGAGCTGAATGTGATGGAGATCTTACAGCTCTGCTCAAGGGCTGAAGTGTGGATTAAGCATATGGGCATTCAGGCATGTTCCCAGGGGCACCACTTTCAGGGAAGCACCATGCAGGGCCATATAAATGTTTTCAAATAGCGGCGCATGAGCACGAGTCAGCTAAAACCAAACTTTGAGTCCCACGGCATTATGAGGGAGCAAAGTTTCCAGCAGCTGCATACCTAAGAATCTCAGCCGATGCAGGCCAGGTATTATTCATCTACTGTATAATGAACTCTGTACAAATGCACATCATTATTCATTTTATTTTTTAATGCTGTATACAGGACCTAAAACTAACATTTTGCCACACCTGCAAATGGCCGGTGATATTTACCAGCCATAAACATTTTTTACTGACCATGATACTGTATGCGCAATATTTTATTAAAAACAGGCAGAACAAATAGGGAAAAGCACATCTAATTGCAATTTGTATTACTACTACTACTACTATTATTTAATCAAATAATAAAATCAAAAAGATCAATAAAGAAATATCTATAATATAGTATTTCATAATTGTAATTTTAAATAATAATAATAATAATTATTATTATTATAACAACAATACAATTATAATATTTATGTTTTTTTTGTTTTTTTTTTGGCTTTCAAACAGATTTTATTTTGGTGGAAAACTGCAGGGAAACTTCTCTTTTGATGATTTATAAACACTTCTCACTACAAACTTCGGAAAATGTTCTGACAAATGTTCAGACTTCGGAAAATGTTCACTTCACTCTGAAACAGGCCGCACATCAGTTTACAAATTTATATACACATCAGTTTACAAATTTACAACACAGTCTTTGCAACTTGATAATCTCATAAACCATACTCAGGCACAGTTAGAATTAATTAAGTAAAAAAAAAAGTTACCAATGCTGTTTCATATACACACCAACGTTGATTTTTTTTAGGCCCTTGCATGCTTTAAAGTATTGAAGTGTGCAAATTTGTTCTTAGAATCATTGGTAGTTACTTTGTCAATCCATTTCATTTTGTATGTGAATGTTCCAGTCCAGGTTTTGTGTGCACCAGTATATATATTCCAGCTCTACTAAAAAAAAAAAAACTTATCAAACCTTTTCACCCCAAATGCAAGAAACCCCCTTCCTAAAATATAAATGCAGCTGCACTGTATGCATAAAATCATGAGAAAAAGCATGATATTATGCTATATTCAAAACACAATATCTACCAAAGCAGTTTAGAGAGCCTACCGACTTAAAAATCCCACTGAGCAAGATAACGCTGATTTCTGTATCCATACCATATTTGCATTCTAATCTTTTAGCACACATGCTGTAAGTCTGAGTGAGAAGAGATCAGGCTGGATGATCTGCATCTCTGTGAGTCTGACTCGTGAGAGGGGAGCCGTGCTACCAAAAGTCCTTTCCTGTGTGGCACCTCGGTTAGCACACAGTCGCAACAGAGGCTTTTGGTTGAGAGGAAAGTGGTTGTTATAGCAATAACAGAAGGTTGGAAGGGTAAGCGAGGCGAGTGAATGGTGAGCGTGGATGGAAGACGGAGAGGAGGATTGTTACATAAGACACAAACAGAGAGTCAGCAAGCGATATCATAGAAACCAAAGCAGCCCACATGACAACAAGGGCAAGCAACGTGTGCTAACAATGACAAGATCACAGCCTCCCCAAATGCCTTCCACTTCCACACACATGAATACACGGCCGCAAACAGTGTCCTCTCGTTTATACGCAGAGAATCATGCAGAAGAAATGGCCTCAAGAAGTCTTCAGATAAAATCAATTAAACTTAAAAAGAGACCAAATATACTGGAAGAACTACAACTGAATGGAAATGAGAAAAAGAATGAAAACTAATTGACGAACTAGAATTCTGACAGAATTACTTATATAATGTAATTATAAACTAATAAAATAAATGTGGTTATGCGGTTTCTATGCCGTTGTTGATGTATAAAGTGCACAAGATGCCATTATGCTTCAATTATCATAACTATGGTTGAGAAAATATATTATTTAAATAATTAACATTGAATTAATTATCATTCATTTTTATATTAAACAGTCAAGGATACTGGTATGTCATACTATAATAATTCAAATATATATTAATATTTATTTTTAAATAATATACATTATAAATTCACATAGATGTACGGTAATTATATTCATAACTGCAAAAATAAGTAAAACTTATTAGTCACACATATTACTTACATACTTTTCATCACATAAATTATGAACATGAGCCGCTAATGTTTGACAACCAGACAGTCAAAACTTTGTCTTAATATTGAACAATATATACATTATCATTCAAACTTCTGTGCGAAAACTTCTTTCTTTAAAAATTAACTATGATATTTTGTTATGCAATATAATAAACGTTATATATTTTAATTGTGTCTCTTGAGTATGAATTTAAAACCTTCATATAGCCAATGAAGCGCCGACTGACAGACACAGGGATGCTGTAATTGCTGGTGAAGGCCTGTGCACGCTTGACCTCGGTGCGTGTGAGTGAGTAGGTGTGCATATGGAAGGAGTGGCAGGTTACTGACCTCCATTCAGCAGCTTTCTGATTCTGACTGACCCCCTCCAGCAGCAGCTCCAGATGGCCTCACATGTTAAAGACCTATTGTCAGCTCTGCTTGCACTATCCAATAGAGACGCCGCATAAATAGAGACATCTGAGTGCAAACCTATGGGGGAGCCAACAATCCAATGCTAGCCTCACTATATAAAACAAACTGCAAACTGTTTGAGCTCTGAATTAGTTTATATTTATTCAGTTCATTTTATTGTGATACATTGTTAAGTTATGTAAAAAAAAAAGGTTAAAAGTTTCTGAATTAAATATTTAGTTTTATTTATTTACTCATTTATTTCATTTTTTGTGATATATTGTAATTTATGTAAGAAATTAAACTGATAAAAGGTTAAAAAGTTTGAGTACTGAATTAAAGATCGACTTTTATTTTGTTTTTGTAATATGTTGTAATTTACATGAGAAAGAAAAAAAAGTAAAAAGTTTGAGCTCTGAAATAGTTGTATTATTTATTTTTCTTTCTGTTTTAGGTCAGAAATAAAGATCTATCTATCTATCTATCTATCTATCTATCTATCTATCTATCTGTCTGTCTGTATCTGTCTGTCTGTCTGTCTGTCTGCCTCTATCTATCTATCTATCTATCTATCTATCTATCTATCTGTCTATCGGTCTGTCTGTATCTATCTATCTATCTATCTATCTATCTATCTATCTGTCTGTCTGTCTGTCTGTCTGCATCTATCTATCTGTCTGTCTGTCTGTCTGTCTGTGATTTTATTTTGTGATATATTGTAATGTATGTAAAAAAAAAAAAGGTTAAAACTGAGCTCTGAAATAAAACAGACTTTATTTTTTTATTTTATTTTATACAAATTATGCATACTAAAAATGTGAGTTCTTGTTAACCAGTTCATAATCTACAAGATGCCTTTATCTGCACACTTTCTGATCAGCTTAATTGAGAATGTGAGATGTGTGGAGCATATCTACACCAACATACATGTTAAATGATTAAAAAAAAATCAAAGATAATGAAACCTTCTGGAAATGTAACCAGATATGATTGATAGTATATCTGTAAATGAAGAAGTAAATCTGGATGCATTGAAAAAGTTGTCAAATTAATCATTCAGGAACCTCTGACAGGGTCTAAATGTGATGCAATGCACCAAGAGCTCACTGGGATTCACTGCGCCTGATAAATCCTAATTAAGACACAACCGAGCAGTTGCTGAGAGAGTGATGGATGTCGACATGTTGACGAGAATTTCATTTTCACAGCTCGGGAAAAACCTCGCAAACACATCATGACCTCACACATCTGCATATCCGATAAATATGGAATTAAAATCACATTAGACAAAAAAACAGACTTCGCTGCGCTCCTGTGCGGCGCCCACCGTCTTTCGGAAAGATACAGGTGGCTTTGTAAGGTTAGCGGCGCACGTCTGCAAATGAACTACTTCGCTGGATTTTTTTTCAATGAAAACAACAAGCCCTGCATATGTCGGTAAATCTGTCGAGCTGGGCGTACGTGGGGAAGTGAGCGGACCAGTGGCGGCGAACGATGTCTCGTGTATCTGAGAGAAAGGGCAGCAACACTCATCATTAACGGGGATGAGATGCACTCAGGTACCTGCGCCCCATCTGCACCCCCAGCCGTCTCACGCCCCACACAGATGTTTCCCCGGGCGAGGTGTGAAGCTCACAGACATGGGAAAGAGAGAAAAAGTGTGACAGGAAAAAAATAAATAAAAGAACAGTTGTCTAAGTGTACAATAGAGGAGTAATTCTAAATAACAGTTGTTGTTGTTGTTTTTTTCAGTCTGAAACGCTCCTTACAGAGTAAGTACAGTCATGAGTGAAAACTAACCGAGGAGATGTGTCTGTCAAACTGAACTGGATTGTGGGAAATTATATGGTACACCCGGTCTCCTTGGACACAATAACAGGTCAAATGGAGTGGAAAAAGTAAATTGACCCTATTTACTTCCTTAATACACGTTCTTGGCCTTATTGTGAACGACTGAACAGTGCATGTGTTATTCCACTGAAAAAAATGTCTTTCATCAATATTTCATCAAAATATTAACCTATAGCCATCTAGTCATTGCTTTAACCTTTAATTTCGGGGGACTCACAGAAACCTGACTACTATATCCCCTAACCCCTTTAATACATTCACCTAAAGAAAAATTGATAGCAAAAAAAAAATAAATAAATTATATATATTTATTTATATATTTGATGACATGACGCTCACTTTTTTGTTCGGATCTATTAATCAAAAATACAAAAATGCAATTTATACATACATTACCATTTAAAAGTGTGTGTGGGGGGGAGGGGTGCGTAATTTTTTTAGGGCTAAAAAACAACAGCAAAGGTGCATCAAATTGATTACAATGACAGCAAGGACATTTATAATGTTTCTGTTCATAAAAAAATCTTGAAAACAAAACACTTCCACACATTTTACGGTTTATTCGGCAGCACTGTCATTTTCAGTTAATAATCATCATAATAAATGTTTCTTCAGCATCAAATCAGCATATTATACTGATTTCTGAAGGATCATGTGACACTGAAGACTGGAGTAATGATGCTGAAAATTCAGCTTTGCATCACAGGAATAAATTACATTTTAAAATATATTAAAATAGAAAACAGTCATTTGAAATTGTAATATTTTTCACAATGTTACTGTTTTACTGTATTTTTGATCAAATAAATTCAGCCCTGATGAACAGAAGACAATCAAAAACAGTACAAAAACAGTTTGAACTGTACAGTACACTGACTTATACATCTATATACACTTATTCTATGATGAACATGATTTAATATTGTAATCAAAAAAAAAAGTCACAGTGGTATAACCACAGATATGTATAATAGATTCCACATTCGACCGTTCCAAGTACGTAGACGCGTCCGCCATATTGTAACGGTCAATTTGACGTCATTCACCATAATAATCAATGAATATTCGAAGATGCCACAATCCTGCACAGCCTATGGTTGTAAAAACCGCCTGGATTTAAATTCAGGATAACCTTTCACAGGTAAGAATGTGTTGGATTGTGTTTTTTTTTTTTTTGTAACTTAAATCCCAGCGGTTTTTACAACCATCGGCTGTTCATTCATTGATTATTGTGGTGAATGACGTCAAGTTGACCATTGAACGGCTTACGTATAGCGGACCATAGAAACAGTAGCTAATAAGGCATCTACGTTTACATATCTATGGGTACAACTGTCTCATTAAATACAGAAATTTAAAAAAAGAAAACTTCAATTATTTGTCTAGTCTTATATTATTATTTCTTACAAAAAGCAATTGAAGCAATTTGAAAATGATTAATAGTTAAAAATGATAAACATTTGAAAACTTTGTCTGCCAAATTGAAGTTGTGGTGTGCCCAAAAAGTAATGTGGTGCAACCGACATGCAGGATAAACAGGAAATTATATCACAGAGAGACCCCTGAAGACTCTCATTTCTGTGTTTTGAGGTCAAAATGTCTCATAAAGGCAAGTTTAATTAAATTTGTAAAATGTCATGTGGTGCAACTTTCAAAAAACTTAAGTATTTATGAATTATAATGTAAAGAGAGTACACTGAAGGCGAGCGTTGTGAGAACCCAAGTGCAGTTTTATTATATCCCAAAAGTGAGCAGATAAACAATAAACACAGACATGGTTTGGTTTGGCTTGACTAGGCATAGCAAGAACATAGACATGGACACAACTTACTAACAGTAGTTACAGGCAAAAAAGATACACAAAGTACAGAGAAACAAGAGGGTTATATATATCAAACAAAGGGGTACACATGTCAAGAACAACCATTGACAGTGTGGAGCTGAGGAATATGAACCAATCAGAAAGCAGAACTGAAGACCACATGACAAGACAATGAACCAATGAAAGCATGACACACAAACTAAAGAAACACATGGCAGGAACACAAGAAGAACAAGGAAAACACATGACTAACAGAGACCATGACATGAAGCAAAATTACAAAATAATAGACATGAAACTTAAACTTGAAACAAAACTCCAAAACACATGACATGCTTAAAGATATGTGATAATTATATGCAGATTTTTCCATCACCTAAAATATGTCAGATTACATAAGTAAAATAGTTTGGGAATGCCATCCCATATTGACTTTAAAATCTAAAACCACTCACGCAATAGGACGCACAGGTCTCTCAAGACAATAATACACTGCCGGCTCCTGAGACCTTAAACTGTTTTCTGTTAAACAATAATAAAACAGTATCTGCTCTGCCTTGGCATAACAAACTCCTACTGTTTTGCTGTCTTAGTGACCCTAAAGAGGCCAGGAGTCACTTACAGAGCTCAACAGCTTCTTCAGCTAAGCACGGATGCGCACATAAATACACGGGGAGAGGAGAAAACACTTGCGCTTGACACGCTGACTTCCAGAAAAGCGCAGTCCTCTGAGGGAAAGAAATATAATCCAATCAGCAGTCAAAGGACATGCAGTACAGGCTGAGCCGAGGGTCCCATCAGGCACTCGAAAGACAAACACGCACAGCTGCTCGAGAGCATTACAATAGTTTCTCTGTCTGTAGAAGTGTGTTCTCTGCTGAGAGTCATGCTGCTTTAAAGTGGCTGGATGCTGAGGTATTTCCCTCCAGTGTCTCATACCTCCATCACACACAATGCATTTCCAACCTCAAATGTGATGTAAGAGGGTTAGGCTCCATCAACAGCATTTGTCAAATATAACTGATTACCACAGAAAATATAATATTTTTTTTGTTCTGCAATCAATCAATCAATCAATCAATCAATCAATCAATCAATCAATCAATCAATCGTACAGAGGGTTTAAAGGCCAAAATATTACATTAATATTTTTGGCAACTTTTTAATGCATATTGTATCTGGTCTCTGATTAGAAATAACAGAAATTGCTTTATGGTTTACTTGTTAGTACTTACAATATGAATATGTCTTAAAGGGATCAACCAAAAATGAAAATTCTGTCATTATTTATTCACCCTCAGGATACTGTAAACTTGTATGAGTTTGTTTCTTCTGCTGAACACACACACACACACACACACACACACACACACATACTTGTATTTGTGGTTTACGGGGACTCTCTATAGGCGTAATGGTTTTTATACTGTACAAACTGTATTTTCTATTGCCCTACACCAACTCTACACCTAAACATACCCCTCACTCACTGAATACTTTCCGTACCCACTGTATACCTGTACACACACACACACACACACACAAAATAAATAAATAAAAAATAAAATGTCGGTAAAGACTTGACGGTAGCCATTGACTTCCATAGTATGGTTCAAAATAAATAAATAAATACTATGGAAGTCAATGGCTACATAGTAAATGATGACAGAATAAAAATTTTTGGGTGAACTGTCCGTTTAATCCCTGTCTTTAAAATTACATATTCCATTATATCGCCAAAGCTAAAAATGCTCAAATCAAACATTTTGCTATTTTGTACAGTATTTTCAGTTAGAAAGCAGTTTAAACAGTTTAGCATTGCTTAGCATAGCCCTAACTAAATAATGGGGCTGTTACATTTTCTGCTGTTTGGCTAATTTTCGCTAGTCATTTCAATAGGAATCCATGCATTTGGGAATTTTACATGAGAGCGAAATATTTCCCCACACAGATTTCGCAACGGGTTCAAGTTGGTCATGCATTTGCCACATTGACAAACAGAGAATAAACAGTGGACCTTTTTGCCAGCAACATTTGGCTGAAATTTCGCTAATGTATTTGCACAAAATAATTAAAGCTGCAGTCCGTAACTTTTGGCGCTCTAGCGGTTAATAAACAGAAATGCATGCTTCTTGCGGAAGAACATTGTAGCCGGAGCTACTTCTCTCTGTTTATGTCTATGACGAATCACGCAGGTACTGGGCTACTCCGCAGCGGTACCTACCCAAACCAGTCTAAAATAGTCAGAATATAAACATTTATTATAGGTGTACCGTAGTGATTCAGGATAAGCCAAACACACGGTTTGGAAAATGGATTCATGGTGTACTCGCTTGTTATATACATTTTGTTAATTTTGAACACAAAAAAGTTACGGACTGCAGCTTTAAGCAAATTTAATAATATATTTGTATTGTGGCTATAAACAGTGAATATTTTAATGTTTACTGCCCTGCCAGTTCCGTTACATTTTTCCTCACAACAATTTTTCTTAAAAAAAAAAAAAAAATTACATATAAGTTGAAATTACAAATGAGAAAATTGATATTACGACATAAATGCTGTCGACTGAGCTTAACTCATATTAAACCCAGAGCATTCCTTTAATATCCGTCTGTTAGCGATTAGCATGAATTGTCAGAACACTCCATTGTGACTGAGATTCGCATTCACTCGTGTCCGGCTCTCTAAATGGAGAACAATGAATGTGAGGGTGTGTAATTGGGAGAAAGAGATGAGCGTATGCGGGTGTGTCAGGCTCACTTTGAACCTTGTGAAGGGAAAAACGCTGACAATGTCGTCCAGTCAGGCCCACACAGCTACAGTGGCCCCAAGAACTATTCGGACACTTAGGTATTTTCCCTATTTTCAGTTAGCATAGCCCTAACTGGCTAAAGGTACGGTCACATTTACCGTTGTTTGGCTAATTTTCACAGGCCAAATCCAGTCATTTCAATAGGAATCCATGCGATTAGGAATTTCACGTGAGGAAGAAAGAATTCCCTTCACAGATTTCGCAACAGGTTCAAGTTGATCACGTTGACCAACAGAAAGCTGCTTGATTTGAATGTGATTTCTGTGTGACACTTGTGTGAACATGTCTGGATGGCTTTGCATTAGAAAAAACATGCAAATAAATAACAAATATACTTTATATGCATATTTAATTTAAAATGATCATCATATTATTAATATTTAAAGCCCTTCTTAATATCTTGCTGGTTTAGACATTCTTAGAAATTAAGACAAAATACTGATACATGATTTTTTTGGAATGGAAAAGAACTTGAAATCAATTCAAGTGTTTTTAAATAATAATTATAATGTTGCAAAACTCCTGTGCAAGATTACTGTTAATAATTATTTGATTCACCAACAGCTCTTGGGTGATGTGATACTGCAATCTGTGGGTGGACTATTAGGGTGAAAAGTAAATAAGGATTTTTCACCTAGCGGTTTATTTACATAAGCAAACTACTCTCTATCGCTAATGACTCTGCCTTTTGTTTTTGTCGGCAGAGCAAACAAAACATCCGCTTTCATGTGAGGAGAAAGAGAGAGCGAGAGAAAGAGATACTAAAATCAGACAGAGCAAGATATGAACGTTGTGATCTGGAGGAAAAGTCAGTTTGAGGCAGAACAAGCTGTTAGGGGGTTGTTTTTTGGTAGTATTCCATGAGCAGGAGGGAATTGAGAGACAGAACGGGTCAGGCGGGCTGAGTGCGGAGCTACAGGGGCATTTCAGCTCCCCATTCCCCTCTTCCATCACCATCTGCTCCAACAGAATTAATAACTTCATTACCAATTCAATCTGCATCGGCTTCTTTAAAGGGGTCATATGATGTGATTTCAAGTTTTCCGTTCTCTTTGGACAAGCTGTTCGTGAATAGATAAGATCCCTAAAGTTGCAAATACTAAAGTCTCAAACCCAAAGAGATATTCTTTATAAAAGTTAAGACTGGTCCACGCCCTTCTAAAATGCATAGTTTAAACATGCCCCCACATGTCTACGTCACAATGTGGGAAGATTTGCATAACGCCGCCCAAATGTTCACGCAAAGAAAGAATGAATGAATGAGATTTGGAAATAAATAATGCTTGTCCATGCAAAAGTCACCGCCATTGTGCTAGAGTGTTTTAAGTACATGCTAGAGCATTTCTCTGTGGTTGCTAAGATGTTCTGAAGTTTTGAATATATTGCATTTTTTTCATGTAAGTCTGAAGGGTTTTATTTGGTATTTTATTGTCTGATCAGCAAAAATGGTCTAAACACTAAAGGAGCGAAACAAAATGGAACAAAATTTCAAAAGAAACTAAATTTTGTGTGTAAAGAAAAGGTCCATTGTTCATTGGCAATAGTGTAGAAATGCGTGAAGTACCAATAACACAGACTTCACTTTAAACCATGCAGCTTCCTACTGGTTAGCATGTTACCGACTATTTTGTGTGTAAAAAAAAGGTCCATTGTTCTTTGGCAATAGTGTAGAAATGCGTGAAGTACCAATCACACAGACTTCACTTTAAACCATGCAGCTTCCTACTGATTAGCATGTTACCGACTTAAATACAAGTGAAATCTGCATGGGGAACTTTTTTTGCCCTCACACGAAACTCCTGAACACATGATTTCACCTGTGAAATGTCAAAAATGGTCTAAACACTAAAGGAGCGAAACAAAATGGAACAAAATTTCAAAAGAAACTAAATTTTGTGTGTAAAGAAAAGGTCCATTGTTCATTGGCAATAGTGTAGAAATGCGTGAAGTACCAAGAAAAAGGATCACCCCCTCCTAAAAATGACTCGTAGACTCAATCAGGTGTAGCTAATCATCTTCTCAATGACACACAAAGCCATTTGAGTTTCAACTGTGATCAGCTGTGGTCATTTTGATTAGCTCAGCATGAAAAGAGTTTTCCTGGAGTATTTCAGTCTTTGGTAGTGCAACTGAAGCAAACAATCCACTATAGCACTGTCAAGACATCTCCGGGATAAAGTTGCGGACAGGCACCAGTCAAGAGATGGAGATAAAAACATTTCAAAGGCTTTAGCAATGCCTAGAAGCACAGTGAAATCTATTATTAAGAAGTGGAAGGTATTTGGTAAAATTGAATTATTTGGCCTCAACACCAAACGATATGTCTGGTGGAAATCCAACACAGCTCAACATCCAAATAACAGCATTCCTCCAGTAAAGCATGGAGGTGGTGATATCCTGTTATGAGGTGTTTCTCTGCAGCAGGGACTGGAGCACTTTTCAGGATCGAAGGAAAAAGTGGATGAGGCAAAATACAGTCAAATTCTTGAGGAAAATCTGCTGCACTCTGCCAGAAAGTTGTCACTGGGAAGAAGGATTACCTTCCAACATGACAATGACCCAAAGCACACAGCAGAACTGAGCACACAGTGGTTGAAGGAGAAAAAGCT